>NC_090381.1:58012147-58338769 GCF_036365525.1 Heterodontus francisci | reverse complement strand
CTTTGTAATTTTATGACATTGAGGCAGCATTCAACATTGTATGGCTCCAAAAATCAATAGTAAAACTGAGCTCAATAGTTGGAGTTGTACCTGAGTAAAGGAAGATGACAACCATTGCATTCCCAGAAGGTCACTGCAGAAGTTCTACTAGGCAAGTGCTCTTGACGATCCTCAACTGCTTCATAGGATTGAGAGTGAGGCTGTTCACAGATGATTCTACAGGGGTCAACTCTAGTCACAACTCCTCTGAAGCAGTCCATGCCAGCGTAGAGTAAGACCTGGACAGCAACCAGGCTTAGATTGACAAATGGCAGGTAACATTCATGCAATCACAAGTGCTAGAGATTTACCATCCTGAAAAGCAAAAGTCTAGCCATTTCGACGTGACCTGCCAATATAAACAAATTAACCCCAATAAGCATCTTGAGGGGCTACCAGAAGCTCAACTAAATTCACCATGTAAACACTGTGGCTACAGCTGTAAGTCAGAGACTTGGTGCTCTGCTATAACAGGTTTACCTTCTAATCCCTTGAGGCCTCTCTACCATCAATAAGTTAAATCAGGAATGTGAAAGAATATTCACCACTCAAATCGATTGGTGCAATACAGCACTCAAGATTTTTGGCACTATCCAGGTCAGAGCAGTTCACTTGAGCACTCTTGCCACCAGACTCAATTTCTACATCCTCCATCACTGGTACACTGCGACTGCTGTATGTACAACCTACAGAATGCACGATAGCAATTTATCAAGATTCCTTCAACAGCATCTCCCTTTCCTGCAACTTCGACTACTGAGAAGGACAGGAACAGCAAAGTTATGAAAACACCATCACTGCCCAGTTCTCCTTTAAGTTGTAAACCATTATGACTCGGACATACATTGCCGTTCCTTTATCATCACTGAATCTTATCCTCAACTTCCATTTTTAACACCATCTAGGGTGCACCATCATCGTGAAGACTCCAGCAATTCAAGGAGATGATCCACCACCATCTTCGCAGGACAAATAAATATAGTTTTGCCAGTGCTGTCCACAGTCTGAGAACAAATTACAAAGTAAAGCCAATTTATACACAGCAAGATCCCACAAGCGGTAAATGAAATAAATGTCCTTCTTTTTGTTTTGATATTGTTAGTTGAGGGAAGAATGATGGGCAGGACACTGGGATAAATCCCTGCTCTCCTGCAGCTAGTACCAAAGGGTCTTTTGCAGCCTGAACAGATGGAGTAGGTCACAATTAATGCAGCCAAACTAACATTTGTTAAATGCTGGTACTTAATAATATCAATAACAAAACTCCATTATCCTCCAGATTTTTGACCCACTGGTAAAAAGATTTGAAGTTCCGATCCAACTAAACGTTCCCAACTTGACATCAAGTGATGGTTCTACAAGACTTTATGAGGTTACATTGACCAATAATCCATTTGGGATCATTGTCAAAAGGAAGAATACTAGCGAAATCATGTGAGTAGTGGATTTTCTGATTGTAAGAATAGAAACAAAATACTGTCAGTACAGATAATAACTTTCAAATTCTCCTATACAAAGGGTGATAAATGGTAATGAGGTACAAGTAATCAAAGCAGCATGAGAACATAGTGAAGCCTGATTATAGCAGACGATCCTTCCAGTAAAATAAATCATATCTAACAAAGCGAGGAACTAAATCCACAACAGCTAACTCTCGCATATTTCTAACATAAACTTTAGTTGTAACATAAGCAACCATCAGAAGTTTTCAGTTCAGCCAAAAAGCTGTTTTTTCTTTTACAAAATGGCACAACTGTATAATTAGTTATTGTCTTCCTTGAGAACTTCTGTTTGAGCAATCTTTTGACTGCTTTTAGAATAGATAAATAATTAATTTTAGAATCCCTATCGCGCCCATCTCCTTTAGCCCCCACAATGCTCCATGATATCAGTGCTCCTTGTGAGCATCTGATTTTAATTTTTTATTTAGGGATACAGCACTGAAACAGGCCCTTCAGCCCACCGAGTCTGTGCCGACCAACAACCACCCATTTATACTAACCCTACAGTAATCCCATATTCCCTCCCTACACGAGGGGCAATTTACAACAGCCACTTTACCTATCACCTGCAAGTCTTTGGCTGTGGGAGGAAACCGGAGCACCCGGTGAAAATCCACGTGGTCACAGGGAGGACTTGCAAACTCCGCACAGGCAGTACCCAGAATCGAACCCGGGTCCCATGGAGCTGTGAGGCTGTGGTGCTAACCACTGCGCCACTGTGCCGCCCTGTTTCACCATTGGTGGCCGTACCAATGCTCTGGAATTCCCTCCCCAAACCTCTCCACCTCTCTAATCCTTTTTCTTCCCTCAAGACGCTCCTTAAAATCTACCTCTTTGATCAAGCTTTTGATCATCTACCTTAATACCCTAATATTTCCTTATGTGGCTAGAGTCAGACTTTGCTTTATAATGCTTCTGTGATGTTCTTTGGAACATTTTAATTACGTTAAAAGCATATATAAAAACGTTATTGTTATCGTTGCTGTAATTATGGAAGTCAAAAGAAAAAGACAGACAGGCTTAGATTTATATTATGCTTTTCACAACCACCAGACATCTCAAAGTGCTTTACAGCCAATGAAATACTTCTGAAGCGTAGTCACTGCAGTAATGTAGGACACGCAGCAGCCAACATGTGCAAAGCAAACTCCCACAAACAGCAATGTGATAATGACCAGATAATCTGGTTTTGCAATGCTGATTAAGGGATAAATATTGGCCAGGATACTGGGGATAACGCCCTTGTTCTTCTTAAAAATAGCACCATGGGGGTCTTTTATATCCGCACATGCTGGCAAATACAGTATTGGTTTAACATCTTATCTGAAAGATAGCATCTCCAATAGTGCAACACTCCCTCAGTACTGCCCTGGATTGTCAGCATTTATTTTTGTGCTCAAGTCCTGGAGTGGGACTTGAACCCTCGAACCTTTGTGAGTGAGAGGTAGGAGTGCGACCAACTGAGCCACAACTACCATCATAAAAGTAAAATAAAGTCCTCAGTTAAACACTGGGAAGACTGAAGCCATTGGAAGGAATTTAACTCCCCTCTCAGGGGCAGGCTGGGAGGTGGGGGAAGGCCGCAGAATCAGGAGGAAAGGTGGAGGGTGGAGTGGCCCCCACCCAACCCCCCTCCCGATTACGTCAGGGACGGGGAAGATCAAGGACAGCCTTCCCATCTGGAGGCCAATTCAGGCCCTTAAGTAGCCAATTAATTGCCAATTAAGGGCTTCATCCCACCACCTCTGGCACTTAACCAGCAGTGGGGGGCCCTCTGCCATTTGTGGAGGCCACCCAGTAAAACCAGGCAGCCTCCCTCTTGGCTGGTGGGCGGAAGGGCCTCCTGCTTGGGTAATCTGTGGGCCATGAAAGGCCCCCTGGCAGCGAAGGCTTCCCCTGCGCCAGCACCCTGCCTCCCCCACCCTCAACAATCCAACACCCCCTCACCCCATGCTGCATGACTGGCCCCAACGAGCCTGCCCCACTTACCTGCACTCCAGGCTTCCAACGCTGCTCCTGGGCATACTGCAATACCAGCATTGGCCACCGCTCCCGGTGGTGCTACAGAGATTGCTGAGCTGCCAGCCCTCTGATTGGCCAGCAGCGCTTGGAGGCAGGATCCCATCCTTAAAGGGATGGGAATCTGGCACCAGGCAGTTAACTGCCTGAGCGCTGGAAAAGTGCAGCTGCGGGGTGGGGGGCCCCAAACGGCCGAGGTGAGGTTCCCTCCGTCTTTCTGGCCTGGGCGTGGGACCCATGCCAGCTGCCTAAAATCCAGCCCATTGTCTTTGGACCCACCTCAAAATATGTACCCTCACTACCAATTCTATCTGCCTCTCTGGCCACCGTCTCACGTTGAACCAGACTGTCTGCAACCTCAACATCCTATTGGACCTTGGGTTGAGCTTCTGACCCATATCATCTGTTGTGAAGACAACCACTTTCACCTCTATAACATCACCCATTTCTGCCTCGGCCTCAGCCCTACTGCTGAAACCTCTCCAGAGTCAACTATTCTGATGATCACCTGGCTGGCCTCCCATCCTCCAGCCTCTATAAGCTTCAGCTAATCCTAAACTCTGCTGCCTGAATCACACTCATGGTCTCTCCTCCCTAGCACCTTCTCCAGTCCTACAACCCTCCAAGAACTCTGAGTCTGGCTTCATGGGCATACCTACTCTTTGCACCCTGCTATTGGCAGCCGAGCCTTTAACAGTATAAGCTCTAACCTCTGGAATTGCTCTCTAAATTTGTCCTCCTTTAACGCCCTCTTTAAAACACAGCTCTCTGACCAAGGTTTAAGTCACCCCTCCTAATATTTCCAGTTTTGGCTCAGTGTTGAGTTTTGTCTGCTTACTCTTCTCTGAAGTGACTTGGGACATTTTTCCATGTTAAAACCATTATATAAATCTAAAATGTCATTGCTGTAATTGGTAAATTATTATGATTCAGATTCTGAACATGTGCATTAGCCATTGTTATGACCGAGGCGGGAGGAGTGTATTGTTTATTCTAGTTCCACTTCTCCTTGGGTCACAACATATAGTTAAATTTTTTCCCACTTACTGATACGGTCAACCATATGCTCTATTTTTATCCCAGAATAAACACACCAGCCAGGTTTCTTTAATGAACAACAAAGTTATCAGTTTATTATAAAACAAGTCTTAATCAGTAATGAAGTAAAGCATAAACACACAGATTGAAATATTAAAGTTCCCTTTTTACCTTAGCTCCTCACATTCTTACACACACACATACACTGGTTAACTGGTTTTGTTTTTAGAGCTCTATTACAGATGAAAAAACACTTGGGCTGAATACTTGCTCATTCTTGAGGAAACAGCAGATGAGATATGTTGTGTTCCAAAACTGGCATACAGTCTGGCCTCCGAGTACACGTAGACGGGTCACTGGCATCTTTTAGAACAGTCCTTTTCAGGTGGTGTTGAGAATTAATTCAGCAGGCTTTTCTTCAAAGACAGGCGTGTACGTCTCAGGGTCTTTTAAAGAGATGCTGGAAAGCTGAGCTGTGTTGTGGTCTTCTCTCCTTCCTTGGGAATTCTCTTCTCTCCTTGGAAGTTCTCTTCTCTCCTTGGAGGTTCTCGCCCCTTTTATACAATTCAACCCTAACTCAAAACAATTCAAAAGCAAAACTGACAACAGGAGGTCAAGCTTTTGACCTCCATCAATCTTAACCTGTCACTTCTTCGTAAACAGCTTCTCTATTGGTTTTTGAGCTGGAAGTCAGGTGGTTTCCAAGAAAGGTTTATTGTTGTTGCTGGAAGTCAGGTGATTTCCTGGAAAGGCTTGTTTTCCTCACAAGACCTCTCAGTGCCCCTTTTAAAAAACATTTCCAGGGGCTGTTTTTCAAAGTCAAGTGGCCTTTAGATAACCCTCTTTGAACACCCCAAAGTTTACCACTTCTTCAATCTTTCAAAAATGTATCCTCAAAAGAAAACAAAACACAGAGGCACTTTCGGAACACCATACTCAAAACTGTTTTTTATGCTATTCTAATATTCTCAATACATTTTGGCAAGAATTTTCAAATGTATTCGTTAATATCTGATCAGCTGTCCACAATTATTAATAGATAGTTCAGCCATGCAGATTCAATATTCCCTGTGTGCAAGAAGCAGAGTATCTCGCCCACGACTAGTGAAAGTCAGAAGATTGCAGCAGCGCAGCCTTTATTTTTTAATAAGGGCTAATAGAGGGGCGGTGTCTTGCTACTGAGATGGAATCAGAAAAATGACCTGTAATCTTCCAATAGAATATATTTGAAATAACTAGCTCTCCTTTTTTGCATTGGATACAACATACTCCTACTATTTTTCCACCTAATTGCATGATTTTGTCACATCAAATTGCTTTGGATTATGCAAACTGCTAATTTTTCTTTCCCTACCTACATATTAATATTGTATTTTGTGTGAACTCTTAAGTATTTGCACCTGATAATAGTAGTCTATGCGAGATTAGAATCCTGTCTAATTTTAACATTTGTCGATGGTGAAATCAAATCCGAAATGCTAAGATTTTAGTCCTTCTTTATTTTCTAACAGTTGGAATTCCCAAGTGCCTGGCTTTACATTTACTGATCAATTCATACAAATTTCAACCCGACTCCCTTCAAAATATATTTATGGCTTTGGAGAAACTGAACATCGAAGTTTCAAACATGATCTGAACTGGCATACTTGGGGAATGTTTGCCAAAGATCAGCCGCCTGGTGTAAGTTTAGAAACTTATTTCCTCAGTTGTGGCTTATTGTGTTTTATTACTAACATCAAGTGCTGTGAAAAATTGAATTACCTTAGCTACACATCAAACCTGGGATTCAATGTTGTAAGTCAAAGTGATTACAATTGCTCGAAGTTTTACAGTGAAGAACAACAGAGCATAAATCACGGAGCCTTGATTTACTGTAACCCTTTATCTCTTCTATCCAGGACTATTGTCTGCAAAATTGTGAAGCAAATGACTGATATGAATGTTCCTCTGCTGGATGGTAGAATGCAGGCTTATATTGAAATAGCAGTCTCCATTCTGACTTAAAAATTGTTTATGCCACAGCAATGATTTCAACTTTGATCTCTGTATCCTGGACTAGAATATAGAGCACTGTTGATTTCAAGTAAACTGCTATTTATTTACATTCATACAAATACATTCAGATAACAGGAGCCTAGAAATTATTGTTGGCGAATGAATGGTTTGGATAACATTCCACCAACTTCTAATGTAACAATTTAAACAAAAGCCCTTCCAGTCCAAATAGGTAAAAGTCCAAAATTGTTTGACTTGTCTATTTTAAATAGGTTAATGTCTCCCCTAAAATACTAGAAAAAGAAATGTCATACCAGTGTGTTAATTGTTCATCTGCTTATGTTGCCAAGAGCAAGATTCAATTTTATGTGAAGTGCACGAGAAAATTATTTTAAAAAGTGGTGTGTACCTTCAAGATGTTATGCTTCTGCTAATAACACTTACCTGTGGTTTTATCAAAAGGAAGGCAATAATAACAGCAAAGATAACTGAAGATAACCTTGCTGGCTCAGCTCCCCTCATACCCCATCAGTAGTGTGGCATACAGAATGGCAAACAAGCAAAATTAGAGCTTTCTTTGTGTCTAATTTTCAATATATTTAGTGTTTTGCCTTAAATAGTTATTTTCTCCAATATTGTATTATTCTTGGGCAGTGCAGAAGTTTTTTCTATCTTACATAATCACAAGTCATGTGAAGATGAATATGGGGTTGATGTTATAAAGTGAAGCTTTAGCACGTTACACTGCATTCCTAAGAAACAGCATTAATGTTCATGCTTACAGCATCTGTGTCCAAGGTGACTGCTTTGTGGATGTTTTGAAGTGGAATAAAATGACAAATGCAGTTGGTGGAGTGGATAGGAAACAAAAATCAATGTTATCAATCCTGGAAAATTCAATGCAATGAACAATTTGGATTCAAAATCATGGAGAAATATTTAAGAAAATGGGAGGCCAATATATTTTAACATCAATGAGAATAAATAAAGATTGTGAAAAAATGTGATTTTAGATCCTACACAATTCTAGTGACAGCAGTGGTTTGAGTTGATAAATATGCTGCAGCGAAAATATTTAATCTAATCTCAGATCAGAAATGCATTGACATTAGGAAACATCAACTTAATTCCCACCCCCACACAGTCATGGAACCACAATAAATGATTTTGGGTTTGGTGTTATTGGAAATGTCCCTCTGAGATTGTGGAGTCATTTTCTTGTTTTAAGTGGTAGCCATCTAAATTCTTCTCAGGTCACAGGAAGACAGTGAGGGATGAGCTATTATGATCAGCGTGTGATTCATCTGAGCCAGCCAACTGCGAAACAGCCCTGACAACCAATTTTATCTGCAGCACCTGTGGAAGAGTCAGTCACTCTAGTATTGGCCTTTGTAGCCACTCCAGGCACTGCTCCACAAACCACTGACCACCTCCAGGCGCTTACCCATTGTCTCCCGAGACAAGGAGGCCAAAGAAGAAGATTCATCTGAAGATCTCAGATGGCATCATACTCAAATAGAATCTCATGCTCATTGCACTTTGGTTCTCCCTACTGGACAATTATAATATCCTGTCTTCACTTAAACTTACATGCTGAAAAAAGCTTCATCTGTGATACTATGATAGATGCTGTTGATTGTCTCTGATGAGATGAAGCTCTCAATTTACACTGGATAGAATTTTACATAGATAGTTCTATATCTCTACCAATTACATAGTAGATTAATAATGAGACAGATCAATCAAATCATGAATGTTAGAAGTC
The DNA here is from genome assembly GCF_036365525.1 of Heterodontus francisci. Lineage (NCBI taxonomy): Eukaryota > Metazoa > Chordata > Chondrichthyes > Heterodontiformes > Heterodontidae > Heterodontus > Heterodontus francisci. The sequence goes on along the minus strand of NC_090381.1, from coordinate 58,330,411 downwards.
TGCAATAAAGCATAAAGTCATAGAAATATACAGCAGCTGGCTCAGTATCTAAAGAGGAATGTGAGTTAATATTTCGATGAACTATTCTTCAAAACTATCTGATAAAAGGTCATTTTTGGGTGCACAGAGTTCAGGGGACATTCTGTGCATCTGAATGGCGAGGCCAGAGGAAACCAGAAATGAACTGCTACTATCGTTGCATCGGCCCTCAGGTAAACCAGGAGTCAGGAGTTAAGAAGCCGGAGGGAAGATCGGAGGCCATGACATTGGGAGTTAGGAGGCCGGGGGTCAGATCAGAGGCCGGAGTTAAGGGGAATTTGAACACAGGGACTCGGGAGTTAAGAGCCCAGGGGAAGATCGAAGGTCAGGGTTTGGGAGTCCAGAGGCTGTGCCAGTGGGTTGCAGTGCCGATTTAGAGGGGGGTTGTGAGCAAGCAGCAGCTCATGTTCTTGTCCTTCAAAAATGTACTCCTACTCCTCCCAGCATGACAATCAGGCAACTAAATTGGAAAAAATTATGTTTTTGGCCGCAGGTGGTCCCAATGTCTGGTTTTACGGCATGCAGCTGAAGCGAGCTGCCTCAGGGCAAACCAATCTTATTTGTATATGCAAAGGGTGTTACTCCATTTTCAGGCATGGGTCCTGTCTATTTTTATCCCCTCACCAATATGGTGGGTTGCACACTTACAGACAGAAATGTGCCCATGCTTCCTGCATGTTAGGAGCTTAATTGGGCTGTTAGTGCCCAAGAAACAGTTTCTGCAAGGATGAATTTATAGGCCATTGACTCTAGTTTAACAAAAGTTTGTGGCAGAGTTTTCTATGTTCTAAACCAGTGCCTGTGAAAAGAGTTTTTTTTTTAATCTTTGTTTTAATATATATTTACAGTATAAAATGAACTGCTATGGGAGCCACCCTTTTTATATGGGTCTTGAAGAGGATTTCAAAGCCCATGGTGTACTACTGTTCAATAGTAATGCAATGGGTAAGTTAAAGTGGAATTTTATGCACTGTCTTTTAAAATGAACATGTCAATCATTTTGGGGGTCCTTTTTCATCAAAATCCAAAGTATAACAAAATTCTAGTCAAATTTCACTGTAAGAATATGAAATTCTGAGTTTACATGCACATTTTAAATGGTAATCTTTAATATTCAGAAGATTTTTTTTGCTTTTCTATGACACATTTTGAAAGGATTTCCAACATTCAAAGGATTAAACACATCTTATTTATTTTTGGTACAAAACTTAATTAAGTAACAAAGATAAACAATTTATTAATAAATGATTAATGGCAGATCAATTTATCTTGCCATCGTTATTCAATCTTGTTGTGATCTCAAGGCCTATTTGGGTCTTGATGGCTGTGATTAGCCTTAATATACAAGATTCTGATTTTTATAGATATTAAAGTAGAAGATAATTGCTACAAACTGATATGAAATCCAAAGAATCCTTTAGGGAGGTTACAAATGATGATAACCAGAAAGTAAAAGATTTAAAACCTGAATTTATCTTAAATCACACTGAATCCCAATGAAAGGCAAATTGAAGCAATGGGATACTGTTTTCCCAATCTGTGGAATACAGTATTTTTAGAATATTCATCTATTTTAACTAAGTTAATCTAAAACGTGATAATGACTTTAAAACATTGAAATCAAGAATTCCATGCATCTGGCTTGCACATTTGCCTCAAACTGCAAAAGAACTTCAACCCCCAAGTATGAAACAGACCTGTGGAATTCTTTCGCCAATATTTGTGTCTCCAAGGCAAGAAATACAAACCAGTACTCTGTAGTTTACTGCTCCCCTAATCTTTTGGATGGTCACAGTAGTAATACGTGGCCATTATTGATCATGTCAGCTCGTGGTTCATTTGGTAGCTCTCTTGCCTCTGAGTCAGAAGATTGTGTCAGTGTAGGACTTGAACACAAAAAACTCAAGGCTGACACTCCAGTGTAGTACTGAGGGAGGGCTACACTTTTGGAGGTGCAGTCTTTCAGATGAGAAGTTAAACCGAGGCATTGTCTGCCCTCTCAGGTGGATGTAAAAGATCCTGTGGCACTATTTAGGAGAAAAGCAGGGAAAAGCAGTGTTCTGGGCAATTGTTATTCCTCAATCACCATTACAAAAACAGATTATTTGGTCATTATCACATTGCTGTCTGTGGGACCTTGCTGTGCGCAAATTGGCTGCCATGTTTCCTGTACTACATAAGAATATAAGAAATAGGAGCAGTGGTAATCCTCGGCCTCAGCTGCACTTTCCTGCCCACTCCCCATATCCCTTGATTCTCTGAAAGACCAAAAATCTGTCTATCTCAGCCTTAAAGATGTTCAAAAGTGGAACATCAACAACCCTCTGGGGTAAAGAATTCCAAAGATTCATAATCGTTTGAGTACATACGAACATATGAATTAGGAGCAGGAGTAGGCCACTTGGCCCTTCGAGCTTGCTCTGCCATTCAATAAGTTCATAGCTGAATTGATTACTCCACATTTCCACCTACCCCCGATATCCTTTCACCCCCTTGCTTATCAAGAATCTAACTATTTCTGCCTTAAAAATATTCAAAGACTCTGCTTCCACTGCCTTTTGAGGAAGAGAGTTCTAAAGACCTCATGACCCTTTGAGAGAAACATTTCTCCTCATCTCTGTCTTAAATAGGCGACTCCTTATTTTTAAACAGTGACCCCTAGTTCTAGATTCTCCCACAAGGGGAAACATCCTTTCTACATCCATCCTGTCAAGACCCCACAGGATCTTATATGTTTCAATCTAGTCGCATCTTGTAAAGAAATTTCTTCTCATCGCAGTCCTAAATGATTGTTCTCTTATCCTGAGACTGTGCCCAATGTTCTAGATTCCCCAGCCAGGGGAAACAACCTCAGTGTCTACCATTTCAAACCCTTTTAGAATCTTGTATGCTTCCTTAAATAGCCTTCCTTAAATATGGAAACCAAAATTGTGCACAGTACGCCAGATGTGGTCTCATCAAAGCCCTGTACAGTTATAGCAAGACTTCTTTATTCTTGTACTACAATCCCCTTGCAATAAAGGCCAACATGCTATTTGCCTTCCTATTGTTTGCTGTACCTGCATGCGAACCTTTTGTGCTCCTTCTACGAGTGCACCCAAGTCTTTTGAACATCAACATATAGCAGTGCCACACCTTTTAAAAAAGCATTACGCTTTTCTATTCTTACAACCAAAGTTAACAACCTCAGTTCCCCACATGATACTCCATCTGCCAACTTGTTTCCCACTCACTTAGCCTGTCTATATCTCTTTGCAGCCTCTTTGTGTCTTTGTCACAGCTTACATTCCTACCTATCTCTGTAGCGCAGCAAACTAAGATACATTACTCTCAGTCTCCTCGTCTAAGCCATTAGTATAGATTGTAAATAGCTGATCCTTGCAGCACTCCACGAGTAACAGCCTCCCAACTTGAAAGTGCTCCGATTATCCCTAATCTCTGCTTCCTGTCCATTAACCAATCCTCTCTCCATTCTAATGGATTACCCCCAACTCCATGAGCCCTTATCTTGTGTATTTACCTTTTGTGTGACACCTTATTGAATGTCTTTTGGAAGTCCAAGTATACAACATCTACTGGTTCCCCTTTATCTACCCTACTGCCTCAAAAAACTCTAATAAATTTGTCAAACACCATTTTCCTTTTGTAAAATCATGTTGACTTTGTCTGATCGTACTATGATTTTTTAAGTTTCTTTGTTAAAACTTCCTGAATAATAGATTCCAGCATTTTCCTGGCCTGTCGTTCCCTATTTTCACTCTCCCTCATTCTTGAATAGCAGTGTTACATTTTCAAACTTCCATTGCACTGGGACCATACTAGAATCAGGGAATTTTCAAAAATCATAACCAATGCATCCACTATTTCTGCAGCTACCACTTTTAGAACACTAGGATGTAGGCCATCATGTCCTCGGGATTTGTCCGCTTTTAGTCCTTTAAGTTTCACCAATACCTTTTCTCTACTGATATTAATTACCTTAAGTTCCTCTCTCTTATCAGCCCCTTGTTTACCCTCTATTTCTGGAATGTAATTTGTGTCTTCTACTGAGAAGACAGCCACAATGGGCTGGATTTTAAGAGCCTGCCGCCGATCTCGGTGGCGAGCTCAAAAAATGCCAGCCCAAATAGCTGTGCAATCTCCCGTGTGGTGTCTCATTTAAATATCTGGAGTGGCCTCCCCCCTCAATCATGTGGAGGGGACAGGCTGCCCATCGCCGGCAATGGCGTCAGCTGTCTGCACACAGGTGCTGTCGCCATTTTTAAAGGGCAGTCTGCCCTGCCAGCATATTAAAATTTTTATAGATACACCCCCCCCAAAATTTATCAAATAAATCTCTCGCGCCCCTTTCCCACCCCCCAATATCAATTACATTAAGTACTTGCCCTTTCCCCCCAAAACACTTACCTTTTAAATCTGATCTTCCGTCCCCCAGCCCCCACCCACACTGTAAATTCTACCTCCTCCCCCTCCCCACCGGTGTCATGCCGGCTTTCCCCAGAGGGGGAATCGAAGGTACAGGAGTGACGGCTGCCGCGATCTTCTGTAAGATTTCAGATACGTTTATTTAAATTTATTCAAATCATTCATTTAAATATTTAGATTCAGTTCTTATCCCCCAGCAATGTGGGGGACGTGCAGTAAGAAGCGGCGGCCACCATGGAGCCTTGCCGCTGCTGGGAGGATCGGGCCAGGCCCTCCCAGCATCGGCCTCCATGGCAGGCCGCTGCTGGACCCATATTTGCCCCCCCCCCCCAACCCGCCACAGAGCCCATCGTCATGGGCTTGGTAAAATCCAGCCCAATATATTTGATCAATGTCTCTCCCATTTCCTCATTCCCCATGATAATTTCTCCTGTTTCTTCCTCTAAGGTACCAATGTTTATTTAAGCTACTCTCCTCATTTATATACATTTGTAAAAGTTCTTACAGTCCTGGATAGTTGCTGTCATTATTCTATTTTTTTCCCTTTCTATCAACTATTTGGTGGTCCTTTGCTGGTTTCTAAAACACTCCCAATCCTCAGGCTTACTACTATTCTTTGCCACATATTCTTGTAATCGAATACTATTTTGAATTGTTTCTTTAAATGTTTCCTACTTTTTATTTACTGCCACACCTTTAAGTCCACTAACCAATCAAGCTTAGCATGGTCTCCCCTCATACCTGTGTAACTGGCTTTGAATAAGTTTTTTTTCTCTAAACTAGGGCAGTAGTTTAACCAAGGACCGGGAAGATATAAGTACTGTATTACATTTATAGCTTAACTAGTTAAATTAGTTAACTAGCGGCAAGGCTCCAAGGTGGCCACTGTTCCCCACTGCCGCCACTCTTCCTCCCCAACACACTGCTGGGTGACAGGAACTGAATCTAAATATTAATATAGCTACAAATAAGTGTTGAATGACATATCAAAAACTTGAAACCCTAATTAGGTAAATAAAATACAATAGAAATGACAGGATAGGTGATGTGTTGCAGCTGTAGCATGTGGGAGCTGATGGACACCAGTGTGATCTGCAGCACATCCTCAGTATGTGTCAGTAACTCAAAGAACCTCAGCTCAGAGTTGATGTGCTGGAGTCTGAGCTTCAGACACTCCGATGCATCAGGGAGGGAAAATGTTACCTGGACACTTTGTTCCAGGAGGCAGTCACAGCCTTTAGGTTAAGTACATCAGATTTGGTCCATGGTCAGGGACAGGAGGGTGTGACTATGAGTAAGGCAGACATGGGGATCCAGAAGGTAGCACTGGAGGAGCTTCAGTTGTTGAACAGGTACAATGTTCTTGCAGCCTATTTGGACAAGAGCGGGGACTGCAGGGAGGATGAGCAAACTGACCACAGCACCATGGTACAGGGGGCCATTCAGGTTAGAGAGGAAAAAAGAATGTATTAGTAGGGTACAGTATAGTTAGGGGGATAAATACTGTTCTCTACAGCTGAGATTGTGGGTCCTGAAGGCTGTCTTGCCTTCCTCGGGGCTGGAGAAACTTGGAGTGGCCAAGGGGAGGGGATGATGGGAAAGGATCCAGTTGTCATGGTCCATGTAGGTGCCAATGAAATAGGTAGGACTAAGACAGAAGCTCTGCTAAGGGAGTATGATTAGCTTGAGGCTAAATTAAAAAGCAGAACCACAAAGGTAACAATCTCTGGATTACTACCTGAGCCACAAGCAAATTGGCATAGGGTAAATAAGATCAAAGAGTTAAATGTGTAGCTCAAAGATTGGTGTGGGAGAAATGGGTTTCAATTCATGAAGTACTACTGCCAGTACTGTGGAAAGAGGGAGCTGTTCCTTTGGGATAGGCTTCACTTGAACTGCGGTGGGACCAGTGTCCTGATGAATTGAATAACTAAGGCCGTAGAGAGAGCTTTAAACTAAATAGTGCGGGGGGGGGGGGGGGTGGGTGGGGGAGGGTTCAGATGAGGGAAAATTTAGAAAGTTGAAGAGAAAGGACAAGGCAATAATGCAGGGCAGCAATATGGGTAATGATAACCAGAGTGTGACAGGAAGGGACAGAGTGTACACACTCTGTCTGCACCAGTAATTAGGATCAGAGTAGGGAAAAATGGTAGAAAGACATAATTAAAGGCATTTTATCTGAATGCATGCAGCATTAATAACAAGATTGGTGAATTGACGCACAAATAGAAATAAATGGGTGTGATATGATAGCCATTAGAGACTTGGTTGTTAGGTGACCAAGGCTGGAAACTGAATATTCAAGGCTATTTGACATTTCAGAAGGATAAGAAGAAAGGAAAAGTTAGCAGGGTAGCTCTGTTAATAAAGGATGAGGTCAGTACAGTAGTGAGAAATGATCTTGACTTGGAAGATCAAGATGTAGGATCAATTTGGGTGGAGATAATAAATAGCAAGGGAAAGAAGTCACTCTTGGAAGAAATTTATAGGCTCCTAACAATAGCTACACGGTAGGATAGAGTATAAATCAAGAAATAATGGGGGCTTGTGAGAAAGCTACTGCAATAATTGTGAGCTATTTTAATCTTCAGATAGATTGGACAAATCAAATAGGCAAAGGTAGTCTTGAGGATGAATTCATACAGTACATTCGGGACAGCTTTTTAGAACAATGCACTGTGGAACCAACCAGGAACAGGCTATTTTAGACTTGATAACGTGTAATGAAAAAGGATTAATTAATGATTTCATAGTAAAGGATCCTCTAGGCGAGAGTCATCATAACATGATGAATTTCACAATCAGTTTTGAGAAACTTGAGTCTGAAATTAGTGTCTTCTTTTATTCTTTCATGGGATGTGGGCATCGCTGGCTAGGCCAGTATTTATTGCCCATCCCTAATTGCCCTTGAGAAGGTGGTGGTGAGCTGGGTTCTTGAATTGCTGCAGTCCATGTTGTGTAGGTACACCAACAGTGCTGTTAGGAAGGGAGTTCCAGGATTTTGACCCAGCAACAGTGAAGGAACAGCGATATAGTTCCAAGTCAGGATGATGTGTGGCTTGCAGAGGAACTTGCAGGTGGTGGTGTTCCCATACACCTGCTGCCCTTGCCCTTCTAGAGAAGAAGGAGAGAAACTTCAGAGTGCTTCAGTGCAGAGGGATCTGGGTGTCCTCGTGCATGAATCGGAGAAAGTTAGTTTGCAGGTACAGCAGGTAATAAGGAAGGCAAATGGAATTTTGGCATTTATTGCTAAAGGAATAGAATATAAAAGTAGGGAAGTGTTGCTGCAGCTGTACAAGGCAGTAGTGAGACTGCACCTGGAGTATTGCGTACAGTTTTGGTTGCCTTATTCGAGGAGGGATGTAGTTGCATTGGAGTCACGGGTTTGGAAGGTGCTGTCGAAGGAGCCTTGGTGAGTTGCTGCAATGCATCTTGTAAATGGTACACACTGCTGACACTGTGCATTGGCAGTGGAGGGAGTGAATGTTGAAGGTGGTGGATGGGGTGCCAATCAAGTGGGCTGCTTTGTCCTGGATGGTGTCGAGCTTCTTGAGTGTTGTTGGAGCTGAACCCATCCAGGCAAGTGGAGAGTATTCCATCACACTTCTGACTTGTGCCTTGTAGATGGTGGGCACGCTTTGGGGAGTCAGGAAGTGAGTTACTCGCCGCAGGTTTCTTAGCCTCTGACCTGCTCTTGTAGCCACTGTATTTATCTGGCTACTCCAGTTCAGTTTCTGGTCAATGGTAGCCCCTAGGCTGTTGATAGTGGGGGATCTGCTACCCCTTATCCTAAAACTATGACCTCTCGTTCTAGATTGCCCCACCAGAGGAAACATCCTCTCTACGTCTATTTTGTCAATCCCCTTAATCATCTTATATACCTCAATTGGATCTCCTCTCATTCTTCTAAACTCTGGAGAGTAAAGGCCTAAACTGCTCAATCTCTCTTCATAAGAAAAACCCTTCATCCCTGGAATCAATCTCGTGAACCTCCTCTGAACCGCCTCCAATGCAACTACATCCCTCCTCGAATAAGGCGACCAAAACTGTACACATTACTCCAGGTGCAGTCTCACTACTGCCTTGTACAGCTGCAGCAACACTTCCCTACTTTTATATTCTATTCCTTTAGCAATAAATGCCAAAATTCCATTTGTCTTCCTTATTACCTGCTGTACCTGCAAACTAGCTTTCTCTGATGCATGCACGAGGACACCCAGATCCCTCTGCACTGAAGCACTCTGAAGTTTCTCTCCATTTCGATAATAATTTGCCTTTCTATTCTTCCAACCAAAATGGATAACCCACAGTTAGCCACGTTAAGCTCCATTTGCCAAATTTTGGCCCATTCACCTAACCTATCCATATCCATTTGTAAATTTCTTATTTCTTTGTTGCAACTTACTATCCCACTTATTTTAGTGTCATCTGTAAATTCAGTTATAGTGCCTTCTATCCCTGCATCCAAATCATTAATATAGATTGTAAATAGTTGGGGCCGAAGGACCGAACTCTGTGGCACCCCACTAGTTACATCTTGCCAACCAGAAAGAAGACCCATTTATCCCGACTCTCTGTTTTCTGTTGGTTAGCCAATCCTCTATCTAAGCTAATAAATTGCCCCTAATCCCATTTGATCTTACCTTGTGTGGTAACCTTTTGTGCGGCAGCTTATCAAATGCCTTCTGGAAGTCCAGATAAACTGCATCTACAGGATCCCCATTATCCACTTTGCTTGTCACAGCTTCGAAGAACTCTAGCAAATTAGTCAAACACGATTTACCCTTCATAAAACCATGCCGACTCTGATGGATTGCGTTTTGACTTTCTAAATGTCCTGTTATTACTTCCTTAATAATGGATTCTAACAATTTCCCAATGACAGATGTTAAACTAACTGGTATATAGTTTCCTACTTTCTGCCTCCCTCCCTTTTTGAATAAGGGAGTTCTATTAGCTTTTTTCCAATCCACTGAAACCTTTCCCGCATCCAAGGAATTTTGAAATATAATAACCAATGGATCCACTATCTCCGCTGCCACTTCCTTTAAGACCCGAGGACTGGAAAATAGTTTAAGAGGTAACATGGTAGATAAGCAGTGGCTGACATTTAAGAAGATATTTCATAACTCTCAAAGATACATTCCATTGAGAAAGAAAGACTGTATGAGAAGGATGAACCATCCATGCCTAACTAAGGAAGTTAAGGATGGTATCAAAATGGAAGAAAAGGTCGACAATTCTGCAAAGATTAGTAGTAGGCCAGAAGATTGGAAACATTTTAGAAACCAGAAAGGGATAACTAAGAAAAAAGCAAAGAGTGAGAAATTTAGAATATGAGAGTAAGCTGGTAAGAAATATAATAACAGACAGTGAGAGCTTCGATATGTATATGAAAAGGAAGAGTCTAGCTAAAGTAATCACTGGTCCCTTAGAGGATGAGATTGGGGAATTAATTATGGAAAACAAGGATATGTGAGAGACTTTGAACAAATATTTTTTATCTGTCTTCATGGTAAAAGACACTAAAAGTATCACTAATAGTAGAAAATCAGGGGGCAAAAAGGGGGCATGAGGGAAGAACTTTAAACAATCACTGTACTTGGAAAACTAATGGAACTCATGCTGACATACCCATCACCTGATGGTCTGCATCCTAGGTTCGTAAAGAAGTGACTGCAGAGATCGTGGAATGTATTGGTTGCAATCTTCCGAAATTCTGTAGATTCTGGAAAGGTCCCAGCAGTTGTAAAATTGCAAATATAACACCCCTATTCAAGAAGGAGGGAGGTAGAAACCAGAAACTATAAACTAGTTAGCCTAACATCTGTCATTGGGAAAATGCTGGAATCCATTAAGGAAATAGTAGCAGGACATTTAGAAAATCATAATACATGCAATCAAGCAGAGTCAACATGGTTTATAAAAGGGAAATCACGTATGATAAATTTATTTGAGCTCTTTGAGGATGTAATGCACACGGTGGATAAAAGGGAACTAGTAGATGTAGTATATTTGGATTTCCAAAAGGCATTCAGTAAGGTGCCACATAAAAGATTACCACACAAGATAAGCACTCATGGTGTTGGTTGTAATAAATTGGCTAACTAATAGGAAACAGAGTTTCAGGATAAATGGATCATTATCAGGTTGACAAACTGTAACTAGTAGGGTGCCACAGATATCAGTGCTGGGTCCTCAACTATTTACAATCTATATTAATGACTTAGTTGAAGGGACCGAGTGAAGGACATGGGGGGGTGGGGGGGAGGGGGGATGCAGTTTATGCTCTCCCTGTGGCAGGTTTGGAGGCAGGGAGAGCATATAATCAGGTGGGATGGTGGCGGGGGTGGGGTGGGAGGACTCGCCACCTTCCGGCCTCCACCAAAATTAAGTCCAGGGCGGGAATGCCTTTGAACAGTCTTCCGGCCCCGCTGCCAACTGAGGCCCTCAACTGGTCAATTAATGCCCAAGTAAAGGCCTTATCCCGCCACTGCCACCACAATTAACTGAGCGGCGGGCAGCCCTGTTGACACATGGGAAGCATGGTAGGAAAAGCCGCATGGGCTGCTTGCCGGCTTTTTTTAAATTCATTCATGGGATGTAGGCGTCATCGGCCAGGCCAGCATTTATTTCCCATCCCTAATTGCCCTTGAGGAGGTGGTGGTGAGCTGTCTTCTTGAACCGCTGCAGTCCATTTGGGGTAGGTACACCCACAGTGCTGTTAGGAAGGGAGTTCCAGGATTTTGACCCAGCGACAGTGAAGGAACGGTGATATAGTTCCAAGTCAGGATGGTGTGTGACTTGGAGGGGAACTTGCAGGTGGTGGTGTTCCCATGTATTTGCTTCGGGGGTGGGTGGGTGGGGTCCCTCGTTAAAGGCTCTTAGTGCCTGAATGAGGGACCCGGCATTGGGAAGGGGAATGCCCGCTGACAGCCAACCCACTGCCCTTGCTGCCCACCTCCCTACACCCACCTCTCCCACGACCCCCACCCTGCAAAACCCCTCCTGCCCTGACCTACCTGTGGTCTTGGTCCAGTGCTGCTCCTGGGGCTCCGGTAGGTGCTCCACTGGCAGCAGCCATGACCTCTGATTTGTCAGCAGACCTCAGAAGACAGGACTTTCGACGTGAGGCTCCTTGATCCTGTGGAAGGCCCTCTGCTGTCCAGCTAAGTGACTAAATGGCACTTGATTAGGTAGGCCTCCCACAGAAAAGGCGATGTGGGGTTTTCGGTGTTGCCTTTGCTGGATGTCGAGACCCCCAACACCAACATAAAAAGCTGGCCCTTGAGTCTGTAAAAATATATAAATAGGTTAAGTGAGTTGGCAAAAAATTGGCAGATGGAGTATAATGTGGAAAAATGTGAGGCTATCCACTTGGGAGGAAGAATAGAAAAGCAAAATATTATTTAAATGGGAGGATACTGGGAGAATTTAGAACTAGGGGGCACAGTTTCAGAATAAGGGATCTCCTATTTAAGACAGATATGAGAAGGAATTTCTTCTCTCGGAGGGTCATTAATCATTGGAAATCTCTACTCAGGAGCAGTGGAGGCTGGGTCATTGAATATATTCAAGACTGAGTTAGACAGATTTTTGATATACAAGGGAGTTGAGGGTTATGGGGAGCAGGCAGGAAAGTGGAGTTGAGCCACAATCAGATCAGCCATGACCTTATTGATTGGCGGAGCAGGCTCAAGGGGACTAATGGCCTACTTGTGATCCTAATTCTTTTGTTAAGATTGTTGTTTGGATTTGAGTATTCTCAGTTTCAAACTTAATATCGAATCCAGTTGTATTGTAGTCACCTTCCCCAGTGGATCTTTTACTATGAGATTACTAATTAACCCTGTCCCATTGCACAATACTAGATCTAAATTTATCCCTAGTTGGTTCCACAAGATATTGTTCCAGTTCACTGTCACAAAGGCATTCTACAAACTCATCTTCCAAGCCACCTTTGCTAATTTGATTTGTCCAAATCTGACAAGTCCCCAGGACCAGATGGTCTACATCCTCGGGTTCTAAAAGAGATTTCTGCTGAGATAGTGGATGCGCTGGCTATGATTTTCCAGAATTTCTTAGATTCAGATTGGAAGTTGGCAAATGTTGCACTGCTTTTCAAGAAAGGAGGTAGAGAGAAAACGGAACTACAGGTCAGTTAGCCTAACATCAGTCGTTGGGAGGATGCTGGAAACTATTATTAAAGCAGTCTTAACATTGCACTTGGAAAAGCATAGTATGATTAGAGCAAATCAGCATGGTTTTAATAAAGAGAGATTCTTTTTGACAAATTTATTAGAGTTTTTTGAGAATGTAACTATTTGGGTAGATAAAGGGGAACCAGTAGATTTAGTATACCTGGATTTTCAAAAGGCCTGCAATAAGATGTCACATAAAAAATTAATAGGCAAGATAAGGGCTCATGGTGTTGTGGGTAATATATTAGAGTGGATAGAGGATTGGCTAACAGACAGGAAGCAGAGAGTGGGCATAAATGGGGCATTTTCAAGTTGGCAGGCAGTGAATAGTGGGGTGCCGCAAGGATCAGTTCTGGGCCCTCAGCTATTTACACTCTATATTAATGACTTGGATGAAGCGGCAGAGAGTAATGTTTGCTGATGATACAATGCTCAGTGGAAAGATAAGCTGCAGGGAAGATGTAGAGAGGCTACAAAGAGATATAGAAGGTTAAGTGAGTGGGCAACAAGATGGCAAATGGAGTATAATGTAGGGAAGTGTGAAGTTGTTCACTTTGGTCATAAAAATAGAAAAGCAGAATATTTTTTAAAAGATGTGAGACTGGTAAGTGTTGATGTTCAGAGAGACTTGGGGGTACTTGTATGAGGAACACACAAAAGTTAACATGCAGGTGCAGCAGGCTGTTAGGAAGGCAAATGGCATGTTGGCTTTTATTGCAAGGGGATTGGAGCACAGGAATAAAGAAGTTTTATTAAAATTGTACAGAGCTTTGGTGAGACCGCACCTGGAATACTGTGTACAGTTTTGGTCTCCACATTTAAGAAAAGATATACCTGCATTGAAGGCAGTGCAGCTAAGATTTACTAAATTGGTCCCTGAGATGATGGGGTTGTCCTATGATGAGAGACTGAGTAAATTGGGCCTATATTCTCTGGAGTTTAGAAGAATGAGAGGCAATCTAATTGAGACATACAAGATTCTGGAAGGGCTTGATAGGGTAGAAACTGAGAGATTGTTCCCACTGGTCAAGAAATCTAGAACACGGGGACGTAGTCTCCGGATAAGGGGCCAATCATTCAGGACTGAGATGAGGAGAAATTACTACACTCAAAGGGTTGTGAATCTTTGGAATTCTCTACCCCAGACGGTTGCAGATGCTCCATCATTGAATACATTTAAGGCTGGGATAGATAGATTTGTGGTCTCGCAGGGAATCAAGGGAGATGGGGAGTGGGCAGGAAAGTGGAACTGAAGCCCAAGATCAGCCATGATCATATTGAATGGTGGAGCAAGCTCGATGGGCCGTATGGTCTACTTCTACTCATATTTCTTGTCTTCAGTCTCAATGAAGATTAAAGTCCCCCACAATTATTACATTACTTTTTTAAATCTTTCATGGGATGTAGGCGTTGCTGGAAAGGCCAGCATTTGTTGCTCATCCCTAATTGTCCTCGGCAATTAGTGGCTTGCTAGGCCATTTCAGAGGGCACTTAAGAGAAAATCACATTGCTGTGGAGTCACATGTAGGCCAGACCAGTCCATTAGTGAACCAAATGGGTTTTTATGACAATTGATGATAGTTTCACAGCACCATTACTAAAACTAACTTTCATTTTCCTATTTTTATGAATTCATTGAATTTAAATTCCACCAGCTGCCTTGATGGGATTTGAAACTGAAGCCTTTCAAGTGGGGGGAGCAAAAAGTAAAGTAGTGGTTGTTGGGGACAGTATAGTGAGGGGGATCTACAGCAAAGAGCAAGAGCCCAGAAGGCTGTGTTGCCTGCCCAGTGCCAGGGTTCGGGACATCTGCTGAAGGCTAGAGAGGGGGAGTATCCAGTCATCGTGATCCATGTAGGTACCAACGACATAGGCAGGATAAGGAAAGAGGTTCTGCATAGTCAGTATGAGGAGCTAGACACCAAATGAAGAAGCAGAATCTCAAAGGTAATAACTTCTGAATTATTACCTGAGCCATGCAAATTATTACCTGCAAATGAATATAGGGCAAAAAGGATTAGAGAAATGAATGCGTGGCTCAAAGACTGGTGTGTAGAAGTGGGTTCCGATTTGTGGGGCACTGGCATCAGTACTGGGGAAATTGGGGACTGTACCATTGGGACGGTCTACACCTGAACTGTGCTGGGACCAGTGTTCTAGCAAGTCACATACTTGGGAAGTAGAAAGTATTTTAAACTAAATAGTGAGGGCAAGGGATCAAATTTGGGAAGATGTGGTAAATTAAAGAGTAGAGACATGGCAAGGGAGAAAAGTATTAACATGGGAAATGATAAACAGACCATGACATGATGTGACTGAGAGTACAAATCTAAGAGTAAATCAGCAGATAAGATTAGAGGTTACAAAAATCATAAAAAGGACAAAACTAAAGGCTCTGTATCTGAAATCTGAATGCACATAACATTAGAAGCAAAACAGATGAACTCATAGTGCAAACAGAAATAAATAAATAAAATTTATAGCCATTACAGGCACATGGCTGCAGGATGACATTGATTGAGACCTGAATATTGAAGGGTACATGGTGCTTAGGAAGACAGGAAGCTAGGAAAAGGTGAAGGAATGACTCTGTTAATAAATTATGGTATTAGCACAATACAGAGTGATGGCCTAAGTTCAGGAAACCAGGATGCAAAAGCGGTTTGGATAGAGATGAGAAATGATAAAGGCAAGAAGTCACTTGTGGGAATAGTGTACAAGGCTTCTAACAGAAACCACAGGTAGGATAGGGTATAAAGGAAGAAATAATGGGAGTCTGTCAGAAGGATACGGTAATAATCATGGGGGATTTTAATCTACATATAGACTTGTTACAACTGAGGCGGGAGCAATGCCTTGTCAATTCAGTCCCATTCCTCCACAGGTCAAAGCATATTATTAAAGTTTTCCCATCGACTGGAAATTAGCCAAATTAAGCACTCTATTAACCCCCAGAATAAAACGCACCAAACTATGTATCTTTAAATAACAACAAATTAACTATTTATTAATTAACTAAATCTTAAACACTATTGAGATAAGCCGATTTCTATAAGACTTTATAACCTCTTACTTCTCTTAACCCTAATGCACACACACATACATTCAAAAACCAATTGTTAACCGGTTTCAATAATATTAGAGTTGTTTCTTAGGAATAAATAAATCACTGGGTTATAAGTCTTTGTAGGTTATGTTCCCGGTTCAGTTTGGTGTCCTAGAGTAGAATGATCAGATGCCACTCGAAGTCTCCAGGCAAATTTGGTAAACAGCCCTTAAGAGATAGTCTTTCAAAGCATTTTGGCTACAGCAGGTGTCACACAGTTCTTTCAACAAGGAGTATAGCAACAAGTCTATTGGGATTTTGAAATCATTAGTCTTTCAGTAGAAACTTTACTGAGGATTCCAGAAAAAACAGACAACAGAGAGTCACTTCTGAGGCAAAGAACACTTAGAGTTTGGAAAGAAAAAAGGAATTTACTACCTCCAACAATACAAATGTTCTTTTCCAGGGGGTTTCTCTTCTTAGGCAATGCAGATCCTGAAGATAAATGTACATTTTTCTGCTAGGAGTGAGGATCCTTCTTCAGTCAGCATGCTTCACTGGTCTCCAGTTCAAACCGGTTACAGCCAGTCTATTACACACAGTCAAAAGTTACAATACGCCATGTGACCTCCTCTTTCTCCTGCTGTTGCGTAGGAAATAGGTGCAGCTTCTGGCATACTATGCCCCCTAGTTTTTAAAGGCACACTGTTTTTAAACAGAGGAGAAAAATAACAGTTCCATAACAGACTGGAAAAATCAGATGGGCAAAGGTAGCCGAGATGAGAAGTTCATAGAATGTTTTTGGGATAGTTTCTTAGAACAGCACATTCTGGAGCCAACCTGAGAGCAGGCTATACTAGATCTGGTATTGTGCAACGAGATGGGATTGAATAATGACCTCAATTCTGAGGGATAAGATAAACTGTCACATAGAAAGGCATGGATTAATCAAGGATAGTCAGCATGGATTTGTTAGGGGAAGGTCCTGTCTTACTAACTGAACTGAATTTTTTGAAGAAGTAACAAGGAGGATTGATGAGGATAGTGCAGTGCTTGTTGTCTACATGGATTTTAGTAAGGCATTTGACAAGGTCCCACATGGCAGACTGGTCAGCAAAGTAATAGTCCATGAGATACCAAGGAATGTGGTGAGTTGGATCATAAATTGGCTCAGTGACAGGAAACAAAGGGTAATGGTCGATGGATGTTTTTGCGAATGGAAGGCGGTTTCTAGTGGCATTCCACAGGGCTCAGTGTTGGGTCCCTTGCTGTTTGTGGTTTATATTAATGATTTAGACTTAAATGTGGGAGGCATGATTGGAAAATTTGCAATGACACAAAAATTGGCTATGTAGTTGATAGTGAAGAGGATAGCTATAGACCCCAGAATATTATCAATGGTTTGGTTGAGTGGGCGGAAAAGTGGCAAATGGAATTCAATCCAGAGAAGTGTGCGGTAATGCATTTGGGGAGGGCAAACAAAGCAAGGAAATACACAATAAATGGGAGGATATTGAGAGGGATCGAGGAAATGAGAGACTTAGAGTGCATGTCCATAGGTCTCTGAAGGTGGCGTGACAGGTAGATAAAGTGGTAAAGAAGGTATATGGAATGATTTTCTTTATTGGCCGAAGTATAGAATACAAAAGCAGGGATGTAATGCTGGAACTGTATAAAACTGTTAAGCCACAGCAGGAGTATTGTGTACAGTTCTGGTCACCACATTACAGGAAGGACATAATTGCTCTGGAGAGAGTACAGAGGAGATTTACAAGAGTGTTGCCAGGGCTTGAAATTGCAGCTATGAGGAAAGATTGGATGGGCTCGGGTTGTTCTCCTTAGAACAGAGGAGGCTAAGGGATGACTTCATTGAGGTGTACAAAATTATAAAGGGCCTAGATAGAGTAGGACCTGGTTCCCCTAGTAGAGAGGTCAATTACCAGGGGGCACAGGTTTAAGGTTATTGGTAGAAGGATTAGAGGGGACATGAGGAAAAACTTTTTAACCCAAGAGGGTGGTGGGTGTCTGCAATTCATTGCCCTGATCGGTGATGGAGGCAGAAACCATCAACTCATTTAAAAGGTATCTAGACTTGCACCTGAAATGCAAGGCTATGGACCAGGTGCTGGAAAGTGAGATTAGATTGGGCAGCTAGTTTTTTCAGCTGGTGCAGACATGATGGGCTGAATGGCCTCTTTCTGTGCCATAACTTTTCTATGGTTCTATGATTCTATACTGAAGGTGCCCCAAGGCAGCAGTGATCATATTATGTGTGAATTTTACATTCAATTTGAGGGAGAGAAGAATGGGTCTAAGACTAATATTTGAAACTTAAATAAAAGCAATTGTGAGGGCATAAAAGTTTTCTTTCTTTCTTTGGCCTCCTTGTCTCAAGAGACAATGGTTAAGTGCCTGGAGGTGGGCAGTGGTTTGTGGAGCAGTACCTGGAGTGGCTATAAAGGCCAATTCTAGAGTGACAGACTCTTCCACAGGTGCTGCAGATAAAATTGGTTGTCGGGGCTGTTACATAGTTGGCTCTCTCCTTACACTTCTGTCTCTTTTCCTTCCAACTGCTAAGTCTCTTCGACTCGCCTCTCTTTAGCCCCACCTATATAGCTGTCCGCCAGCTCTGGTGATCGCTGGCAACTGACTCCCATGACTTGTGGTCAATGTCGCAGGACGTCATGTCGCATTTGCAGACTTCTTTAAAGCGGAGACATGGATGGCCGTTGGGTCTGATACCAGTGATGAGCTTGCTGTACAATGCGTCCTTGGGGATCCTGCCATCTTCCATGCGGCTCACATGGCCAAGACATCTCAAGCGCTGCTGGCTCAGTAGGGCGTATATTTTGGGGATGTTGGCTGCCTCGAGGACTTCTGCGTTAAAGATATGGTCCTGCCACCTGATGCCAAGGATTCTCCAGAGACAGCGAAGATGGAAAGTGTTGAGACGTCGCTCTTGGCTGACATACGTTGTCCAGGCCTCGCTGCCATAGAGCATTCTGAAACACTCGGACTATTGTGTTCTGTGTCACTGCGCCATTTTCCCACACCCTCTTGGCCAGTCTGGACATATCAGCAGACGCCTTTCCCATGAGCTTGTTGATTTCTGCATTGAGAGACACGTTACTGGTGATAGTTAATCCTAGGTAGGTGAACTCTTGAACTACTTCCAGAGCGTGGTCGCCGATATTAATGGATGGAGCATTTCTGACGTCCTGTCCCATGATGTTCGTTTTCTTGAGGCTGATGGTTAGGCCAAATTCGTTGCAGGAAGTCGCAATCCTGTTGTTGAGTCTTTGCTGACACACTTCCGTGTGAGCTAGCTCAAGTGAACTGGCAAATTAGGCTAAGGAATAGGTCAATAGAGATGCAATGGCAGACATTTAAGGTGCTATGTCAGAATACACAGAATAGATACATTCCAACGAGAAAGAAAAATTCCAAGTGGAGGACCCACCGTCTGTGGTTAACTAAAAAAGTTAAAGAGAGTATCAAACTTAAAGAAAAAGCATATAATTACATAAAAATGGGTGGCAGGTCAGAAGATTGAACAGAATATAAAAACAGCAAAGAATGGCTAAAATATTGATAAGGAGGGAGAAGTAAGAGTTCAAGAGAAAGCTAGCTGGAACTATAAAAACAGATCGTCAGAGTTTATATAGGTATTTTAAAAAGAAAAGATTTAAAGTGAGCGTTGGTCCTATAGAAAGTGAGTCTGGGGAATTAATAATGGAAAATAAGGAGATGGCAAACGAATTGAACAGGTATTTTGCATCGGTCTTCACTATAGAGGCTACAAGTAAAATCCCAGAAATAGCGGTAAATCAGAAAATGGAAGGAAGGGAAGAACTCAAGAAAATTTCAATCACCAGGGAAGTGGTACTGAGCAAATTGTTATGGGCTGACAAGTCCCCAGATCCTGATAGACTTCATCCTAGGGTCTTAAAAGTGAAATAGTTGATGGCTGGTTTTAATTTTCCAAAATTCCCGAGATTCAGCGAAGGTTCCATTAGATTAGAAAATAGCAAATGTAACTCCTTTATTCAGAAAGGGAGGGAGACAGAAAACAGGAAACTACAGGTCAGTTAGCTTAACATCTGTCTTTGGGAAAATGTTCGAAGCTATTAAAGATGTTATAGCAGGGCACTTTGAAAAATTTAAGGTGATCAGACAGAGTCAACATGGTTTTGTGAAAGGGAAATCATGTTTAACCAATTTATTGGAGTTCTTTACAGAAGTAGCACATGCTGTGGATAAAGGGGAACCGGTGGATGTACAATACTTAGTTTTCCAGAAGACATTTGATAAGGTGCCACATCAAAGGTTATTGCGGAAAATAAAAGCTCGTGGTGTATTGGAATGGATAGAAGATTGTCTAGCTAACAGGAAACAGAGAGTAGGCATAAATGGGTCATTTTCTGATTGGCAAGATGTAACAAGTGATGTGCCACAGAGATCAGTGCTGGGGCCTCAACTTTTTACAATTTATGTAAATGACTTGGATGAAGTGGTCAAAGGAATGGTTGCTAAATTTGCTGATAGCACAAAGATAGGTAGGAAAGTAACTTGTGAGGAGGATATAAGGGGGCTACAAAGGGTTATAGATAGGTTAAGTAAGTGGGCAAAGATTTGGCATATGGAGTATAATGTGGGAAAATGTGAAATTGTCCATTTTGGCAGGAAGAATAAAAAAGAAGCATATTATCTAAATGGTGAGAGATTGCAGAGCTCTGAGCTGCAGAGCAATCTGGGTGTCCTAGTGCATGAATCACAAAAGATTAGTATGCAGGTACAGCAAGTAATTAGGAAAGCTAATAGACTGTTGTTGTTTATTGCGAGGAGAATTGAATACAAAAGTAGGGAGGTTATGCTTCAGTTTTACAGGGCATTGCAGGACCACATCTGGAGTACTGTGTCCAGTATTGGTCTCCTTATTTATAGAAGGATGTAAATGTGTTGGAAGCAGCTCAGGGAAAGTCTAATGCCTGGAATGGTTGGGTTGTCTTATGAGGAATGGCTTGTATCTGCTGGAATTTAGAAGATCAAGAGGTGACTTGATTGAAACGGATAAGATCCTGAGGGGTCTCGACAGGGTGAATGTGGAAAGGATGTTGCCACTTTTGAGAGAATCTAGAACTAGAGGACACTGTTTAAAAAATAAGGGGTCACCCATTTAAGCCAGAAATGAGGAGAAATTTTTTCCCTCAGAGGATCGTGAGTTTTTTGAACTCTCTTCCTCAAAAGGCAATGGAAGCAGA
This sequence comes from Heterodontus francisci, assembly GCF_036365525.1. Lineage (NCBI taxonomy): Eukaryota > Metazoa > Chordata > Chondrichthyes > Heterodontiformes > Heterodontidae > Heterodontus > Heterodontus francisci. Next base: position 58,309,439 of record NC_090381.1, on the reverse strand, counting down.
ATCTTCGAATATTTTTAAAGCAGAGGTAGATAGATTCTTGATAAGTAAGGGGATGAAAGGTTATCAGGGTTAGGCCGGAATATGGAGTTGAGGTTACAATCAGTTCAGCCATAATCCTGTTAAATGGCAGAGCAGGCTTGAGGGGCTGAATGGCCTACTCCTGCTCCTAATTCGTATGTTTGTATGTATGTTCGTATGACTATCGCACTTGGGAGTCACTAGCTGGCGAAAGAGGGAAATGGCGACACATCCTATGGACTGGTGTACACGACCACGATGACTAATTGCTACAGCAACTTGCAACAGGTGCCAACGTCAAAAACAACAACTCCCAGTGTCACTTTGCAGCTTCACGTGCATCACTTGTAGCAGAACCTGCCTCTCAACGATTGGCCTTCACAGCTGTCAACAAAGGTGCACCAAGAGAAGGCACCCCACCTAAATGGATTGTTTGCTCCAATTCCATCATCTTTTGTAGATGGAAGGATGCCAACCCCGAGCTAAAGTAATAGCAAGTCACAGTCTCAAAACTTGGGGACAAAAGACAAACACTCACCAGCTACTGGAGCTAAAACAAAATTATAAAGCAGCACCTCCTTTCCCCCTCTACACCAAATTCCCAGCTTAGTACTCAATTCACAAAACCTTTTGTGCAGTAGGAAACACTGAGGGGAATTTTATGCTCTCCCCGTGTTAGGTTTAGGGGTGGGGAGAGCATGTAATCAGGTGGGATGGTGGCAGGGGGCTACCCTGCCACCTTCCCGCCTCCACCCAAATTAAGTGTGGGATGGGATGGCCTGTGAATGGCCTTCCTGCCCCACCACCAGTTGAGGCCCTTAAGTGAGCAATTATTGCCCACTTAAGGGCCTCATCCCATGCCACCAGAAGTAGCCCAGTGGCAGACGGGCCTGTCGCTGCATGTGGGTTGCTTGCTGGCTGTGGGGGAGGGGGTTTCTTGTTAAAAGGCACCTAGTGCCTGAACGAGGGACCTGGCATCGGGAAGGGTGGGGCCTGCTGACAGCCATCCCCTTACCTTTGCTGCCAACCCTTCACCCACAACCCCTACCCAGCGAAACCCCTCCCGCCCTGACCTACCTGTGTTCTGGGTCCCTTGGTGATCCATGGATCCCACTGGGTCCATTACCGGCAGCAGCCACTGCCTCTGCGGTGGTGCTACTCAGTTAAAGAGCTGCTGGCCTCTGATTGGCCGACAGCTCTCAGTAGGGAGGACCTCCGTTGCCAGGGTCCTTGATCCCAGGAAAGGAAACTGTCCACTTAAGTGCCTAATTGGCAGTTGATCCGGCAGGCCTTCCCCAGAGGAGGCAACGCGAGGCTCTCGCTGGTGTTTCAGCTGGTGGTCGAGACCCCAGTCACCAAGATAAAAGCTCAGCCACAGTCTACTTATATAGCGAGCTTATGGGCTGGATTTTACATCGGGCGGATGAGAGATGGCCACCGACATAAAGGTCGGTGGCGAACCTGCTTCCATCTAGCCTGTGGATCTGTCCCGCATTTTACGGCTCCCCAGGCTTTAATTGTTGTGAGGCGGGACTTCCACCCTCTTGAGGGAGGAAGTCCCGCCTCATTGAGCTGCAAGCCAATCATCGGGCTGGCAGCTCTTAGTCCCAGCAACACCACTGGGAGCGGTGGCCACTGCTGGGACTGCAGCCCAGCCGAGGACATGGAGTCAGGACTGCAGGTAAGTTTGTGTTGCCACACCGGGGGTAATCGGTTGGGCCCTGTTGAGGCAAGGGTGGTCATTTGGGAGGAAGTGGAGGCATCTTGGGTCCTGGGGGTAGTTGGGGAAGTAGGGGGGGGCCCTCAATCCAGCACCCTGTGCCCGATTGTCAGGGCCCCCCCCCACTTCCCCTGTTGGGGTGCTGAGAGGCCGCCAGCATTTATTGCGCAGCCTTTCCAGGCTCCAGGACGGCCACTTGCCACAGGTAAAATCCCCATGGAGGCGGGCGAAGGCCTTTAAGTGGCCGTTAATTGGCAACTTAAGGGCCTTGATTGGCCTGGGGCAGGCGGCCAGTTTCTCCCCCTCTCCCACCCTACGTAAAGTGGGGCAGAGGTGGGAGCGGGTCGGGAAAGCATCCCGAAGCCTTCTGCTCCATTTTACGCCACCCCCGCGCCACCATCCGGCTCACATTACAACTGCTAAGTAATTTACACTTATTCAGACAACCGCTTTCAGCTGATTGACAGTTCACTATCGTTACCACTAACAGGCAGTTTCTGTTAATCAGATACCTTAACTAGTTTGCAGTTTCTTTTGTAGTTTTAAAGTTCTAAGTTAGATTCTAACTGTTAATCTAAATTACAGCTTGAGAAATACTTGCCAAAGAGATTACACTTGCATCAAATTCCTGGTTTAGTACTCGGTTTACATGGCATTCTGTTCGCAGATCACTCTGTGCTCCCCACTTACAATAGTGGCTACACTTCAAAAATAGCTCATTAAAATGTTTTGGGACATCCTGAGGTTGTAAAAGGTGCTATATAAATGCAAATCTTTTTTTCTTATGTGCCATAAGTCACATTATAATTAAACTATTAGTAACACAGCCTTTTATGGTGCTATGTTGGAGTACATCATCTTTACTTTTGTAAGAATGCAAAGCTGCAGAGAATAAAAGTAAAATAGTTACATATATTGCAATAATGAGTCAATAACCTCTGTTAAGGAAATGGTGCCTACATGCATTTAAGGTGAAAACTTAATGCAATAGTTAGTAATCCAAGACACTGATCTTAATAATCAGTGCTAGCTTTTTGCTATATGTGATATTTCTAACCTCCAGATGTAACACTTCAACCGACCCCTTCTCTGACATATCGCACTATTGGAGGAATCCTTGACTTTTATATGGTTCTTGGTCCAACCCCAGAAAATGTTGTTGAACAATATACAACAGTAAGTATACACACCTTTATGGTTTGAATTATCTTCAGGATTGCTACCAAACAAAGTTTTCGTATGCATTTAAAAAACAAGATAATACAAATACAGCAAGGATACCCAGGGAGAGATCTCAATGAAACTCAATCTGATGATGATTAAGGATTAATTCACAAGGCACGTCATACAGTTTTCACCTGCAATAAATTTTTGCAAGAGCAAATTAAAATCAACTTTAATGCACCTTTTCTTGCCTACATAAAGGGCACTCGAGAAGCTCAGCAGAATGCTGGAGAAATAGTGACAATGACAACACAATCTTTTATATTTTCTGGTTGGACACAAAATTCCAGTCTGGTGAACAAATTTACCAGATAGAATCTAAAAGATCACCAAGTACAATCCAGCTAATCCCAGTTCTCTGCATTCTGAACCTTCCCATTGTGGCACAAGACCAGAGGTGGATAAACTACTGGGTAATATCTTCCTAACTTCAGCCTAACAACATTAAAATACTGTACAAAAGAATTTGACGTGATTGTATTGATCAGCACACGCAAAATGGTGTATGAAGGAATTTCAACTTCCTTAGCCATGAGCAAAGGCCAATTATCTCATTTCCTTAGTTACTTAGTAGATTCTGTTACCCAAGCAATGTGTGGTGAGGTACTGTGCAAAATGGCTCAGTGCAAAAACATTGTGGGCTGAATTTTATGTGTGCGCCACAGTTCGCAGCAGCGCACTCTAAGAACGGCGTGCACCCAGAGCGGATGCGCCATCCCTGAGCCCCCGTGATATTACGTGCGGGAATTTATTTAAATAGAGGGGGCGGAGCGGCTGCCCCTGATGACATAGAGGAGGCGGCCTCTGTGTCCCCGGCAACAGCATCCGGTGCCACCGCATAGGTGCCGCCGCCGCCATTTTTAAAGGGCTTCAAGCCCTGACAGCTGATTTTCAACTTTAAAGGGAACAGCACTTCAAATGTTAATACAACCATTACATTCATCATGAAAGCCTTACTTCCACCCCACAATGGTCACAAAATAAATTTATTTCCCTCTTGCCCCCGAGAAGCCATTACTGACAGTCCCGACCTTTAAATCACCAACTTTCCACTCTTTGCCCTTCAACCCCGTCCGACCATCCCCACAGCTAATAAAAAATGTTTTCCCTGCTCCTCCACTCCGCCCGCAATGAAAATGTTATTCCTCTCCCCTCCCCACCAGGTTCTCGCCCGGAACTCCATGCGGAGTTCCGAAGGTGCGCGGAGCACGAACGGCGGCCGTAATATCGGAGTGAGACGGCCGCCGTCTGCAGGTAGGTAAATTTGAATTCATTAGGCCTCATTTTAATATGGAGATATAGGGCCCGCCACCTGGTGGTGGGGGGCACCGCACCATGGTCCTGCTGTTGCCGGTAATATGCGGCGAGCCCTTCTCGATGTCGCAGGTCGAGGCGGGCCTCTCCCCGCAGCATTTTACTGGCCCCCATGCCATGACCCGCAGTGTCCAGGGGCCGCTAAAATTCAGCGCTGCATGTGCTGAGGCTGAAACAGGAGAAATATTTCCATATCCAGTTTCAACTGACTGCCCCATTAACAAGCATTGTCATCGAGGGAACCAAGCTGAAAGTCATCAAGAAATTTACTTATTTGGGGAGCATCATCTTGTTTGATGCCACCAGAGACAAGGAAGTGGACAATAGGCTTTCAACAGCAAACAGAACATTGGCAGAATCTATAAAAATGTATGGAGCAACCACAGCTTCAGACCACAGACCAAACTCAAAGTGTACAAAGCCATAGTCCTCACTACCCTTCCGTATGGTGCCGAGTCATGGGTCCTATACCACTGTCATGTATGGTGCCGAGTCATGGGTCCTATACCACTGTCATGTACACCTTCTAGAATGCTTCCATCAGCACTGCCTCCACAGCATCCTCAAGATCCGCTGGCAAGACCGCATCACAAACACTGAAGTCCTGGAAACAACCAGAATCGAGCCATCCTCCTGCACAGCCAACTGCGTAGGGTGGGTCATGTTGCCCGAATAGACGACAGTCGCCCGCCCAAGATCATGTTGTATGGAGGGAGGGCTGACCACGGGTAAAAGGAACAGAGGGGCCCCAGGCAAGTGTTTCAAGGACTCCCTGAAGAGGTCCTTCTCTGTGTACCATATCAATCATCGCCAGTGAGAAGCGCAGGCCATAGATTGTGATGCCTAGTGTTGATACATCAGGAGGGCTACAGACACCTTTGAGACTGAGCGAAGAACCAGCATGAAAGAGAAAAGGAGGAGAAGGATAGATCCAATTGTCCCCAGCAGCGACTACACCTTTACTTGTACCCGCTGTGGGAGAATCTGCCAGTCACAGATAGGCCTGACTCGTCACCATTGGGCCTGCAACCAACGACTACAACCTTCCCAAAATCTTCATCCGCAAAGAAATGTCGAGAAGATATAGCCCAGGCACTGTACCAAAGAAACAGGCATCAACTCACCTCCGCACAAAACAGATCAAATCTATACACATATTCTTATAAGATCCTACCGGGATTGATATTACTGCAACAAACAATTACAATGATAAATAGCAGTATCATTCATTAGTACTTCTGATTCATGCACTATGTATTAAACTAACAAAGTAAAAATATATGACCAAGTGTTGTAACAGAGAACAATTTGTGATAAAAGGCATCTTGTTAGCTTTGAACACAAATCAAAAATTGGCTTTTCTTGTACTCTTTTTAGCTTATTGGCCGTCCAGTTCTGCCACCCTATTGGTCACTGGGATTTCAGTTATGTCGATATGGATACAAGAATGACAGTGAAATTGAGGATCTGTACAATGATATGAAGGATGCGGGAATTCCATATGTATGTTTGTTATATAATTATGTACTAGTATTGTATCAATCTATCCAATAATCCGTTGAAAATTTGATTTGTTTTAAATAAGGATGAAAGAGCAACTGTTGTAAAAAGCACTTTAAAGATACTATTATATACCAATTTACACCAATGGAAATTAGTTTCAGATGTGCATTGATGCAAAAGTGGCAGTATACCTATGCGACTGTTGACCGTACAGCCAACAGGGCTGACATCTCCTCAAATCAGTGATCTCACCTATTACATTTCTAACCTTTGCCAGTTCTGATGAAAGGTCACTGACCTGAAACATTAACTTTGCTTCTCTCTCCACAGATGCTGCCAGACCTGCTGAGTATTTTCCAGCACTTTTTGTTTTTATTTCTGATTTCCAGCATCTGCAGTATTTTTCTTTTATTTTATCTCACATGTGGGTTTTATAGTCATGTTGAAACAGCCCAGTTCACGGCCATTGGCTGTCTGAAGAACTCTATGAATCCTATACTTTTGACTCATTTTAATCCCTCATTAGATTAAAAATTAGCCTGCTTTGGCGCAAGGCTCCCCACATAAACCAAAACATTTATGCATAATACTTCCTTGTCAGTGAGCTCAAAGTGACATGCAATGAGGTGCAGCTGTCAATGTAAATCAGGTTTGCCAATTAGGTATTACACTATATAGATATAGGGTCTGAAACTGGTATCTGAGATTGCTAACAGCAGCTTAAGTAATGCTGAAACTACTTGGTTTCTATATGTTAAAATATATCTTTGTTTGAAGGATGTGCAGTATGCTGACATTGATTACATGGAGCGGCAGTTGGACTTTACTCTTGATGTTGATGACTTCCAGAATTTGCCAAATTTGTTTAATAAAATGAGAAGTGAAGGGATGCGAATTATTGTCATTTTGGTAAGCTACTTGTTGATCCTTTTTAAAAAAACAGGTTTGAATTGTGCATTAATAATTTAATTTGAAACTATGAATACTGTACATTTATGATATTACATTTTTTGAAACTATGCAGGATCCAGCAATTTCAGGAAATGAAACTAAACCTTATGAAGCCTTTGCAAGTGGAGTTGATAAAAATGTCTTCATTAAATGGAATGGCAGTTCTGATTTTGTGTGGGGGAAGGTAATCAATATTTTTTTTTACTTTTTGAGAGATATTTAAAATGTAGCAATGTTACAAAGTGTTTTCAGTTACTTTTCTAATGAGGACAATTTTATTGATTCTAATTTCACTGCACAAATAAAATTATTTGTTTATCATAACAGCTGCAAAATAGATAAAGCAATAGTAACATTTGAACTTTTTGAATACATATTACAGGTATGGCCAGATTATCCAAATGTAACAGTCAATACATCAAAAGACTGGGATTATCAAGTGGAAGTAAGCCATATTTATACAAACATTGCATATCTGATATAATTTTATTTCTCAAACAAAATTACACCTGCAACTAAAATATATTTATTTAATATTGATCTCAAGTCAAATGTTTTACCGTAAGTATTTATGTTGATAAAGAAAACACTAAAGGCTAAGTTGAAATCTTTTTTAACTTCAACATGAACATATTTTTAAAAAAGCAACCATGGAAGCAGAGGGACTTGATTAGCATGTAAGAGAAGATGAGAAGGAAAACCCCAAGAAGATCTAGAATTCATTTTTAAATAATATATATGATGTTTTGCCTGCTTGTCCTTAAAATTGTCGTTTCATGTTGCAGCATTATCGATCTCATACTACTTTCCCAGACTTCTTCCGAAATGTAACAGCAGAATGGTGGCATACAGCAATAAAAGAATATTATACCAATCCAGTTAATTCAGATAAAAGCTTGAAGTTTGATGGGCTTTGGATTGTGAGTTTTCATTGTTCAATTTCGGTCTCATTAAACAACAATTCATAATTTCAATTAACAGCAACAGGTAATTCTTTTCTCTCTTTTTCTTTATAGGACATGAATGAACCTGCAAGCTTTGTTCATGGATCTGTTAATGGTTGTCATGATACCAAACTGAACAAGCCACCCTATATGCCAGGTTAGGACATTTCCAATTAATGGATTCTTCAAATGTGTCTCTCAAAGAGAATGTAAAAGAGTCAGGAGTTTGGAGATCGATAGTCTGTAGGCTGCCTTTTCATTTAAACTGAAATCCGCTCGTCTGTAGTAATTGTAACTCCGCGTACTGAATTTCCCTCTCAAATTTCAAAATTGGTGAATAGTTTGTTGTAAAATATAGCAATGTGGTGAACAATAAGTTATTACTTGATCCACAGTAGTCTCAGAATAAACTGCATTTTTTAATTGATGTTATATTGAAGGAATGGTACAATTTCAGCCTTACTTAGTGGGGCTGATCATTAGTCGGCCAAATCAATGTTCACGGATTGATAATACCCTCAAAAAAGGCGTCAGTACTTATTAACAGTGACACTCCGGCAGCTGCCATCTCTAAAGATGTTTTCCCTTGGCATCCAGGTTGCCCTTGTGTTAGAGGATGTGGGCCACCTCCTGTTTCAGGTGGTAGGCTTCTTGATTATGCAAGTAGGAGATCTGGATGTTAAGTGTTTCTTTATGTTGCTTGGTGTTTGAACTGTCCCAGGAACAAGCTTGCTAACAGCCTGTGCTCTCTGCTCACCTCTAAGCCCATCCATGTTCCTTGGTCTGCCTAATTTTCAGGTAAAGTTTAATAAAAAGTTATTTTCCCTGCCCTCCTGAGGACTAGTAATGAGCCAACAATTACAGACAAGAAGAAAAAAATCGGACAGCACTTCTATACAAATCTTACTCAGAGGTTTTGAGCTTGCCAAGCTGAGTGAATTGCAACTATTTTCCTGCAGGCTCTCTTGTTTCATTTAGAAAATATTTTAGTGATGATAACATATTGGGATAAATTTTACAGTTTTGCCCTCAAGCGCAGAACTTAATGCAAAGGGAATGCATGCTGGGAATTTGGGTGCAGAGGTCAGAATATCTGACTCATAGGCACCACAATGTTTCATCCAAAAATTAAAAGTAGTAGGTAAGTAATCTAGGCTATCTCAAATTCATTGTTTAATCGTTCCAAAAATGGAAGAATTTGGTTCATCATTTTTTGCATTTCACTCTGCTATTGCCTTTTTCATTAAGTATGTGGTACATTCTCATTTCAAAGCTCTTGAATCAAAGCACATGGGGTTGCAGCACAAAACCCTATGTATGGAGAGTGAACAGTTTCTAGCAGATGGAACTTCGGTACGACACTATGATGTGCATAATCTGTATGGATGGTCACAAACAAAACCAACACTGGAGTAAGTTGTAGAAGATTATCTTGAAATAACTTGTGATTTGAAATGATATGTGATAGGAAGTCAACAGAGATAAGTGTAGCTGGGCTGATTTTAAAGAGTGGAAAGAGGATAAAATAAAAGTTGCTGTATCTGAGTTAAATAGAGAAAATCAATGCAAATAACTTGATAACAAGAATATTACTTTTTGGAACAATTTTTTAAGTCCCCAAATTTCCTTGAACTTTCTACCGCTGCAATATCATAGCTTCATTAAATGTATGGTGGAATCACTGTGTAAATGGGATTTCCACTGTACTTTTGATTAAGTTATGGTGCCCCAGTGTCAAAAAGTTGAGGAAATTCAGACCAATTGCTCAAATACTGCAATAATCTCTTCAAAATTGAAGGACAATGGTTTAAGTGAACTGTGACAAAAAAATCTATGTATTTTTTATGAAATAGATAGTGTGTGATCATGTAATAGTAAGGGGAGCTGTATGACATGCTTTAGTGAAGTAATGCATTGTTGGCCTTATAGACTGTAATCCTTCCTGGTGAGAAGCAATACTGCATCAATGTGTAATCTGAGGACTTTATGGAAAGATGGAGTTTTGTATTCGTCAATGTGAGGGTCACATTAAAGAATTAGATGCTTTTCTAATTTTGGATCTCAAAATGAGTCTCAACCTCAACCTCAGCTTGTTTTACATATCAACTGTCCTTGTGCATATGCAAATAAGATTGGCAATTTCTTCCAAATTCGAAGCAGCTTTGAGTTTTAAATCCAATTTCACTCAGGTTAAGTTCAGGCTGCCCTAACCTAGGACCCTTAGAGGAGGAAGATAGCAATCAACTGTTCTGCACTGAATCTTGGTTACATTGCAATTCAAGTTCCAAAGTGAAAGCAGAGTCTCTGTTCTGAGCACATACTAACCCTCTGCATACTCCTGAGGTAATTTTCTGAGTTTGTGCTAAAGATGAGAACTTTTCCTGCCTATGGTTTTCAGATAGTACCAGATGAGGTTTCCATCATTAATGTAGAACCAGAAAAGAACCAGCAAACTGTTTTAATGCAAGGGAATAGAGAATTGAAGCTGTCAATGTGTGACTGACACACAATTTTTTTTATTCATTCATGGGATGTGGGCGTCGCTGGCCAGGCCAGCATTTATTGCCCATCCCTAATTGCCCTTGAGAAGGTGGTGGTGAGCTGCCTTCTTGAACCGCAGGTACACCCACAGTGCTGTTAGGAAGGGAGTTCCAGGATTTTGACCCAGCGACAGTGAAGGAACGGCGATATAGTTCCAAGTCAGGATGGCGTGTTACTTGGAGGAACTTGCAAGTTCCCATGCATTTGCTGCCCTTGTCCTTCTATTTGGTAGAGGTCGCAGGTTTGGAAAATGCTGTCTAAGGAGCCTTGGTGCATTGCTGCAGTGCATCTTGTAGATGGTACACACTGCTGCCACTGTGCGTCGGTAGTGGAGGGAGTGAATGTTTGTAGATGGGGTGCCAATCAAGCGGGCTGCTTTGTCCTGGATGGTGTCGAGCTTCTTGAAGGCATTGATGTTTGAGTTTTGTATACTAAAGTCATCAACATGTGATAGTCAGAAAGTTTAACACTTTGAGCTATATGTTCATTTTTGTGGGGGGGGGGAGGGCGGGGTGGGTTTTGCATATTATCTGTAAGATAACTTTTTAAAAAATTACATCTGCACACACATCTTGTCAGCTTTTCCATTTTAAATGCTTGTGTCCTCATTTATAATGGAAACTATCCACGTAAACAAAGTGGTGTTGTGCCTTCTTGTCCCATGCTAAAGGGATGTCCTTCCAGTGACCCCTCAAACACTGGCAGGATCAGCAGTGAATAGATTTCAGAGCAAAAAGCTCCAACCAACTCTACTACTTTGCTTCCCAAATTGTGGTATGTTTTTCTATTTAACTACAAACAATAATATCAAATCAAAGTACTATTTAACGATAAGGACAAAATGAATGAAATTAAAATGATAAATGGCTTGCATCTCGGTGGTGCAAAGTCATGGGAAATTAACTCATCATGTAATAAAATCTTTATATTTGTGTGTACCTCCTGTTGTCACTTTGGGCTGAATTTTTCCAGCCCTTTGGAGGTAGGCGAGATGGAAGGCCTGGCAATATGACAAGGGAAGGCATCGGGAGGGGAACCCGGCTTCTTCCCCCTGCCATGCCATATTTCCAGCACCAGGAAATATGGGTGTAGGCCATCTACCTAGTGGCCAATTAAACAAACTAAGTGACCAATTACGAACCACTTCCTGCCTTCGTGGGCATTTTGCCCGCGTCTGGAGGACTTGCCTCCATGTGGAGAGACCACCAGGATCTCTGGCGCCTGCCTGCCCAGCCCTGCGTCGCAGAACCCAATTCACCTATCTTTGAAGGCACCCTCTTCCACTAGCGGTGACACTGCTGAGCTCCTGGCCCTCTGATTGGGCTGGCAGTTGTTAAGGGTGGGCCACCATCCTTAATTGAATAGTGGCCCCTCTTAATTGGCCGCCACCAGCAATATGCCACACAAGGGTCCTACCATCAGCCGAATTAGGATTGCCTTCCGCTTTCGGCCCTGACGGCAGGACTTCCAGGTAAGCAGCAAAATTCAGCCCTTGTTTTCAACAATAAATCACAATGTCCATGTATAGAATGAAAACTGGCTATGTCAGATGATACATGGTAATTACACCTTACTGCCAGTAGTGTCAATGTAGTGTCTCAGTTTTGCATTTCCCAATTCCTCAATTTGTACTGCAGGGGAACTCCTGTGCTCCAACAATTCTACTTCTCTGTTTCCAAAATTGCCCTAAGTTTTGCTACTATTTATCAGTGATAATATAAAATGAAAGTACAAATAAAGATAAGAACAGAATGTATGATTTTAAAATGACAACTGAATGATATCTATCTGCTTCTTCTTCTTCTTTGGCCTCCTTGTCTTGGGAGACAATGGGTAAGCGCCTGGAGGTGGTCAGTGGTTTGCGAAGCAGCGCCTGGAGTGGCAATAAAGGCCAATACTAGAGTGACAGACTCTTCCACAGGTGCTGCAGAAAAAATTGGTTGTCGGGGCTGTTACACAGTTGGCTCTCTTCTTGCACTTCTGTCTTTTTTCCTGCCAACTGCTAAGTCTCTTCGACTCGCCACACTTTAGCCCCGCCTTTATGGCTGCCCGCCAGCTCTGGCGATCGCTGGCAACTGACTCCCATGACTTGTGATCAATGTTACAGGACTTCATGTCGCGTTTGCAGACGTCTTTAAAGCGGAGACATGGACGGCCGGTGGGTCTGATACCAGTGGTGAGCTTGCTGTACAATGTGTCCTTGGGGATCCTGCCATCTTCCATGCAGCTCACATGGCCAAGCCATCTCAAGCGCTGCTGACTCAGTAGTGTGTATAAGCTGGGGAGGTTGGTCGCCTCGAGGACTACTGTGTTGGAGATACGGTCCTGCCACTTGATGCCAAGGATTCTCCGGAGGGAGCGAAGATGGAATGAATTGAGACGTTGCTCTTGGCTGACATACGTTGTCCAGGCTTCGCTGCCGTAGAGCAAGGTACTGAGGTCACAGGCTTGATACATTCGGACTTTTGTGTTCCGTGTCAGTGCGCTATTTTCCCACACTCTCTTGGCCAGTCTGGACATAGCAGTGGAAGCCTTTCCCATGCGCTTGTTGATTTCTGCATCGAGAGACAGGTTACTGGTGATAGTTGAGCCTAGGTAGGTGAACTCTTGAACCACTTCCAGAGCGTGGTCGCCGATATTGATGGATGGAGCATTTCTGATGTCCTGTCCCATGATGTTCGTTTTCTTGAGGCTGATGGTTAGGCCAAATTCGTTGCAGGCAGCCGCAAACCTGTCGATGAGACTCTGCAGACACTCTTCAGTGTGAGATGTTAATGCAGCATAGTCAGCAAAGAGGAGTTCCCTGATGAGGACTTTCCGTACTTTGTTCTTCGCTCTTAGACGGGCAAGGTTGAACAACCTGTCACCTGATCTTGTGTGGAGGAAAATTCCTTCTTCTGAAGACTTTAACGCATGTGAGAGAAGCAGTGAGAAGAAAATCCCAAACAGTGTAGGTGCGAGAACACAGCCCTGTTTCACGCCACTCAGGATAGGAAAGGGGTCTGATGAGGTGCCGCTACGCTGAATTGTGCCTTTCATATTGTCATGGAATGAGGTGATGATACTTAGTAGCTTTGGTGGACATCCGATCTTTTCTAGTAGTCTGAAGAGACCACGTCTGCTGACGAGGTCAAAGGCTTTGGTGAAATCAATGAAAGGAACGTAGAGGGGCATCTGTTGTTCACGGCATTTCTCCTGCAGCTGACGAAGGGAGAACAGCATGTCAATGGTCGATCTCTCTGCTCGAAAGCCACACTGTGCCTCAGGGTAGACACGCTTGGCCAGCATCTGGAGCCTGTTTAAAGCGACTTGAGCGAAGACTTTCCCCACCATGCTGAGCAGGGAGATTCCACGGTAGTTATTGCAGTCACCGCGGTCACCTTTGTTTTTATAGAGGGTGATGATATTGGCATCGCGCATTTCCTGTGGCACTGCTCCCTCGTCCCAGCACAGGCAAAGCAGTTTGTAGAGTGCTGAGAGTATGGCAGGCTTCGCACTCTTGATTATTTCAGGGGTAATGCCGTCCTTCCCAGTGGCTTTTCCGCTGGCTAGATAATCAATGGCATCACTGAGTTCCGATTTTGTTGGCTGGCAGAGACTGGGCTACATTGAGGGCGGTCTCAGTGACAACATTCTCCCTGGAGTACAGTTCTGGGCAGTGCTCAACCCAGCGGTCCATTTGCTTGCGTTGGTCAGTGATTATGTCCCCTGATTTAGATTTGAGGGGGGCGATCTTCTTGATGCTGGCCCAAAAGCTCTCTTAATGCCATCATACATTCCTCTGATGTTTCCGGTGTCTGAGGCCAGCTGAATATGACTGCATAGGTGTTGCCAGGAGTCATTTGCGTAGCGCCTGGCTGTTCTTTGTGCAGCGCTTCTGGCTGTTTTAAGTGCTACGGATGTTAACTCCCTGGGGGCTTTTTTATAGTTCAGCAGTGCAATGCGCTTAGAGCTATGACAGGTTCCAACTCTTCAAAATGAGATTGAAACCAGTCTGCATTCCGCTTCACACGTTTGCCAGAGGTGGTCATGGCAGACTCATAGATGGCGTCTCTGATGTGGGCCCACTTGGTCTTTGCATCCCCTGTGGGAGTGTTTTGAAGGGCTTTTTCAAGTGAATTTAGAAATTTTTGTAACAGCTGTTCATAAGAAATTCTGCTCGTGTTGATGCGCGGGTGGCCCTTCTGCTTGGAGTGATGTAGCTTCTTTGGTTTGAGTCTAACCTTGCTGCACACCAGGGAGTGGTCGGTGTCGCAGTCCGCACTGTGGAAGCTGCGTGTGATTTGAACACTGTTTAAGGAGGCTCGCCTTGTGATGATGAGGTCCAGCTGGTGCCAACGACGTGATCTTGGGTGCCTCCATGAAACCTGGTGACAGGGTTTAGTGTGAAAGAACGAGTTGGTGATGCAGAGGTTATGATAGGTACACAACTCAAGCAGTCTCTGTCCATTCTCATTCATCCTTCCAATGCCATAGCGCTCAAGGCAGGAGGGCCATGAGTCATGGTCGGCCCCAACCCTGGCATTAAAGTCCCCCAGCAGGAACAGATGTTCGGTATTGGGGATGCTGCTGATGATATTATGGAGTTCCTCGTAGAGCTGGTCTTTATCTTCAGGTGGGGAGCAGAGTGTTGGAGCATAGATGCTGAGTAGGTGTACTGGACCAGAGGTGGTGAGCACTCGGATGGACAGTATGTGTTCTGAGCCATTTGAAGGTGGCTCTATCATGCTGAGCAAAGAGTTTCTGATGGCGAAGCCCACTCCATGCTGTCTTGGTTCTTCAGGATCCCTACCCTGCCAGAAGAAGTAGTCTTGCTCTGTTCGAGATCGGCTCGCAGGGAGGCGTGTCTCCTGAAGTGCTGCAATGTCCACATTGAGTCTACTGAGCTCATTGTTAATGATGGCGGTCTTCCGAGAATCGTTGATTTGTGTATGGTCTTCCGACAGGCCAGGACACATAGTTCTGACGTTCCAGCTTGCAAGACGAAGGGCTGGTACCTTCTTTCCTTTGTTCGTGCTGTTTGGTGCGGTGTTGCAGTCTGCTTTTCGGGCAATGACCCTGAGCTCCAAGCACCCATTGAAGCAGGTGGACTGTGGCGGGACAGAACCTTATTGACCAGGGGCTGCCCGGTTTGAGGCAGGCAGTAGCTGTCCAGTGAGATGCGATGACCTCTCCCGCCGACAAAGGCAACCCGTGGCGCCCAATCTCTACGCCAATTCAGCTGGACTTATAACCCGTAACTGCTGCCTTCCGTGTTGTTTTGGTTGCTGTGAGGCGACTATGGAGTGACCTCTCCATGGCGCATGCCTGGGCAAATGTATGGAGGTTGTGAGTTGCCCAAGCGTCAAAACCCCCCTCTCGGCCTTTCTGGTGGGGTCTAAAGGAGTGCAGAGCACGACGTTTGGCACCGGTATGGCTGCAGGAACTGCCGGAAACATGCCAAAGGTGACACATGACTGCCTACGGGGTTCCGCTCCGGATTTTCTGTTAGGGTTTACTCCCTACAGAAAGGCAGTGGGGTTGTTAGGGCCCCTGCTCAGGGATAGGTGGATGCCGGTGGGAGGAGAGGGTGCGAGGGGGAGGGGTGGAGGGAAGGGGGTGCGAGGGGGAGCTGGGAAGGGGGCTGTAGAGGGGTGGGGGGTGCAGGGGAAGGGGGTGCAGGGGGAAAATGGTGCGAGGGGGGAGCTGGGAAGGGGAAGCGGGGGGGGGGGGGGGTAAGGGAAAGTGGGGGGGGCGGTGGAAGGGGGTGCAGGTAATAAAACATTTCGTCAGTTCCCACCATCGACGCCGGGAAAGCTCATCCGCGTCCTCCGGGAGGTGGGCGACAGCCTCGGGCACCAATACCAGCAGGAATTCGCCGACATTGTGCTGCAGATGCGCTACGAGCCGCACATCTCCCGCGGGCGCTTTAAATTTGTGGCCAAGGAGCCATTCCATGATGGAGTCAACTGGGGCCAGGTCGTGGCTTTTTACGTGTTCAGGGTTTTTCTCAATGCTTCCCCTCTGTACTAGGTCTTATCACCCTCGGGTTCTGCTGCTCCTTCCTCTCTGCCTCTCTGCACTGGACTTACCGCACGCCATGTCTGCGGACGCTCTGGATGATGTAGACAACAGGATAGAAGATAAGAGTATCACCAGCTGTACTTTGCAATTTTGTCTGGTAGAGAAGTGTAGCCTCGGCGTCCAGAAAACTGGATGTCAATTTGAGCACAATTCAGTGCTCAATGAAGAAAGCAAAGAGCAGGTATGGCTGGGAGAGGGCAGTGGGCCCAGGTAACAGTAAACTAGCTGTTAACTTGTAGTTAGGGCCAAAATGTACTGATTAAAGAGCCAGGGGAATTTAAACAGTTTAAGAGGGTAGATTGGGGGAGAAAGCACTAAGAATTGTAGCAGATGGCCATGGATAGAGTTGCACAACAAGGGAGCTTCCTAATTTAGTAGTAAAAATTCCCACTCTTAAAATCACTCCCGCTGAAGACTAACCTTGTGCCTGTCTCTCCCTGTACAATGCTATGGGAGATTGACATGCATTCTTGAAAAGGAAAATTTAAAATATCTTGCACAGTAAATAGAGTACAGAAGCACAAAAATATAGTTATGTATACCAAATCTTAAGCAAAATAGAACGTTTTAGATATGATTTTTGGAAAAATTCTAGTTTTCAAATGATTGACCATATTTATAGTTGTAAAGTGGCATCTTACTGTTGTCATTGCAATTAATAAATATTTTTTTTCAAAGCTCTTTACAGGACGTAACTGGAGAGCGAGGGATTGTGGTGACACGTTCAACTTTCCCAACTAGTGGCCAATGGGCAGGACATTGGCTTGGAGACAACACAGCTGCCTGGGACCAGATGCATAAATCAATTATTGGTATAAAGTGTAAAATTCTTACATCTTTACATTCAATGCTCTTTAGCCATTTCTTTTCTCTTTCCTATTTTCCGGCCTCTTCAACTCATCTATCCTGAAGGCAATGAGTCATGCAATGGTAGAGTCCCAGCATTGTTAACAGTCCTGTTCCTTCATCAAGTAATCTGCCTTCATATCTGAGCTTGAACAGCAAGTCTTGGCAGACAGTTGGACTATGAGAGTGTAGGGGTTTAGAGGGAGCAGTAGTGTTATGACCGAGGCGGGAGGCGTGCATTGTGTTTTCTAGTTCCACTTCTCGACAAGTCACAACATCTATTTAAGTGTTTACCCGGTAACCGATATACCCAATCATATACTCTCTTTTTTATCCCAGAACAGAATACATGAACCAGGTTTCTTTAATAAACAACAGTTATTATAAAACAAGACTAAACCAGTAACAAAGCAAAGCATTAACACATTGACTAAAATATGAAAGTTCCTTTTTTAAAAATTCCCCAACCACATTTATTCACACAAATGCAGAGGAAAAAATACAGAAATTCACTCTGCAGATGTCTATTACAAAAGAAAACAAAAAAAAACTACTTTGGCCAAATATTTGCTAATTCTTGACTAAAAGAGAAAGAAGATATTGAAGGAAATCAGTTGTTCCGGCATTTGGGTATATGGAGACGGATCACTGGGTTCATTTCAGAAGCAGTCCGTTCTGGAGATGTTGAGAATTATTCTGGTAGGCTTTCTAGGAGAAATGTGGCATCAAGGTTTTACTGCCAGCGCACACTTGAATTGCAGACTTTTTTTATCAGCTCCTCAGGATTTCTTCAGAAAGGTAGAGAAGGAGGTGAGCTGGGTGATTTCTTCTCTCCTTGGCAGAAAAACACCAACTGTCTTCAAACAGATCATGCTCCAACTCAAACTGAAAACAATCTTCAGACCCCAAACAGAGAGTCGACCTCCTGACCTCCATAAACCTTGACATGTGGCTTCTCTGTAACCATTTTTTTCCAGGTCACTGAGGGTTCTTCTGTTACTGAGCCCAAGTCACAGATGGCCTCCAGCACAGGTGGCTTTCAAACAACATCTTGTCCTGTCGGTGAACTTGGTAAAAAAAAACACATCCATTGAATCTCTTCAGTTTTAACACAAGTCCACACAGAAACATTTTTTTTAAATGGAAGCACTTTCATAACAGTAGGGAGATCACAGCTGACCCACATGCACATGTGTGCTTTTCAGTATATGTCATTTCACTGAATCTGAATCAGAAACAGGAGCCTTAACTGATTGTTCCTTTAACTCAAGGATGCTGAGGTCAGTTGTAGTATCTCATCATCTCATGTTGAGATTGTTTCCAACCTTTCTGATCGCTGTAGTTTCATTATCACACTACGAGGTGTGTTTATTAATTGAGCTCCTTCAAGCCATTGCTAATGTGATTATATTGGATAACATTGCACTAAATACAAGGACTGCAACACAAAACCCTGGATAATATTGTCACTCAATGAAATGGTTCCCTTTCCTTAGGTCTAGCCAACCCCTCCTTTCAAATTCACCATCATCACTCCTTCTCAAACAAAACTATTCTCATATTCTCTGATCATGCAAACTACTGCCTCATTTCAACCTCTATTTTCTCTTCAAAGTTGTTGAATGCGCTGTTGTCTCCATTCAGCCCCATGTGTGTACAGTCAATGCATCCTGTGCTATGGGGAAGCTTGCTATCCAGACTGGTTGATGGTCGGCACAGACTCGGTGGGCCGAAGGGCCTGTTTCAGTGCTGTATCTCTAAACTAAACTAAACTAAACTGACAAAGCCACGTGCACGCTCTGCCTGCTTCTCTCTTTTCAAAGAAAAGACAATAAACAGATAGCAACAGATTTTCTTGTAGGTTTAAAACAGAAGATTTATTGAACAATATTCATTTCACGAAATGGTCGCAACCGCACCCACACACACATTCAGTCGCACACACACAAGAATAGACAGAGAGGAAAAGGGTAAGCGGTTTGAAGTGAAGTAGGTGTTTGGGGTTCACAGTAAACCTGTTGAATCATCTCAGAGGACAATTTCTCTTTCAAAGTTGCAGGCCTGAGTTGTTTGTAGTTTTTTGATAGTTGAGACTTCAGTCTGGAGGCAGTGATCACTTTCAGTTCTCTGTTACGAAAAGTTGAAGTGTAGAATTCACAGCTGGGTTCCTTCGTTGGCTTTTGCTGGATTTCTCACTTCTCCAGCCAGACAGGCTTTTGCAATGCTTGTTCTGATCTCTCCCTCTCTCTCTAGAGAGCTACTTTTTAAGGTCAAAATCTCCCACACATTGCCTCTGTTAGGAGGCAACAATGGACCAGGATGTGGCTATGTCACACCTTCTTTGTTTCAGAAGAACTGATTCAATTCAAAAATGTCTCTTGATGGGTTGAGGGTGGGTGTGATTGACACCTCTTAACTTGAAAAGACAGTTTGAATATGCAGGGCCAGGTCGTTTGATTTTAGGCAGCCATTTTGCAGCACATTGTCCACTTTTTTAAAGGAAAAGTCAATTTTTAATAACTCTTCAGTTTGGGTTCTGTATTTTCATCACTGCACTTCATATAAGCGTAACACCTGATTTTTGTTTCGATTAATCTCCATTTCTATTGTAATTTTTCTTTTATTCAAATATCATTAAACAATTATCTTTTCTGTGTTCTAGGAATGTTGGAGTTCAGTCTATTTGGAATTTCCTACGTAAGTCCATTTGAAAGCTTTTAATGCAGAATGTGCTGAAAGCTATTTTTTATTGTATTATACTGGAATTTAGCAGTTTCTTGTGCAATAATATGCATTTCATTAACTTTCAGACTGGAGCAGATATTTGTGGCTTTTTTAAGGATACTACCTATGAACTGTGTCTTCGGTGGATGCAGCTTGGAGCATTCTATCCCTATTCCAGGAACCACAATGGAATAGGGCACAAGGTAAGTCAGTTTTGAGTCACTATGGTAAAACAGTAGTAAATACAAAGTAGAAAGAGAAAACATATAGTCATCAGTCATTATACAATCTGACGTAAGCTGCATTGAAAATAGAAACAGAAATATCAGACTATATTGAAACATGGAAACAATAAGATTGGGAACCTTATCTATAGGATCTAAACTACTTGCTTTCAGCCTTTTGCCATTAAGCCCTGAGAAACAAACAGTGCTTAAGCTTGTGATTCTGAAACCCTTCAGCACTCATTGTCTACTTGCAACTCATGACTTTAGTCATTTTCAGTATTCATTTTTAAGCTGATCTTACTCTGAAAATTTTTTTTTGGTGTCGTTAGTAGTGAGGAGGAAAGCCTTAGATTAGAGGACGATATAGATAGGCTGGTAAAATAAGGCGGAGCTGTGGCAAATGGAATTTAATCCTGGGAAGTGTGAGGTGATGCATTTTGAGAGGACCAACAAGGTAAGGGAATATACAATGGATGGTAGGACCCTAGGAAGTACAGAGAGTCAGAGGGACCTTGGTGTACTTGTCCATCGATCACTGCAGGCAGCAGCACAGGTAGATAAGGTGGTTAGGAAAGCATATGGGATACTTGCCTTTATTATCCAAGGCATAGAATATAAGAGCAAGGAGATTATGACAGAGCTGTATGAAACGCTAGTTAGGCCACAGCTGGAGTGCTCTGTACAGTTCTGGGCACCACACTATAGGAAGGATGTGATTACACTGGAGAGGGTGCAGAGGAGATTCACCAGGATGTTGCCTAGGCTGGAGCATTTCAGCTATGAAGAGACACTGAAAAGGCTAGGGTTGTTTTCCTTCGAACAGGGAAGGATGAGGGGAGATATGATTGAGGTATACAAAATTATGAGGGGTATTGATAGGTTAGATAGGAAGAAACTTTTTCCCTTAGCGGAGGGGTCAATAATCGGGGGTCATAGATTTAAGGTAAGGGGCAGGAGGTTTAGAGGGGATTTGAGGAAAAAACTTTTCACCCAGAGGGTGGTTGGAATCTGGAACGCACTGCCTGAAGAGGTGGTAGAGGCAGGAACCTGCACAACATTTAAGAAGCATTTAGATGAGCACTTGAAGCACCATAGCATACAAGGCTACGGGCCAAGTGCTAGAAAATGGGATTAGAATAGTTAAGTGCTTGATGGCTGGCACAGACATGATGGGCTGTTTCTGTGCTGTATAACTGTATGACTATGACTCATATGACAATTTTCTTTCTGTGATTAGCTATGTCAGTTATCAATAATGATTAACCACAGTCTAAATAATTCATTTCAAAATGTTTCCAAACTTGAAAGTTAAAACAATGGTGAAGAACTTACTAAAAAATACGGAGAATATTTCCAATCTTTTCTGTGAGCTGGCTACCAGATTTCATCCAAATATTGCAGGCAACAGAACTAAACATATTAGATGACATTTGAAAATGGCTTTTTATCTGATTCCTTTAAAATTATAGTTATGCAAAATAAACATATTGCTATATTTGTTTAGTTTTTATGGTTGAGAAACTAAAAATGGCCCAAGCACTAGAATATTACGCTATGGTTTCTTAATATTGAACTTTAATATCAAACTTTATTAAGCATGATTGTAGATTTATTAACAGAAGCAGTAGGCCACGTTGCTTAAAGTGAACCTGGGTAGCCCCAAAGGCTAATTTTTATAATTGTAATGATCAGAACAAAATACTTAACAGCTGCTTCGTTTTTGCAAGTGCTTGCTCTCTCTTTGCTTTTGTAAGTGATATTTTTGCAACAACACTGATGTATTCACATGAAATTCCTCTACTGCCTTTTTAATGGAAACATTAACCCATTTATTTTAAAAAGCGGTACTGGCTGAGAATTTGGTTTCATACCAGAAATTACCATAAAATGGGAGGCTCACTACAATTTAGGACTCACCTACAAAAAAAACAGCAAGATGCGGATGCCAATCGGTGTCCCAATGCAGCCGGCCAGTCAGGGTCCTTGAAAATTCAGCTGGCGCAATGTGAAGTATTCTTGGTTGGGTTGTGGGGGTGGTGGGGGGGGGGGGCGTGGAGATGGGGTGGTAAGTTATTCTTGCTCCTCATTAAACTCCATCAAAACATTTTCTTTAGTATTGTTTTGGTGGTTGACTGCTGGTTAGGCCAATGTAGACCCTGAGAAGCATAGCATGCGTGGTACATGCCCCGCTCAGCATCTGCCCTATTTGGCAGGGTCCGAAAACATAGCTGTGGTTAACATATTCAAAGAGCATAGCATCTGTTTAGGCAAGTGCCCTGGAGACTCTGAAGTAGCTGGTTTCCAATTCAGCTACAATTTCTAATATATGAGGGGCAATTTTCAATATTTGCATGCATCGGACAGGCAATCACAATGCCTACCCATTACTAGTAGGGTGAATGCCCAAAAATGTCCAAATTTGGACCTTTTTGCATTGGGTGAGCAAGTTGCTGTTGCTGCTGTCGAACAGCTTGTTGGTTCGGGGTGTGGGAAATTTGGTGGCTCCAAAGCATTGTGGGAGTGAGAGGGCAGGGGAGCCTTGAGTGGCTGTTGTCGGGGGGTGAGGTGGGGGGGGGGGGGTTGGTGGGGTGGCGGGCACAGTATTTTTTTGGACCTGGAGGAGTAAGAATGTACCTCCTGGCCACATAAAACAAATTTTAGTGGCTATTTTATGAGCAGACTGCAGCAACCTCTCCTATTGATACTGAAGATTTCAAACAGGGATCCTATTAACAGCGAAGGTCCTTGATATGCATCGTCAAGTAGGCTCCTGCCTGTTTCGGATGGGAGTGTTGGCTGCCTGAGGTAGCTAAGGGGCAGGCAGTTTTTATTTAAATTTTCAATTGCCGGCTGCCCTTTTTTGTAGCGTGATTGGCCCGGGTTGCAAATAAACATTCGCACTGTTCCCTGCAATTGGTAAGTTACCCCCCCAAGAGTAGAATGTTGGAAAGTTGCACCTGATCTACAAACATTAAATATCCTTGTTAATAAAGTCTGGTATTGAAATATACTCCATTATCTTTTATCATTAAATATAATGGCCTGGATTTTGCTCTCAGCAGCAAAGAAACAGCACTCACTGTTTACAATTGCCCACAGACTTCTCATGGGCTTGTCAGCATAGATTTCCTATAATCCAGCATTCTTTCCAGCGCAGCGCTCTGTATAGGAGATCTGTAGCATCTATGAACAGTCTAAACAACATTAAGACTCTTTAACTAATCAGATTGAAGTATTCTCACTGAGACTTGCAGAGTCCAAACCAGGAAGTATAAAGTAGGAAATACAAATTCGATTTAAATTTTGCACAGAAAGCAAAATAAAGATTGAGAAATCCAGACGGGATTAAGGGAGAGAGATAAAAGAGACAGACAGAAAGAGTTAAAAACTGATACAATTCTGAAAATCTCCCACCCCAATATTCTTCGAAAGGAATGAGTTTCCACAGTTTTAAAATTTCTGGGTGGGCCAGGGAGTCAGTTCAGCAGCAATTAGCACTTATTATGCCATTTAATACTCACTACTGAATGCAACAGTCCTAACTCTCTGTTTTAGTGCAGAATTAGGGCTAGATATAGTCACACCGGCAGGGTTTACCGTGCCGGGCTGTAAAGGCGAGGGGAACCCCGCCTCGACCTTCCGGAGCCCCCCCACCCACCCCACCCCCGCATCATTCTATGGTGCTCAGGCACTTGTGCCTGGCATCATGGTCCCAGACCCTATAAAGATGGGGTTCCCACCTCCAAGAGCTGTCAGCCAATCAGAGCACCACTGGGAGCAGTGGCCACTTCCGATACCACAGGATACCTGGGAGAAGGGCCAGCGCCGGAGACCCGGAGAGAAGGTAAGTGAGACGGCCCCGGAGACTGGGAGGGGGGAGGGTGGGTGATGAGTGCAGGGGAGGTGTTATGGGAGGTGGATTGTTTGCTGGCAGGGTCCTCCGTGGGCCACAGATTACCCATAGAGATGGCTATAGTGTTGTAGTGTTTTGAAATTGCAATTGCATTGTGCTTTGTGTACCCTTGGGCTGCTGTAGAACTCACATGCTAGCAAAGGAAAAGTGAAACTAAAATATTATAAAGAAGAAGTCTTTATGTTCAACAGCCTGCTGCTTCTGTCTCAATCTCTGCCTCACATCTCTTATACCAAACTTGGCTAAATCTCACTCCAGTCCAGAGGGACATTACAGATGCAACCCCCGCCCCCTCCCCTCCCCAAGTCCATTGGGAGGTTGCCTCGTTTCACTGGGCGACGTCCCTGCATGGAGAAGGCCTACCCGACGCGAACCCAACGGGACCCGACGACATGTGTCAGGTTCGGGTCGGGTCGCACTTCTGGGTCCGGCATTCGGGCTCGGGTCTGGTCGGACACACACCATCAAAACCTCAGGCTCCACTGTTAATGTACTTTTTGGGCTTGAAAGGTGGTTTTGTTAAAGTTTTTTTTAAGACTGTGCAGATCAGCAACAAAGTGAAAAATGGAAGGTAGGTTAACTGATGGTCGGGTCAGGTTGGGCGTGGGAAAAAATGCAAGGACTCGGGCCAGGTCGGGCTTGGGGTCGGATGTGGTTATGTCAGGCTCGGGTCGGGTTTCTTTTGGAGACCCGAGCCATCCTTTACCCTTCGCCCCCACAACGCTGGCTTAATTCCAGCGGCAGTGAAAAGAAGCCCTTAAGTGGCTAATAATAGGTCACTCAAGGGCCTCAACTGGCCTCTGGGCAGGAAGACTGTCTTCACCCTTTCCTGCCCGACTTAATCGCAGTGCGACGGGAAAGCGATGGGCCTTCCACACCACCTCTCCCCCCGCCTCCTGACGTAATTCTCAAGGCCCCACAGCCTCCTAGCCTATCTCCAGGGGGCCCATTAAATCCAGCCCCTTGTGTGCAAGCATAAAAATTCACACTGCTGCAGTTATTTCAATGTCAAGTCTGTCAGTGAGAACTGCAACAGTCCACCCTTTTGAGGATCAGGGTATATTTCGCAGCACCTTCTGGATTTCCACATTTAACTGTGCATGTGCCTATCATAGAATCATAGAATGTTTACAGCACAGAAGGAGGCCATTCAGCCTGGCATGTCCATGCTGGAGCTCTGCGAGGGCAGCTCAACTCGTCCCAATCCCCCATGATTTCCCCGTCGCCCTGCAAATCTTTTCTCTTCAGGTAATTATCCAATTCCCTTTTGAAAGCCATAACTGAATCTGCCTCCACCACATGTCTTCCAGATTCTAAACACACATTGCATAAAAAAGTTCTCCCTCATGTCACCTCTTGTTCTTTTGTCAATCACCTTCAATCGATGTCCTTTGGTTCTCGACCCTTCCGCCAATGGGAACTGTTTTACCATATCTATTCCAGACCCAACATGATTTTGAACACCTCTTTCAAATCTCCTCTCAACCTTCTCTTCTCAAAGGAGAACAGTGTCAGCTTCACAAATCTGTCCACGCAACTGAATTCTCTCCTCCCTGGAACCATTCTTGTAAATTTTTTTATGCACCCTCTACAAAGCTTTTGCTTTCATAAAGCACTCCAGAAGTTGCTGTCAGATTTCCTCCATTATAATGGTGAACACTGATAGCTTCACCTTGATTCTGATTGCAAATTCAGGGCCAATATATAACAATTACAGTGGAAAAGTTAGGCAATTGCTTTAACTAATACTTGTGTTATGGCCTGGTGGGTGATGGTGTGGCTTGTTCCCATGATTCACCTCCCCCAAGTGACCACAGCAAGTGTTTGCATTACTCATATTTTAACCCCTTGTGTTTTATTTGCCAACTAAATAGACAGAGACAGGTTTTCTCACAGGTTTAAAAAAAACTGTTTATTTTAAGCAAATCCCAAATGATCGCAATAGCACTCAAGCCACGCATTCACTCTCACACGCACTCTCAAGAGAAGATAGAAAAGTACATGTTAAGAGGTGTTGAGTTCAGGCTGTAAAAGTCTGTTTCTTCAGGAATAACCTGTGAGATCCTGTCAGAAGGTGAATTTTAAAGTTGCAGGCCTGTTTGCTGGTAAGTGTTGCAGTTTCCTGGCAATTCACTTTGGTTGAAGATGGTGCTGATGTCTTAGGTAGAAGAGTATCTTTTACAAAGGCACTTTTTTGTCTCTGCTGTGGCGAGCCTCCAACTTGTCTCAGCAGGGTTTAACTGTATTGGCTGAACCGATTTCTCTCTCTCTCTTTCTCTCAGCCTTGTTGGAATTCAAGATGACTTTCCTTGCATTGTGTGACTGAGGGCAGACCAGACTAATGCTGTTGTCTGCAGTCCAGTCATAAAAAGATTCCCCCATTGTTCCTCAAAATGATTACCTTTTAAGGTGAATTTTACAAGGGTTGGCTTTGCCCATGTGACTTCAGGTTTCAGTCTTAGCTGGACTGTATAATAGCCCTGATGATAGCCTCATTCTGAGGAGATGAGGGTGGTTCATAGTCCATTGTAATGAAGATTATTCGGAGACGAGAAGTCTGAGAAAGGTCTTGTCTCATTGTGTTTGAGTATAGCTCACATCCAGGTAAAGTATTTCCATGCAGACGGGGCTTAATTGGTTTTCAGTCTTAATAGACATGGGTGTGGATTTGAGTGCAAGAGCTGTTGACGGTCATATGTCTTGTCCTTCATTTGCTTGACAGCACATGCACCAGTCTCTTTAAAATTGTTCCAATCTTTTATAACTCTTCAGTTTGGTTCTGTACTTTCATCACCGTACTTCTCATGAGTATGACACTTGGCTTTACTGAGAAATAAACATTGGAGTTATCTCGTGGTAGATTTTTGTCTGCACTGGTTGAATGTCAGATATATCCAGGTGAGACAATAGAGATGAAAATGGATGGAGAGGATTATACACGCATTACAAAGCCACCAGATTTTTCTTTCAATAATCCAATTGAATGTGCTTTGTTACGAGCGAGCTGTGTTCCCCACTTGACCATCCTCTGTGTACGCTGTTGAGGCAATAAGTTGGCTCGAATTTTGTGGTTGTCATGTTGGAAAAACTGTAAGCATTTGCTGTCATTACCCTGTGAAACTGACAGCAACTTCTGGCGTTCGCAGACTTCAGTTAAAAGCGGAAATCTAGAAGTTGCTGTCAGCGATGCCCTGCTCCTCCACAGGGTGCACTGTTGAAGTTCTTGTAGAAGGCAATAATAGAAATCACTTGATTTCACATGAACTTCTATTCTCTACATTGTTAGTCTCACTGTAAAAATCCTTGAAAAAGTTACACTTTGTTGAATGAGTTTTAAAAAAATTTATTGCCCATCCCTAATTGCCCTTGAGAAGGCGGTGGTGAGCTGTCTTCTTGAACTGCTGCAGTCTTTGGGGTTCAGGTACACCAAGAGTGCTGTTAGGAAGAGAGTTCCAGGATCTTGCCCCAGCAACAGTGAAGGAACGGCGATATTGTTCCAAGTCAGGATGGTGTTTGGCTTGGAGGGGAACTTGCAGGTGGTGGTGTTCCCGTGCATTTGCTGCCTTTGTCCTTCTAGGTGTTAGAGGTCGCGGGTTTGGAGGGTGCTGTCTAAGGAGTCTTGTAGATGGTACACACTGCTGCCACTGTACGTCGGTGGTGGAGGGAGTGAATGCTGAAGATGGTAGATGGGGTGCCAATCAAGTGCGCTGCTTTGTCCTGGATGGTGATGAGCTTCTTGAGTGTTGTTGGAGCTGCACCCATCCAGGCAAGTGGAGAGTATTCCATCTCGCTCCTGACTTGTGCCTTGTAGATGGTGGACAGGCATTGGGGAGGCAGGAGGTGAGTTATTCGCTGCAGAATTTCCAGTTTCTGACCTGGTTTTGTAGCCACGGCATTTATGTAGCTAGTCCAGTTCAGTTTCTGGTCAATGGTGTCTGCCCCCAAGATGTTGATAGTGGGGGATTCAGTGATGGTAATGCCGTTGAACATCAAGGGGAGATGGTTAGATTCTCTCTTGTTTGTGATGGTCATTGCCTGGCACTTATCTGGCATGAATGTTACTTGCCACTTAGCAGCCCAAGCCTGGATATTGTCCAGGTCTTGCTGCATATGGACATGGGCTGCTTCAGTATCTGAGGAGTCAAGAATGATGCCAAACATTGTGCAATCATCAGCGAACATCCCTGCTTCTGACCTTATGATGGAGGGATGGTCATTGATGAAGCAGCTGAAGATTGTTGGGCCTAGGACACTACCCTGAGGAATTCCTGCAGTGATGTCCTAGGACTGAGATGATTGACCTCCAACAACCACAAACATCTTCCTTTGTGCTAGCTATGACTTCCCCCGATTTCCATTGACTCCAGTTTTGCTAGAGCTCCTTGATGCCATACTCAGTCAAATTCTGCCTTGATGTCAAGGGCAGTCACTCTCACCTCATCTCTGGAGTTGAGGTCTTTTGTTTGAACCAAGGCTGCAATGAGGTCAGGAGATGAATGGCCTTGGCGGAACCCAAACTGAGCATCAGTGAGCGGGTTATTGTTGAGCAAGTGCCGCTCAATAGCCCTGTGAACAATCCCTTCCATCGCTTTGCTGATGATCGGTAGTAGACCGATATGGCGTTAATTGGCCGAGTTGGATTTGTCCTGCTTTTTGTGCACAGGACATACCTCGGCAATTTTCCACATTGTCAAGCAGACGCCAGTGTGGTAGCTGTACTGGAACAGCTTGGCTCGGGGCATGGCTAGTTCGGGAGCACAAGTCTTCAGTACTATTGCCAGAGTGTTGTCAGAGCCCATGGCCTTTGCAGTATCCAGTGCCTTCAGCCATTTCTTGATAACATGTGGAGTGAATCGGATTGGCTGAAGACTGGCATCTGTGATGCTGAGGGCCTCAGAAGGAGGCTGAGATGGATCATCCAATTGGCACTTCTGGCTAAAGATGGATGCAAATGCTTCAACCTTGTCTTTTGCACTGATATGCTGGGCTCCCCATAATTGAGGATGGGGATACTTGTGGAGCCTCCTCCTCCTGTCAGTTGTCTAATTGTCCACCACCATTCATGACTGGATGTGGCAGGACTGCAGAGCTTTGATCGGATCCGTTGGTTGTGGGATCGCTTAGCCCTGTCTATTGCATGCTGTTTCTGCTTTTTGGCATGCAAGTAGTCCTGTGTTGTAGCTTCACCAGGCTGACACCTCATTATTAAGTATGCCTGGTACTGCTCCTGGCATGCCCTCCTGCACTCTTCATTGAGCCAGGGTTGATCCCCCAGCTTGATGATATTGGTAGAGTGGGAGATATGCCGGGCAATGAGGTTACAGATTGTGATTGAATACAATTCTGCTGCTGCTCATGGCCCACAACACCTCATGGATGCACATTTTTAAGTTGCTAGATCTGTTCAAAATCTATCCCATTTAGCATGGTGGGGTAGTGCCACACAATACGAACGTGGGTATTCTCAATGTGAAGACAGGACTTTGACTCTACAAGGATTGTACAGTGGTCCTTCCTACCAATACTGTCATGGACACATGCACGTGCACCAAGTAGATTGATGAGGACGAGGTCAAGTAGGTTTTTCCCTGTTGTTGGTTCCCTCACTACCTGCTGCAGACCCAGTCTCACAACCATGTCCTTTAGAACTCAGCCAGCTCAGTCAGTAGTACTGCTACTGAGACACTCTTGGTAATGCACATTGAAGTCTCCCACCCAGAGTACATTTTGTGCCCTTGCTATCCTCATTGCTTCTCCTAATTGATGTTCAACATGGAGAAGCTCTGATTCATCAGCTTAGGTTGCGGGGGGAGGTGGGTAGCGGTATGATAATCAGCAGGAGGTTTCCTTGCCTATGGTTGATCTGATGCCATGAGACTTCATGGGGTCCAGAGTCAATATTGAGGACTCCCAGGGTGACTCACTCCCACCTGTATATCACTGTGCCACCACCTCTGCTGGGTCTGTCCTGCTGGTGGGATGTGGCATACCCAGGGATAGTCATGGTAGTGTCTGTGACATTGTCTGCAAGGTATGATTCCATCAGTATGACTATGTTAGGCTGTTGCTTGACTAGTCTGTAGGAATGCTCCCTCAATTTTGGCACAGCCCCCAGATATTAGTCACGAGAACTTTGCAGGGTCGACAGGGCTGAGTTTGCCGTTGTCATTTCCGGTGCCTAGGTCGATGCTGGGTTGTCCATCTGGTTTCATTCCTCTTCTTAGACTTTGTAGCAGTTTAATACAATTAAGTGGCTTGCTAGGGCATTTCAGAGGGTAGTTAAGAGTCAACATTGCTGTAATCTGGAGTCACATGTAGGCCAGACCAGGTAAGGACTGCAGATTTCCTTCCTTAAAGGACATTATTGAACCAGATGTTTTAATGGCATGTTGTTATAATTACTGTTGAACAACCGTTTTGACATTGAAAAGCTAATGTAATACTTGTGGAATGTCAAATTTCTCCATTATGAAGAAAAAAATCCAATGTTTTTTTATTTTTTTTTGAAATCTTATTTATGCTATTTCAGCTTCTACCTTAATCTCAGTATATCTCCCAATATTTATTTCACACTTTGTAAAATGATTAAAAAGTGAAGGACAATTTGGTTGTCACTGATCTATGTACCATGATGCAGGATGAGCTGACCTCAAAGGTGCCAGTGTGGCTGAAAGTAAACGAGGCAATAACTTCCATGTCACCAGATCATTCCAATGATCCACTGGAGATTGTGGGACCTCCTAGTCTGTAGTCCATTGGTACATTGAGGAGGTCACCAATGCTTTGTTTTGTCGGGCCGACTACGATCTGCGCTTCACACCGATCCAGACAGTCAAGCTGTGTGGCCTACTCCTGCTCCTAATTCGTATGTTTGTATGTATGATTTGGGGCTAGTGCTGGATACCCACAGGTGCAGGGTGTCATCGACTGCATGCATGTGGCCATCAAGGCTCCTGCAGACCAATCAGCAGCCTTCATCAACCGGAAGGGCTTACCACTAGCTCATTGTACAACTGATCTGCGACCACCGTAAATAGATCCTGCAGGTGTGTGCATGATTCCTGGAAAGCAGCCATGACACCTACATACTTTGGCAGTCAGACCTTTTCTGTTTCCCCACTCACCTTTAGGGATTGATTCTTAGGGACAACGACTACCCACTGAGGATGTGGCTACTGATGCCTGTGCAGAACCCACGCACAGATGTGGAGACGAGGTACAACATCTGCCATGGGTCAACCCGAGCAACCATCGAGCAGGCCATTGGGCTTCTGAAGATGTGACTCAGGTGCTTAGATCAATCCGGTGGAGCCCTTCAGTTTGCCTTGGTGAGAGTCTCGCACATTATGGTGGTCTGCTGTGCACTGCACAACCTGGTGCTACAGAAGGGGAAGACATTGACCAGTGAAGATGTTGTGGAGTGTGATGCCTCCTCCAATGGTGAAGATGCAGAGGAGGATGCAGCCCAGGCAGTAAGTGGCCCCAGACACAGCAGGAAAAGCAGCATGAAATACATTCGAGGTTGGGGGTGGGGAGGGGGTGGCACGAGATGGCCTTATATAATCATGTTTCCTTTGAGTCTTACCACCCACTGGAACTGTAGCAATAAAGCCTTACCTTCATGTAGCCCTGTTGTTGCCTTCTTCCTTCAGCACTGCGTGCCCAAGTGGACATCGCACAGTTGCAAGGCCGAAGCTTTGAGCACTCAGGGCTTAGTTCGTTGCTTCCAGCCCCATAGAAGGAAGGGTTTAAATGAAGTTCCAAAGGGCATCAACAATAGGTCAAAGAGAATATAATTTATTTATTCCGCGTGGCACCAAACGTAAGCCTATCCATCTGAAATGTACATTCACCCGTGAACCCACATGTGCACCTATGTGCTATTCTTAAATCTTTTCTGGGTGCTCCTATGTGGTGCTACCCCTGTGCTGTCAGCAGAGGTGGAGACAGGCCGCTGACCTTGCTGCCCCCAGCTTGGGATGACCTTGGCAGCCGTCCTCTGGCTGCCTGAGGCCTGGAGGACCCCAGAACACTGAGGGCCTCCTGCAAAGGTACAGGGACAACCTCTGTCATTGGGGCTGATGGAGGCACTGGTGTCACTGACAGAGGGATTTTGGAACTACTGCCCACACCAGGAGAACCCTGAGAGGAACACCCAGATGCAGGGTGCTGACTCTTCTCCTCCCGTTATAAGGCTCACGTAGCTCCCTGCTGAGCTAGTGGAGACTCCAGGCTCCTCATCCCCTTCTCACCTTGCCAATGCTGCATAGAGCTCATGGACAATGCAATGGTGGGCAGGTCAGCATGCATTTCCGGCAGCCACTGATTGGTCTGGTGGATCTGACTCTCCATGAGAGTCTCCAATTTCTCAGTGGAGGAAGCCAGATGAGCAATTGGCAGAGACAGTGCAGTACCCAAGGCCTGGAAGGACTCCTTCACTGTCCACGCTTGGGTACACAAAGCTTTTGGTATCTCTGCCAGATGTTGCCTGACCTCTTGCTGCAGCTGCAGCATTTCCCATGTTGCTGCTGACACCAGAGACAGATCATTAGCCAGGGGCTCAGCATGGGCCTGGTCTCCCACAGTCTTCTGATGCCAGAGGCCTTGACTGTCACAGCCTTCATGAGCTTCTGCGGCATGTCTGTGATGTGCTTACCAGGTTGTGTGCCGAATCTAAATGTGACTAAATATCCAAAGACATTAGAGTATCTGTGCTGGTGGCGGGAGCAGGGAAATAATGTGACAGTTCACCCTCTGAGGCTCCCTCCTCCTCCTCAGAGGTGGCTGACTGTCCCCCAACCTCTCCAGCTCATCAATCTTGTCTTTCATCTTGACCTGCTTGAGAGAATAGAGACATTGAAGGATTAGGGTTTGGCCATTGCGACAGTCCAACCGCCCTTACTGTGTAGCTCCATTGATGCATTGGTGAACAGATGGCTCATTTGCAGCAGGTGCACCCTTGTGCCCCAGGAAATGCACACTCACTCTCTTGGGTAGGCTGCCCGTCTCGCCAACAGCTATGGAGTTGCCGCCTTGCTGCCCTGCCTGATCTATGGTCTTCTCCTCCGTCGGGTTTAAGACATGGAGATCAGGCAATCCACCATCAGTCAGGGCATGCACCTTTTGATTGTGGGCTGTCTTCTCCTGCAGACACAATGCTGAACTAAGTTACTCTCCCAACAGGGACAAGCCCAAGACCTATGATGGTGATAGTCCAGCGGTCCATGATGGGGGCACCCATATACCTCCTGTATGCAGCCCCTCTGGAGGGATTGTGCGGGGTTGTACAATGACTAATGTGTGCCTCTCACCAAGAAGCAGCCAAGCCTCAGGCAGCATGTACGGTTGCCATTCCCCAATGCACATGACTGGGTGGTCACTCCCTTTCCACCAACACTCCCTTTCACTCTGCCACATGCAATGCCCAAAGGGTCCGAAGTTTTTAAGTGTAGTCACCTTAGCAGCCTGGACCAGGTTAATGACCTGCTTCCTTCACTGTATCCATGTCCTCGGGGTGACCTCATGACTGCTGGCAACCTCCACTATCTCCAGCTAAGCTTTCTTGGTCAAGCAGGCAGACCTCCTCCTCCCATACCTGGGGAAGAAGACCTCCCACCTTTCCATTGCAGCCTGGAGGAGAAGCTGCAGGGAGGAATCACTAAACTGTGGGGCCATCTGGTGAGTTTCTTCAGCCATGGTCACTGCAGGCTTGTGGTCAGCTCCTTGCCTGTCAGGCAGCAGAGACTGCAGAAGGGGTCCTGGACAGCAAGCAGAAGTAAATACAGGGCTGTCAGCCCCTTAAATATGGTGTCAGCACCTGCTGTTGTATCTGATAATGGCACCATTGGTGCCTCGCTCCCCAACTCTGGCCCTTGAGTGTGCAGGCCCCATGCCTCCACTTCCTTAATTGGCCAGCCACTACGTGATCGCGGTTGGCCAGCCACATTTTGTTCATGTGATGCTGGCACCCGCTTCCGTTGCCGCTGCTGAGAGCCGTCTCATCAGTTAAAAATTCAGCCCTGTGATTCAGCTTCTAATATTACGAGCAAAATGTGTGACAGAATGAAGAAGGAAGGTAATTTGAGCCCTAGGAAAACAGACTTGTTAAAATTAGTCTGCTTCTTCTGTATGAAACAGTTGTAGGTTATGGATATTAATTTAACTGTTGTTAGGACCAATGGTGGTTGGCATCCATCCATCTACGAAAGATGATGGACATGCAGCAAACAATCCATTTCGGTGGGGTGTCTTCTCTTGATGCATGTTTGTCGATGTCTGCGAAGGCCAATCCTTGAGAGGCAGGTTCTGTCACAAGTGCCACACGCAAAGCTGCCAAGTGATGCTGTGAGTTCTTGTTTTCATTGTTGGCGCCTGTTGCCAAGCTGCTGTTGCAACTGGTCATCGTGGTAGTACACAACGGTCCACAGGATGTGTCGCCATTTCTCTCTTACGCCAGCTAGTGACTCCCAGGTGCAATATCTGACATTTAGGGCCTCATGACATGCTTGCAAGCATCCCTGAAGCGGAGCTTTGGGCGCCCCACTGGTCACCTGGCCCCGGCTGCCTCATCATACAGAAGGTCCTTGGGCATGTGACCAGCTTCCATACTGTGGACATGTCTGATCCACCGAAGGGCCTCTGTTTGATTAGTGCCAACACACTTGGGAGCTCTGCCTTTGAGAGGGCTGCTGCATTTGTGATCTTGTCCTGCCAGGATATACCCATAATGTACCACAGACAGTGAAGAGGGAAATTATTGAGCTTCTTTTCCTGGTAGCTGTATGTTGCCCATGTTTCACAGCTATACAGCAAGGTGCTGAGACCACAGACCTTGTAAACCATCAAGAAAACTGTGGTCATGGGACAAGATGTTGTATCTCCACTCCTGATCACACTAAATAACACCCACTGGAAGTGCTTAGCAAATTCTGCTACCTTGGGTTCACGGTGACAGACAATGGGCTGAATTTTACCCTGCCCCAGTAGGTCAGTTGGTGGCATGGGGGGGCGGTGTAAAATTGAGCGGGAGGTTCTGGGAGGCCTACCCGTCCCGCTCCTGCCTCCGGTCGACTTTACGGCAGTCGGGGTGGGGGTGGGGTGGGGAGGGGAAGCGGCCTGCCCGCCTGAGGTCAGTCAAGGCCTTTAAGTGGCCACTTAATGGCCATTTAAGAGCCCGCACCCACCTCCATGGGTATTTTACCCGTGGCAAGCGGGTGAGCTGGGGACGTGAAAGGCCGCCCAATGAAAGCTGCTGGCCATTCCGCGCCCCAGGGGAGTTCAGGGGTGGTGGTTGCGGGCCATGGCAGTCGGGCACAGGGTGTCTAATTGAGGGCCGCCTCCACCTCCCAACCCACCCACAGGACACCCCCCTCTCCCCAAACGACCACTTCAGCCTCACCAAGGAAAGACCGATTTGCCTGGTGAGGCAAGCCCAACTTACCTTCACTCCTGTAGCCATCTGGTCGGCTGGGCTGCGGTCCCAGCAGTGACCACCGCTCCCAGTGGTGCTGCTGGGCCTAGGAGCTTCCAGCCCGCTGATTGGCTGGCAACTACCTGAGGTGGGACCTCCTCCCTCAAGCGGGTGGAAGTCCTGCCTTGGGACAATTAAAGCCCAGAGACCCGTAAAATACAGGACGGATCCCTGGGCTAGGTGGAAGTGGGTTCGCCACCGACTTTTACATTGGTGGCGAATTCCCGTCCATCCAAGGTAAAATCCAGCCCAATTTGTCTCGTGATGCAGAGCTCGTTACATGCACAGGGAAAGCAGCTGCCATCTTTGGCCGACCTGCAAAATGCATATTAGGAACAATAATGGGGTTGATTTTGACCTTTTGGCACCCAAACATTTGGTTGGTGGAGCGCTGCTTGGCAATTGGTGGAGTGTTCCAGCCAGTGTGGTGCAGGAAAAGGGGTCCTGATGGAGAGCACAGCAAACCAAGCAGTAAGTCCCCGTAAACATATCACTGTGAGTGTGGGAGAACTTAACAAAATCCCTGAGAGTTACTAGGATTTTGTGTCCAAAGGAAAATTGACCCAATACCCCCTGAGTGAGCCAAGTAAGCCCATAAACTGAACGAGGTCAGGGGGACAGAGCAATTACAGGAGAAGGTCCCTGGCATTCCCCCTGACTGTGTGACAACCCAGTCCATGGCCAAGCAAGCTCCGTCAGAGGAAGTTGAACTGGCACTGCAGACAGATGACCCTGCTGTCTAGTTATCCAATTTAGAGGAACCAAAAGAGGTGTTCAACAGGTCTCCCTTGGTCAATGCTCAGCAAGCCGACCCAGTGTTGAAAAGGTTATCACAGTCTGCCCAAACTGAAGCTGAAGCAGAGGGACTTCCAGAGTGCTACTGTTTAAAGGATGAGGTGCTGATAAGGAAGTGGACACCTCCTCACAGACCCATGGATGAAGTGTGGGCAGTGGTTCACCAGGTAGTAGTGCCACCGAGGTACCTTAGGGAAGTATTGAGAATAGCCCACGAAATTCCAATGGCTGGACATGTCGGTATCTTAAAAACTCAAGCTTGCAAAAGACGGCATTTTACTGGCCACAACTCCACAAGAATGAGGTGGAATTCTGTAAAACCTGCCACATGTGCCAGGTTGTGGGGAAGCCCTAACCTGCAATAAAACCTGCACCCCTAATTCCCACGCCAGCTTTTGGGAAACCATTCAGCAGAGTGCTGGTGAATTGTGTGGGGCCCCTGCTGAAAACAAAAGGGATTTATTTTTATTATATTTTCACCATTACGATTTCCAGCTGCTATCCCTCTAAGAACTATCTCTGCCAAGGTAGTGGTGGAGGGGCTAACTCAATTCTCACCCGATATGGGCTGCCTGCTGAGATCCAGTCAGATCAGGACACAACTTTTTTGTCCAATATTTTTCAAAAGGTCATGGGTAATCTGGGCATAATCCAGCTAAAGTCCTCAGCCTACCAGCCACAGTCACAAGGGGCTTTGGAATGGTACCACCAGACCCTAAAGATAATGATCAGGTCATACTGCTATGAGTACCCCCATGACTGGGACAAAGAGCTGGGATTTCTTTTGTTTGCTTCCAGGGACTCACCCAATGAGTCCACTGGCTTTAGTCCCTTTGAATTAGTTTATGGACATGAGGTGAGAGGTCCTCTAAAACTAATCAAGGAGAGGTTTTTGGGACACAGGCCTTCCATGTTCGACTATATCTCCATGTTCCGTGAGCGGTTCACAAGAGCTTGTGCGGTGGCTCAGGAACACCTAAAAACCTCCTAGACAACTATGAAAAGGCAGGCAGATAAGCATGCCAAAGTCAGAACATTTCAGCCCTGAGACCATGAATTAGTGCTATTACCAATGCAGGGTGAACCACTGAAAGCCCTGTTCAGTGGCCCGTACAGAGGAATAAAGAGAATAAGTGAGGTGAATTATTTAATTGACACCCCAGACCATAGGAAAAAGTAAAGACTGTGCCACATCAATATGTTAAAACGGTATCACAGGAAGGGGACAAACAAGCACATGTCTGTCAGGCAGTCAGGAAAGAGGAGAGTGAAAAGGACAGTGAGAGTGAGTTAGAGGGAGGCCTGGAGGATTCCCAGATCAAACCCCCTACCGTCTGGTTAGCTAACCCTGAAATGTTAGGGAAATTAGACACCGCACTTTCCTATTTAAGTGCAGAGCAGAGAGGAGACTTAACAAGGCTGCTCACAGGGACATGCAGGGACAAACCTAACCCTACATGATGTGGATGTAGGAGAGACCCCTCCCATAAAACAAAATCTCAATCGCCTCAGTCCAGGAAACTGACCCAGGTTCGGGAGGAAATTCAGTATAAGCTGGAGCACAAGCTGATTGAGCCCAGTCAGAGCAGCTGGAGTTTACCCAGTTGTGCAGAGCCCAAGCCCGATGGTTCAACAAGGCTCTGCATTAATTATAGGAAGGTTAATGCAGCAACCAGAGTTGACTCCTACCCAATTCCTCAACTGGAAGACTTTATTGAT
The DNA here is from genome assembly GCF_036365525.1 of Heterodontus francisci. Classification (NCBI taxonomy): domain Eukaryota; kingdom Metazoa; phylum Chordata; class Chondrichthyes; order Heterodontiformes; family Heterodontidae; genus Heterodontus; species Heterodontus francisci. Next base: position 58,271,467 of record NC_090381.1, on the reverse strand, counting down.
AAGAGTAGGAAACGCCACATACAGAACCAAGATAGACTTGTTAAAAGGATACTGGCAGTTTTCCTTAACAACCTGAGCTAAAGAGATCTCAGCTTTTGTCACCCCAGACAGCTTATTCCAGTGCTAGGTCATGTCATTTTGATTAAGAAATGCCCCCAGCCACCTTCCAAAGGCTGATGAACCAGGCAGTTCTGGCTGGCCTACCCAACTGTGTAGTGTACCTGGATGCTCTGTTAGTGTACTGTGACACCTGGGGAGACCACCTAGTCCAATTATAAGCCCTCTTCTGAAGGTTACAGTCAGCTGATCTAGTAGTAAATCTTTCAAAGAGCGAGTTCACTAAAGCTTGGGTAGCTTACCTAGGGTATGTTGTGGGTCAAGGGTGAGTGCTGCCCAGAGCAGCAAATGTACAGGCGTTGATGGATTTTCCATCCCCACTACCAAATAAGAAATAATATGATTTTGGGTTTTACCGCAAGTCCGTCCCAAACTTCAGCACTATAGTCGTCCCACTGACAGACTTGTGACAGAAAAGAGCGAAGGTAATGTGGTCAGGGAAGTGCCAAACAGCTTTTGAGAGACTGAAAGCCATTCTAACCAACAAACCAGTGCTGGCAGCTCCAAACTTTAACAAACCATTTAAAGGCAGTAACCTAGGGGTAGGTGCTGTCCTGCTCCAAGATGATGAGTCAGACATTGAGAGATCAGTTGGCTATTTCACCAAAAAATTCAACAGACATCAAAACTCTACTGTGGAGAAGGAATCTCTGGGACCATTGCTGGCTCTCAAGCACTTTGAAGTATATGTCCAAAATGGATATAGAGACACTGTAGGTTATACCGACCATAATCCTTTGACATTTGTGGAGAAATTCAAAACCCATAATGCAAGACTTTTCAATGGAGTCTATTTTTGCAAAATTATCACCTAAAGATTATCCACATTGCAGGAAAAAACAATGTGATTGCTGGTGCTTTATCCAGAGATTAACTCAGCACGGAATCATCCCTGATGAAAACGAAACCAGGGCATAGCTATGGCAGTGTGAGATTGATAAGTGAGTGTTTGACGATGTACATTTTCTTTTTTTTATTTCTGACCTTATAATGAAATGTTCCTGTTGTCACCTTTCATTTCGCATAGTGTGGCGTTGTGACGCAAACGTGCTACGTTGAACATGGTTTTTTAATTCACCAGCCGGAACCTTGAGTTAAATTTAAAAGGAAAAGAAACAGATAAAAGGTGACTCTACTAGCAGCTAGGATGGCCACCCCAATTTGCATCACTATGCTCCACATTCCATTGCATTGAGGTGGAGACGAATTGTCTGCACAGTCCCAGAAAGAATAATGAACTGGGGAATCTGAGTGAACTATCTGTCCTATTTTCATTAGCAAGACATTAAGGCCATCATCTGGACATTAAACTGGTGGAAACGAACCACTCAAAACTAATCACTTGAACAATGTGACCATGGTTGAGAGAAGGGAATTCCAAGACATGGACAGACTAAGTTGCAAGAGGGACTACACACTAGTAACCACCATGTTGGATCACTGGGGGATGGTCATGTGACAGGCCCAGCATCTGTGTGCTTAAGCTGAAATTTTCTCTGCAGCAACCAGACAAGCAAGTAGACACCAACAAGAGAAGACCTAAATGGGATCCCTCCTCTCTCTCACCAATCCACCTTGCAAGCTTCAAACCCTGCCTGCTGGCTGTAACCACCTATGCTTATCACTGCTGCAGACAGGGACTCCTTGAAGGAAATCATCCACATCGTTGTCTCCAGAAGAACCACTGAATAAGCTGTCCACATCTTCAAACCAGAACTCTCAGGACCATCAAATTCAGCCTGAAGCCAGCTGAGTCACCAACCTCCACAGACTGTATACCCCATTTTATTTCTCTGGATTCTAATTCAACCAATCCATCCTTCCCCACTCTGTAACCTATTTGGGTATGTGTGTGAACCTCGAGTGTTGGATGTGTGTGTGTGAAATTTGGAGCATAGTTTATTATTTTGCTTAGATTGGTTTAATTACAATGAAGCTAATCTCTTTCTTTGTTAAACTCAAGAAAACCGATTGGTTCTTTTTTGATCATAGAATGTAAATGGTTAAACACTCACTAAATTGCTAAGTATATCCACTTTAAAAAAATAAATAAATCTGTTGTGGTCAAGCAAAGGGAGGGAAAGAGGGGAGCCCTTCGACCTCTCCTCACCTGATCGTAACAATTGTAATAATATTGCATAAACAATTTAATATGGCACATTTTTCCAATCTGAGGAAAATAGGAGTGTTAGCTCAGACAAATTACTTTCCACGATTTCTGAAATCCATGGCAACTGGAGACAGCAAACAACACAAATAATTTGAGGAGCACAGCCACCAAGAAGCAAGACAGAGATTTGTTTACCTGCCTCTCACTTTGCCTTGTCAGTAAAATAATATATTTTGATGAATGAATGTTCTGTTAATTACATTATGTAGGTCTTGGAAAGAATACATAGATAAAAATGTATAGTCTCATGTCTAAAGTTTGCATGTTGATGAAACTTGCATTAGAGCTAAAGTAGTTTCTTTTCACATTCCATTTAATTGAAATAATTTTAGCGCAATATGCATTGAATGTGACTTTAGTAATAAGCTGATCTTGCAAGAGTGGTGGTAAAACTGAATAAATCACACAGCTTAAATCCTGTCATACTTAAGTACTAGGGTTTTAGACTTTTCTGAAAAAGCAATCGCAGAACAAATACCTATTGATGAAAACCATGGTTAATGTATGATTTTAGCATATTATTTTTGGATATGTGCATTAATTTATTATCATGCGCATAGTTTTTTTAACCAATATACCATGTCCACCTGCTCACAGGTCCAGGGATAGAATGATAGGTTTGTTGATCAGAGAATAGTATGATAGAAAGCCAAGACAATGGTGTGGATTATTCTGGTCCCATGGAGAGGGAGTTGGAGGCAGGGGCAGCGGTGAGGTTGGGGCCGGGAAAATAGTGAGAAGCCACGTCGGTACGGAACCCTGACACATTCCCACCTCCGAGGGACTTTCCGGAGGCGGACTCGGAACCTGGTCAGCTGCCTGCTCCCCAGACTTGGGCAGCCAAGTAGGGCAATTAAGACCCCACTTAGGGACCATTTTGTGACAGCGCTGGTATTTTTCTGTCTTTGGATCGGCCTCACTGTGTGCAGAGGCTGCCAGCTCAATCGAAGCAGGCTGGGAAACCAGAGGAGCCAAAGGTGACATGCCCCAATGATGGGACAGTGGGGATGAAAGGCCACAACCATGTTTGTCACTACTTCTGTGGAGGATTTCCCCTTCAATCTGATGGCCATACTGACTCAGGCCTCTTTATCTGCTGACTTCAAGACAGGCGACCGAGGATGCCTCCAGTTGAGTTGCCCTCACGCTCACCTGCCTGTCTTGGCAGTGCCGACCTCTCCCAATGGGGCTGCTGGTCTGACATCACTGTAGGCCCTCTGATTGAGCTTCCAGCCTTGGGAACCTGTCTGCTGTCTTTAATATTACAGCAAGCACAGAGGTGGCCAATTAGGAGGCTGTCTCCCTGACGGGTTACACCAGCTAACATGCTGCTGACATGGGCGGGCTCAGGACCCCCATGTGGGCCTGACATTGGAGTCCCAGTGCTTGCTGGAAGATCCAACTCAACACCTTTGTTAAAATAGGACAGAAACATTGAGGTCATGAACAATATTCAAGGGAAACCAGAGCATTCGTTACATGAAGGCCTCATGATTGTTTTGGGTGAAGTTAGCTGATCTCAGCCAATAGGATTTGGGAAGCAATTGGAATGTTAATACGTATACACTTTCCAATGTACTAGGTGAGAGCAGTAATGCTGTCAGCTATGTTGCGCTGCCCCTTTCCCCACTCCGCTCCGCCCCCACTCCCCTTGTTGAGTGCCCTGCCGAGGGAGTGTACCCTTGGGTGAGATGCTCGAATGCTGGAGAGTGGTGACTGACCTAGCAGCAGTTAACATCTTCAGAAGAGAAGGGGGTAAATTCACAAAGTGTCATTATTAAAAGGACTGTTGGACTGTCAGAGATGCCATCTTCAGGATGAAAGATTAAACCGGGACCCTGTCTTCCCTGATGTAAAAGATCAAATGGCAATATTCAAAGCAGAGCAGGGAAGCTTCCTTTAGTGTCCTAGGAAACATTTATCCCCCAATCAACACAACCTGAAGTGGATTGGCTGCATCATTTGTATCACTACTGTCTGTAGGACGATGCTGTGCACAAATTGGCTGCCATGTTTGTCTGCATAGCAGTGACATTTCAAATGTACCTCATTAACTCAAAGCATTTTGCGATGGCCTGAGAAGTTACTATATAAATGCAATTTATTTATTTCTGATAAACAAGATATTCTATGTTATAGCCAAATACACCTCAATATGGACACATTCTTTTGGGCCTCCTTATCTCGAGAGACAATGGATATGCGCCTGGAGGTGGTCAGTGGTTTGTGAAGCAGCGCCTGGAGTGGCTATAAAGGCCAATTCTGGAGTGACAGGCTCTTCCACAGGTGCTGCAGAGAAATTTGTTTGTTGGGGCTGTTGCACAGTTGGCTCTCCCCTTGCGCCTCTGTCTTTTTTCCTGCCAACTACTAAGTCTCTTCGACTTAGGGACACATTAGGGACTGAATTTCCAAAGGATTTTCCCACTTGTCTGCTAAATTTTGCATGAACAGCTAATGAAACCATTGAGAAATGGGGTAAACAGGTATTTACACTGTTTGTCCAGGGACCTTGAATGCCTTTTCATCCAGGTTTTTCACAGCTCTTCAGTTGAAATTACAGCATATAAGCAAAATAACTCCCGTGGAAATTCATCCCTACATTTTTGGCAGCCTGTCTCTATTATAACTGGATCACCTAATTGTAATTTTTATATATGCATAATTTCTTGTATCTGCACAATCAACAGTCACACAAAGCAGTTACGCAGGATTTCTTGGAGGATTTCTTTTTTCCACATGGATTATAAAAAAGAAAACAAGACTTAATGCTGCAGAACATTTTAAATTTCTTCCAGGAAATGTTTAAGTGATTAGTGAATGAGTGTAGCTTTGGTTAAACCTGCTGGTTTAATTTTCATATTTTTACTTTTCAGAGACAGGACCCTGTGGCCTGGAATGAGACATTCAGAAATATCTCAAGGAATATTCTTCAAATACGTTACAAATTGTTGCCGTTTCTCTACACATTGATGTATGAAGCTCACCATAATGGCAGAACAGTAATAAGACCATTACTTCACGAGTAAGTATATTAAAATTATCTAGTACTCACTGATTAAAAAATGCTTCGTTCTTCAAACCATTCAAGATATTGTTTGCTTGTAAAGGTTTTTTGAAGATAAAAATACATGGGATATTGATCGACAGTTCCTTTGGGGAGGAGCAATGATGATTAGTCCTGCATTAGATGAGGTATGGCTCCATATTTATTTTATTGCACACTTACCTATTGACTGTCATTGATTATAAATACAAGTAAAATTTCACAAACATACTCTTCCTTTCAGGGGGCAACTTCTGTACATGCATATGTTCCTGACTCTTGCTGGTATGACTTGTTTACAGTAAGTTATTTCAAATTATACTTAAATTTTATATATGAATAAGTAAAACAATATAACAGGTGAAATTTTCAAAAATTTAGACCATAAAACCTCAATGTACTTTATTGTGCAACATACAAAGAACAAAGAACAGTACAGCACAGGAACAGGCCATTTGGCCCTCCAAGCCTGCGCCAATCTTGATGCCTGTCTAAACTAAAACCTTCTGCACTTCTGGGAACCGTATCCCTCTATTCCCATCTATTCATGTATTTGTCAAGATGCCTCTCAAACGTCGCTATCGTACCTGCTTCCACCACCTCCCCCGGCAGCAAGTTCCAGGCACTCACCACCCTCTGTGTAAAGAACTTGCCTCGCACATCCCCTCTAAACTTTGCCTCTCGCACCTTAAACCTATTTCTCCTAGTAACTGACTATTCCACCCTGGAAAAAGCTTCTGACTATCCACTCTGTCCATGCCACTCATAATTTTGTAAACCTCTATCATGTCGCTCCTCCACCTCCGTCGTTCCAGTGAAAACAATCCGAGTTCATCCAACCTTTCCTCATAGCTACTGCCCTCCAGACCAGGCAACATCCTGGTAAAACTCTTGTGTACCCTCTGCAAAGCCTCCACATCCTTCTGATAGTGTGGCGACCAGAATTGCACACAATATTCTAAGTGTGGCCTAATTAAGGTTCTGGACAACTGCAGCATGACTTGCCAATTTTTATACTCTGTGCCCCGACCGATGAAGGCAAGCATGCCGTATGCCTTATCCACATGCGTTGCCACTTTCAGTGACCTGTGGACCTGTACGCCCAGATCTCTCTGCCCGTCAATACTCCTAAGGGTTCTGCCATTTACTGTATATTTCCCACCTGTATTAGATCTTCCAAAATGCATTACCTCACATTTGTCCGGATTAAGCTCCATCTGCCATTTCTCCACCCAAGTCTCCAACCGATCTATATCCTGGTGTATCCTCTGACAATCCTCATCACTATCCGCAACTCCACCAACCTTTGTGTCGTCCGCAAATTTACTAATCAGACCAGCTACATTTTCTTCCAACTCATTTATATATACTACAAACAGCAGAGGTCCCAGCACTGAACCCTGCGGAACACCACTAGTCACATCCCTCCATTCAGAAAAGCACTGCAACCCTCTGTCTTCTGTGACCGAGCCAGTTCTGTATCCACTAAAATAAAAGCAAAATACTGCGGATGCTGGAAATCTGAAACAAAAACAAGAAATGCTGAAATCACTCAGCAGGTCTGGCAGCATCTGTGGAAAGAGAAGCAGAGTTAACGTTTCGGGTCAGTGACCCTTGCCAGCTCACCTCTGATCCCGTGTGACTTCACCTTTTGTACCAGCCTGCCATGAGGGACCTTGTCAAAGGCTTTACTGAAGTCTATATAGACAACATCCACTGCCCTTCCTTCATCAACCATCTTCGTTACTTCCTCAAAAACTCAATCAAGTTAGTGAGACACGACCTCCCCTTCACAAAACCATGCTGCCTCTCGCTAATAAGTTCATTTGTTTCCAAATGGGAGTAAATCCTGTCCCAAAGAATCCTCTCTAATAATTTCCCTACCACTGACGTAAGGCTCACCGGCCTCTAATTTCCTGGATTATCCTTGCTACCCTTCTTAAACAAAGGAACAACATTGGCTATTCTCCAGTCCTCTGGGACCTCACCTGTAGCCAATGAGGATACAAAGATTTCTGTCAAGGCCCCAGCAATTTCCACCCTTGCCTCCCTCAGTATTCTGGGGTAGATCCCATCAGGCCCTGGGGATTTATCTACCTTAATGCTTTGCAAGACGCCCAACACCTCCTCCTTTTGATAACAACATGACCCAGACTACCTACACTCCCTTCTCTCGACATCATCCACCAAGCCTTCCCTTTGGTGAATACTGATGCAAAGTCCTCATTTAATACCTCACCCATTTCCTCTGGCTCCACGCATAGATTCCCTCCTCTGTCCTTGACTGGGTCAACGCTGGCTCCCCTCTTGCTCTTTATATACATATAAAAAGCCTTGGGATTCTCCTTAATCCTGTTTGCCAATGACTTTTCATGACCCCTTTTAGCCCTCCTGATTCCTTGCTTAAGTTCCTTCCTACTGTCTTTATATTCCTCCAGGGATTCGTCTGTTCCTAGCCTTCTAGCCCTTTTGAATGCTTCCTTTTTTTTTGACTAGGCTCACAATATCCCTCGTTATCCAAGGTTCCCGAAACTTGCCAAACTTATCCTTTTTCCTCACAGGAACATGCTGATCCTGGATTCTAATTAACTGACATTTGAAAGATTCCCACATGTCAGATGTTGATTTACCCTCAAACATCCGCCCCCCATCTAAATTCTTCAGTTCCTGCCGAATATTGTTATAATTAGCCTTCCCCCAATTTAGCACGTTCACTCAAGGACTACTCTTATCCTTATCCACAACTACCTTAAAACTTACGGAATTATGGTCACTGTTCCCGAAATGCTCCCCTACTGAGACTTTGACCACTTGGCCCGGCTCATACCCCAATACCAGGTCCAGTATGGCCCCTTCCCTAGTTGGACTATCTACATATTGTTTCAAGAAGCCCTCCTGGATGCTTCTTACAAATTCTGCCCCATCCAAGCCCCTAGCATTAAGTGAGTCCCAATCAATATCGGGGAAGTTAAAATCACCCACCACTACAACCCTGTTGCTTTTACATCTTTCCAAAATCTGTCTACATGTCTGCTCCTCTCCCTCCCGCCGGCTGTTGGGAGGGCTGGAGTAAACCCCCAACATCGTGACTGCACCCTTCCTATTCCTGAACTCTACCCATATTGCCTCGCTGCATGACTCCCTCCAAGGTGTCCTCCCGCAGCACAGCTGTGATATTCTCCTTAACCAGTAATGCAACTCCCCCACCCCTTTTACATCACCCTCTATCCCGCCTGAAGCTTCTAAATCCCGGAACATTTAGCTGCCAATCCTGTCCTTCCCTCAACCAAGTCTCTGTAATAGCAACAACATCATAGTTCCAAGTACTAATCCAAGCTCTAAGTTCATCTGCCTTACCTGTTATACTCGCATTGAAACAAATGCACTTCAGACCACCAGTCCCGCCGTGCTGAGTAACATCTCCCTGCCTGCTCTTCCTCTTAGTCTTACTGGCCTTATTTACTAGCTCCCCCTGAGTTATTTCACCTGCTGTCCTACTGCTCTGGTTCCCACCCCCTGCCACACTAGTTTAAACCCTCCCGAGTGACACTAGCAAACCTCGCAGCCAGGATATTTGTGCCCCTCCAGTTTAGATGCAACCCGTCCTTCTTGTACAGGTCCCACCTGTCCCGGAAGAGATCCCAATGATCCAGATATCTGAAACCCTCCCTCCTACACAGTGGATGGTACAGTGGCGCAGTGGTTAGTGCCGCTGCCTCACAGCTCCAGCGACCTGGGTTTGGTTCTGGGTACTGCCTGTGCGGAGTTTGCAAGTTCTCCCTGTGACTGCGTGGGTTTCCGCCACGTGCTCTGGTTTCCTCCCACAGCCAAATAATTGCAGGTTGATAGGTAAATTGGCCATTATAAATTGCCCCTAGTGTAGGTAGGTAGTAGGAGAATGGTGGGGATGTGGTAGGGAATATGGGATGAATATAGGATTAGTCTAACTGGGTGGTTGTTGGTTGGCACAGACTCAGTGGGCTGAAGGGCCTGTTTCAGTGCTGTATCCATCTATGATCTGCACCAGCAGTTCAGCCATGTGTTTAGTTGCACTATCTTCCTATTTCTAGCCTTACTGGCACGTGGCACAAGTTAGGCAAAAATGTAGTCATTTAAAACCTTAGAGCAAAGCATCAGCATTCATGTCACTGTACGCAAGACCTATGATAATTAGGTTGGGGCTGGAATCAATCCATTGGGTGAGACCCTAATAATTTTGCAACTGTGAGTGGATTGTTTCTTAACAACATACATCATATTCTCCCGACAATCTTCTTGTTTAAAAGATGCCCACAACCAGTGATGCTGAGGCAACAATTGTCGATTGTTTCAATGTTATCAAATTTTCATATAGAAATCCTAATAATTCCTATTAACTGAAACACTTCCAAATTTTATTGATGTTTTTTGCCAATTATTCATTTTACCTGTCAAATGGACAGGTGCATTTTAACAAGAAGTCCTTCCAGGTTATGAATAGTTAATATCTGTCTTGGAATGATGATAAACAGAAACATACTGGTCTTCTGTCAGTCTATCATCTATAATTTGATATCATAACAGATCATTTCTTCCTGCTGAGCCTAGGATACTATAGTCCATTTTCTAATTGTCAGGTAATGATATTATCGTACATTCCTCCTTGAATTGGCTTTGCCTGCTTTCACAAAGTGATCATCAATCTGTTTCCAAATTTGAAATAAATTACCTTTATTATCTTTGTCTGTGCAGAAAGGAACATCAATGTTCAAAAGAAAAGGAATTGATTATTCTGTGGCAAACCATTTTTAAAATAATGCTTGGTGTGTTGCATAATAGTATGTTGGTTAATGTATTAAAGTGTCTAAACTCATCAGTTTGCCTGCAGAGTGTTAGTTATGATATTTGAATCTTGAGTTCATTTTTTTTATTTGGGGTGCCAAGAGTAGATTGTAAAAATGGCAAGAGATGGAAAGAAAGCGACTGTAGTCCAATCTAAAAGAATCAAATATTCTCTTCTTACGTTTGTCTGATCCTGATATCAATGTAGGAATCATGTAGGTAGAGGCAATGCTGAACAATTAGTCTAACTAGGAATAGCTGTTTCATTCCAATTTATATTAATTGAAGTCTTTGGCAGTCTCTATGGATGCTCAACTTGTTATCATTAATGTTTGTTGGACAAATCCCCTTCACAGTAAATTCCAGACAGCCTCACCAGAAGAGTTACATTATTCATTTTATTAAAGGGCATTTATTTCACTTGTACAAGTAGAAAGTGAGGAAAAGGAAATTTACATTTTCCTTCCAATTTACTTTGAAGAAATGGACGAGACTGTGTTGATGTATGAGCAATTCTTTCATCTTGCCTGAGTTTGTACCATTCTTTCCATTGAATCATGTGGTTAAGGGCTAAGACTCCAGAATTAAAGCACATAATTTAGATTGACACTCGAGTGAAGTACTGAGGATATGTTTTAATGTCAGATAAAGGGCAGGATTTTGTTCTGCCTTGGAAGGCGGGCACAGAGGCGGGGGTGCAAACAAAATGGTGGGGTGGGGTGCCGTTTCCGACGTCGCCTGGGCCCCCTCCCATTTTGTCCAGGGATGGGAAGCCCAAGGTCAGCCTTCCCGCCCAGACCAATTGAGGCCCTGAAGTGACCAACTCTTCCCGCCTCCACCTCTTTTATGAAAGCGGAGGAGCCTGACGCCGCCGGGAGACACTGCCAGGTAAAACCTGGCGGCCTCCTAGCAGGATCGGGGTGGGGGGTTCCCTCTTTTGGGGGAAATCCAGAGCCCCCAGAGGGCCCCCCATGGCGGTGATGGCTGTCTCCACCCCCCCCCCGGCAGCAATGTCTACCCCCTGGGAAGACACCCCCACCCTCACAAACAACCCCTCACTCTGTCAGCAAGGTCTGCCTAAATGGCCCTGGCAACTCCGACCCCACTTACCTCTCCCAGGGTCTTCTGTTTATCTGCAGTACCAGCAGTGGCTCCTGGAGGCGCTGCTGACCTTCCAATTGGCCAGCAGCTCTGAAGGCGGGAACTCATCCCCTATAGCAACGTTGTCCCTGATGACAGGCGGTTAATTGCCTGCCCGCCATGAAATAGCAACAGGAGTCCAACGGAGGCCTGAAGTGAGGTCTCCCCCGCCTTCCAGCCTGCCAGCGGAACCCCTGTCACTGGGTTAAAATCCAAACCGTGTTGACATTAAGGCCATGTCAGTTCTACAGACTCAGGTGGACAATGGAAGGGTAAGTTATTGACATGGGTCGACAGAAGGGAACCTCAACCACTGGCAATTTCCCATCTGTTGATTTAATTGACTCTGTTCAGTGTACACTCAGAATGTTATGCTCAAAATCCCATGCTATTGTTCATGAACAATCATGGACATCTTCTGTCACAATGATGAAAGATCGTTCTGATGAAACGTCACTGACCGGGGTTTAATTCTGGCGATGGGGTCTCGACGTCCGGAAGAAGCGACACCGAGATCCCCATGTCGCCTCCTTTCCAGAAGGCCCGCTGAACCTAGTGCCAATCAGGCACTTCAGTGGACAGCGGCGGGGTTTCCACAGGATCAAGGACCCCGTCGCCGAAAATCCTGCCCTTGGAGAGCTGCCAGCCAATCAGAGGCCGCCAGCTGCAGCGTCACAGCAGAGCCGGTGGCTGCTGCTGGAGAAGCACCTAACAGAGGTCAAGGAGCATTACTGGACCCAGATGGCAAGTAGGTCAGGGTGGGAGGGGTCTCGCGGGATGGGAGCCACGGGGGACGGGGTGTAGGGAGGTCGGCAGCAAGGGCAGGGTTAGTGGCTCTCAGTGGGCGCCCCCTCTTCCCAATGCCAGGTCTCTCGTTCAGGTACTAAGTGCCTTTTTATGAGGGACCCCACCCCTGCCCCTGGAGCCGGGAAGCAGCCCACATGGTTTCCGTGCCATGCTTCCGGTGCGGCGACAGAACCACTCGCCACATGGCTAATTGTGCAGTGAGAAGAGGCCCTTTATTAGGGTTAATTGCCCAGTTAAGGGCCTCAATTGGAAACGGGGTGGGAAAGCCGTACACAGGCCTTTCCGCCCAGATGAGACAGGATGGTGGCGGGAACCCCCCACCCGACCACCCGCCACCATCCCACCTGATCTTATGCTTTCCCTGCCTCCAAACCCATCACGGGGGTGAGAATAAAATTCCCCTCTCTGTTTCTCTCTCCTCAAATGCTGCCAGACCAACTGAGTATTTCCAACATTTTCTGTTTTTATTTTATATTTAACGTCTTCTGTCAGCCTGGTTAACAATTTCCCATTAACTAACTGCACCAAAAAAAAGATTAGCAGATTACTGCTGCCCAGTGAGGACATGTGAGCAAAACGCTTACTGAATTTGCTTGCACAAAAACGCTTAATAATTTTTCAAAATCTCTTTTTAATCTTGTCTTTTCTGCCCCAATGGAAAGAGTGCCAGGATATCAAGCCTCTCTTTGTAACTACAGCTTCCTATTCTTGGCATCATTTTGGTGAACTACATTGCCCTCTATGCCTTGAATGTCTTCTCTATAATCGAGTGGGGAAAACTGCATCCATATTCCAAGTATGGCCTAGCCATTGCCTTGCACAAATCTATCATTATATCTTTATTCTTGTACTGTGCGCTGTTACCCTTTTTGTTGCTTTATCTACCTGTACTTGCAGGGAATTACATATTTGAATCCTTAGTTGTCTCTGTTTCTTTACACCCTTTAGTATATTTATATTGAATGTATACTCCCATTCCTTATTTTTCTGTCAAAAATGTATCACCTCTGCTTCTCTGCATTAAATTGCATCTACCACCTTTATGTTATGGGCAGTCTTATGCTTTGGACTGTTGTTGGTTAGAAACAAGGTTGAGTCTGCTCAAACTCATTTCATTTCATAGGAACATAGGAAGATAGGAACAGGAATAGGCCATTCAGCTCCTCGAACCTGTCCCGCCATTCAATGAGATCATGGCTGATCCGCGGCCTATCTCCATATACCTGCCTTTGACCCATATCCCTAAATATCTTTGCTGAACAAAAATCTATCTATCTCAGATTTAAAATTAACAACTGTTCTAGCTTCATCTGCTGTTTGTGGGAGAGAGTTCCAAAACTCTACCACCCTTCACGTGAAGAAGTGCTTCCGAACATCTCTCTTGAATGGTCTGGCCCTAATTTTTAGACTATGCCCCCTAGTTTTTGTATTTCCAACCAGTGGAAATAAATTATCTTTATCTAGCCTGTCTTTTCCTGTTAATATCTTGAAGACTTCGATCAGATCACTCCTTAACCTTCTAAATTCTAGTGAAAACAGGCCTAATTTGTGTAATCTCTCCTCGTAACTTAACCCCTGTAGTCCAGGTATCATTCTTGTAAACCTACGTTGCACTCCCTCCAAGGCCAATATATTCTTCCTAAGGTGTGGTGCCCAGAACTGCTCAGAGTACTCCAAGTGGGTTCTAACCAGGGTTTTGTACAGCTGCAGCATAACCTCAGTATCTTTATTCTCCAGTCCTCTAGATATAAAGGCTCACATTCCATTAGATTTTTGATTATTTTCTGCACTTGCTCATGGCATTTTAAAGATCTGTGCACCTGAACCCCCAAGTCTCTTTGGACATCCACTGTATTTAACCTCTTCCCCTTTAGAAAGTACTCTGCCCTGTCCTTATTTGGTCCAAAATGGATAACCTCACACTTGCTCACATTGAAATCCATCTGCCACAGTTTTGCCCATTCACCTAGTCTCTCAATATCTCCTTGTAATTTTATGCTATCATCTAGACTGTCTACAATGCCACCTAACTTTGTATCATCAGCAAATTTCATCCCAGTGTTCTGTGCTGGGTGCAATCCTAGAGACGAAAGCAAATCCACGCATGTCTCGTTCCCTAGATGTGATTTTATCAAATGTACACAGATCACAGTAAAACCTTTGTGATCTTGTCAGTCATTAGTTATACTGTCCTTGACAGTGGGTGGGATTTTATGCAATGAGCTTCAAAAATGGCGGCTTGCTCGCGCAGGCCGCTGCCAAAGAGTTGCCATAATCTCAAGCACAGCGGCTCTTTTAAGTAGCCGGGGCACCCTCACCCCCTCCATCTGATCATGTGGAGGGGGCGGGCTGTCTGTCCGCTGGCACTAACTACATTTTTAAAGGGCTGTCAGCCCTACCGGCTTATTAAAATATTTAAAGATAGATGGAATAAAATTAAATGATTAAATTTGTTTTGCCCCTCTCTCAACCCCCCAATAACAATTAAATTAATTATTTGCCCTTTCCCTTCAAAACACTTCACTTACCATCTGACCTTCCCCATCCGCTCCCACCAACACTGGACGAGGTTTAAACTACAACCCTTCCCACCATCGCCTACACTCATGACGTTAATTTGACCCCGTTGTCCCCGCACTGATAAACATACCTCCTCCCGCCTCCCAACCAGTGTTGCGCCTCGTTTTCCCAGATGGGGACCCGAAGGTGCAGGAGTGCAGGGCCCCCGGGCAGAAGATCGCGGTGGGCCATCAAGAGGCGCTGTAAGTATATTTAAATTAATTAATTTAATTGATTTGAATATAAAAATTGTGGTCCCGTTGCCCAGCGGCAGGGAGGCCGCCACAGTGCCCACCACCGCCAGAAGGATTGGGCCGGGCCCTGATGGAATTGAGGTCCATGGCGGGCCTCATCTGGGGCCATCATCAAGCCCCACCCACCACGGATCCCGACTTTGAGTGCTCCTTAAAATCCAGCCCAGCTTTAATGAAATCAAGAAATTGAAATTAGTTAACAGTGACGCAACATAGGCTGACAGTGAATTAGCAGCTAAATTTACATTGAGCCAATGGAAAAGAAAATTACGCATGGTGTAAAACAGGTCAACAGTTCCCTATCATCCCATTTTGCACTGTAGGTGTTGATCAGTTTCACCCCCACATCTTTCATCTTACTATCTGTTCATGGACAATTCTTGATTGACATTTGGTAGCTAATTATTTAATTAGGTTCAGTAAGATTAAAATTATTTTTTACTTCACAGATACAACACTTTTATGCAAATCACTTGATTGAAAAGATATTTGTGAATAACTGAGAAATTAAAAGATCTGGTTTGCATCCTTGTAACTTGATTTGTTCAACAAATCAGCAGGAAGAACTAATAATAATGGCGTTCTGTATAACTGTAATTGGCAACTCAAATAGACAAATAGCACACATTATAGGAAATGCTTGTTTTCTATAGGCCAAAAGAATTCCTGAAAGACATCAGTGGATTAATTTTTCGACACCACTTGATCACATCAACCTTCATATCAGAGGAGGTTATATTATTCCCTGGCAAGAGCCAGCAAACACTACACATTACAGGTAAATGTGCACATTACGGGATAGTTTAATGCAAATGATTCTTATAAAAAACTACAAATGTCATGGAAAAATGTCTTTTATAGAGATCATTTCCAACTTTACACTCTTGGCAGGGGTGGCTCACCGACAGAAGGTATATTTTGGGCAATACCAAAATTTCCAAAATGTAATTGCAATGAACCAGGTTCCCCTATGATGAATATATAGTCGGAAAACTATCCCTTACATATTTAAATATCAAAAATGTTTGACAGGTGTAGGTAAACAGAAGGAAGTTCATTGAAAGAATATTGGCAAATACCCTTTTTTTGAAAATGAGTGAATTCAGGGTCTGAAATTTGAAAGAGCAGGATGGAAGTGAATTTTTTTTTATTCATTCATGGGATGTGGGCGTCACTGGCTAGGCCAGCTGTTGGGAAAGGTTTAAACTAGTTTAGTAGGGGGATGGGGACCTGAGGGCAGACTCAGTTGGGAGAAAATCAGAAATGAAAATAGAAGGCAGAAAATTAATGGATGAGTCTGGAAGACGGAGGAAACAAAGATTAGAAAAATTAGAAAAAAGAGTTTGGCAGTGCTCAAGGGTATCTATTTCAATGCAAGAAGCATAGCAAATAAAGCAGATGATCTGTGGGCACAGATACACACGAGGCAGTATGATATCATCACTTTTATAGAAACATGGCTTAAGGAGGGACAGGAGTGGCAGCTCACCGTTCTAGGTTACAGGGTTTTCAGACGTGATAGGGAAGGGGATAAGAAAGAAGGGGGAGTGTCAATTTCGGTCAAGGAAACTATTACAGCTGTGAGGAGGGATGATATGTTGGATATGATATGAGGCCATATGGGTTGAGCTAAGGAACAAAAAACGGGCAATCACACTGCTGGGAGTGTACTCTTTCTTTGGCCTCCTTATCTCGAGAGACAATGGGTAAGCACCTGGAGGTGGTCAATGGTGTGTGGAGCAGCGCCTGGAGTGGCTACAAAGGCCAATTCTAGAGTGACAGGCTCTTCCACAGGTGCTGCAGAAAAATTTGTTTGTCGTGGCTGTGACACAGTTGGCTGTCCCCTTGCGCCTCTGTCTTCTTTCCTGCCAACTGCTAAGTCTCTTCGACTCGCCACACTTTAACCCCGTCTTGATGTCTGCCCGCCAGCTCTGGCGAACGCTGGCAACTGACTCCCACGACTTGTGATCAATGTCACAGGACTTCATGTCACGTTTGCAGACGTCTTTAAAGCGGAGACATGGACGGCCTGTGGGTCTGATACCAGTGGCGAGCTCGCTGTACAATGTGTCTTTGGGGATCTTGCCATCTTCCACGCGGCTCACATGGCCAAGCCATCTCAAGCGCCGCTAACTCAGTAGAGTGTATAAGCTTGGGATGTTGGCCGTCTCGAGGACTTCTGTGTTGGAGATACGGTCCTGCCACCTGATGCCAAGTATTCTCCGGAGGCAGCGAAGATGGAATGAATTGAGACGTCGCTCTTGGCTGACATAGGTTGTCCAGGCCTCGCTGCCATAGAGCAAGGTACTGAGGACACAGTCTTGATACACTCGGACTTTTGTGTTCCGTGTCAGTGCGCCATTTTCCCACGCTCTCTTGGCCAGTCTGGACAGAGCAGTGGAAGCCTTTCCCATGCGCTTGTTGATTTCTGCATTGAGAGACAGGTTACTGGTGATAGTTGAGCCTAGGTAGGTGAACTCTTGAACCACTTCCAGAGCGTGGTCGCCAATATTGATGGATGGAGCATTTCTGACGTCCTGCCCCATGATGTTCGTTTTCTTGAGGCTGATGGTTAGGCCAAATTCATTGCAGGCAGCCGCAAACCTGTCGATGAGACTCTGCAGGCACTCTTCAGTGTGAGATGTTAAAGCAGCATCGTCAGCAAAGAGGAGTTCCCTGATGAGGACTTTCCGTACTTTGGACTTCGCTCCTAGACGGGCAAGGTTGAACAACCTGCCCCCTGATCTTGTGTGGAGGAAAATTCCTTCTTCAGAGGACTTGAACGCGTGTGAAAGCAGCAGGGAGAAGAAAATCCCAAAAAGTGTGGGTGCGAGAACACAGCCCTGTTTCACGCCACTCAGGATAGGAAAGGGGTCTGATGAGGAGCCACCATGTTGGATTCTGCCTTTCATTATTGTCATGGAATGAGGTGATGATACTTAGTAGCTTTGGTGGACATCCAATCTTTTCTCGTAGTCTGAAGAGACCACGTCTGCTGATGAGGTCAAAGGCTTTGGTGAGATCAATGAAAGCAATGTAGAGGGGCATCTGTTGTTCGCGGCATTTCTCCTGTATCTGACGAAGGGAGAACAGCATGTCAATGGTCGATCTCTCTGCACGAAAGCCACACTGTGCCTCAGGGTAGATGCGCTTGGCCAGCTTCTGGAGCCTGTTTAGAGCGACTCGAGCAAAGACTTTCCCCACTATGCTGAGCAGGGAGATTCCACGGTAGTTGTTGCAGTCACCGCGGTCACCTTTGTTTTTATAGAGGGTGATGATATTGGCATCGCGCATGTCCTGAGGTACTGCTCCCTCGTCCCAGCACAGGCATAGCAGTTCATGTAGTACTGAGAGTACAGCAGGCTTGGCACTCTTGATTATTTCAGGGGTAATGCTGTCCTTCCCAGGGGCTTTTCCGCTGGCTAGAAAATCAATGGCATCACTGAGTTCCGCTTTTGTTGGCTGTATGTCCAGCTCATCCATGACTGGTAGAGGCTGGGCTGCATTGAGGGCAGTCTCAGTGACAACATTCTCCCTGGAGTACAGTTCTAGGTAGTGCTCAACCCAGCGGTCCATTTGTTTGCGTTGGTCAGTGATTATGTCCCCTGATTTAGATTTGAGTGGGGCGATCTTCTTGATGGTTGGCCCAAGAGCTCTCTTCATGCCATCATACATTCCTCTGATGTTTCCAGTGTCTGAGGCCAGCTGAATATGACTGCATAGGTGTTGCCAGTAGTCGTTTGCGCAGCGCCTGGCTGTTTTTTGTGCAGTGCTTCTGGCTGCTTTAAGTGCAACCGATGTTAACTCGCTGGGGGCTTTCTTGTAGTTCAACACTGCAATGCACTTAGCTGCTATGACAGGTTCCAGCTCTTCATTATGAGATTGAAACCAGTCTGCATTTCTCTTCGCACTTTTGCCGTAGGTGGTCAAAGCTGACTCATAGATGACGTCTCTGATGTGGGCCCACTTGGTCTCAGCATCCCCGGTGGAAGTGTTTTGAAGGGCTGTTACAAGTGAATTTAGAAATTTTTGTAACAGCTGTGGGTGAGAAATTCTGCTCATGTTGATGCGCGGGTGGCCCTTCTGCTTGGAATGATGCAACTTCTTTGGTCTGAGTCTAACCTTGCTGCACACCAGGGAGTGGTCGGTGTCGCAGTCCGCACTGTGGAAGCTGCGTGTGATTTGAACACTGTTTAAAACACAGTGTACTATAGATCCCCAAACAGTCAGAGGGCGATAGAAGAGCAGATATATAGGCAAATCTCTGAGAAGTGCAAGAACAGTAGGGCAATAATAGTAGGGGATTTTAACTACCCCAATATTAACCGGGATAGTTTTAGGGTGAAAGGAATTGAGGGAGCAGAATTCTTGAGGTGCATTCAGGAGAACTTTTTTGCCCAGTCTGTAGTAAGCCCAACAAGAGAGGGCACAGTTTTAGATTTAGTTTTAGGAAATGAAGATGGGCAGGTGAAAGGAGTGGCAGTGGGAGAGCATTTTGGTGGTAGTGATCATAATTCAGTCAGTTTTAACATAATTATGAAAAAAGACAGAGATAGAACAGGAGGTAGAGTTCTCAATTGGGGCAAGGCCAATTTAACTAAACTGAGGAGTGATTTAGCGAAAGTAGACTGGAAACAGCTACTTGACGGTAAATTATGTCAGAGCAGTGGGAGACCTTCAAAGGGGAGATTCAAGGGGTTCAAAGTAAACATGTTCCCACAAAGAAAAAGGGTGGGACAGCCCCATGGATATCAAGGAGCTTACAGGGTAAGATAAGGCAGAAAAGGAGAGCTTATGTCCGACACCGAGAACTCAATACTACAGAAAGCCGAGAGGAGTATAGAAAGTGGAGAGGTGAAATCAAAACGGAAATTAGGAAAGCAAAGAGAGGACATGAAAGAATATTGGCAAGCAAAATCAAGGTGAACTCAAAGATGTTTTATCAATACAATAAGAGTAAGAGGATAACTAAGGCGAGAGTAGGGCCCATAAAAGAGCAAAAAGGTAACCTATGTGTAGGGGCGGAAGATGTTGGTATGGTTCTGAATGAATACTTTGCATCTGTCTTCACAAAAGAGGGGGACGATGCAGATATTGTAGTTAAGGAGGAGGAGTGTGAAGTATTGGATGTGATAAACATAGGGAGAGTGGAAGTATTAATGACATAAGCATCCTTGAAAGTTGATAAGTCACCAAGTCCAGTAGGATAAACTGTTACTTAGAAAGGCACAGGTTAATCAAGGATAATCAGCATGGATTTGTTAAGGGAAAATCGTGTTTGACCAACTTGATTGAATTTTTTGAAGAAGTGACAAGAAAGATGGATGAGGATAATGCAGTTGATCTGGTCTGCATGGATTTTAGCAAGGCTTTTGACAAGCTTCCACATGGCAGACTGGTTAAAAAAATAAAATCCCATGGGATCCAGGGAAATGCAGCAAGGTGGATACAAAATTCCCTCAGCGGCAGTCAACAAAGGGTAATTGTTGATGGGTGTTTTTGCGACTGGAGGGCTGTTTCCAGTGGCGTTCTACAGGGCTTAGTACTGGGTCCCCTGCTTTTTGTATATATTAACAATTTGGACGTAAATGTAAGGGGCATGATCAAGAAGTTTGCAGATGATACAAAGATTGGCTGTGTGGTAGATAGCGAGGAGGATAGCTGTCGGCTGCAGGAAGATATTGATGATCTGGTCAGATGGGCAGAAAAATGGCAAATGGAATTCAATTTGGAGAAGTGTGAAGTGATGCATTTGGGAAGGTCAAACAAGGCAAAGGAATGTACCATTAATGGGAAAATACTGAGAAGTGTAGAGGAAGTGAGGGGCGTTGAAGTGAATGTCCACAGATCCCTGAAGGTCGATAAGGTGGTTAAGAAAGCATATAGAATCCTTTCCTTTATTAGCCGAGGTGTAGAATATAAGAGGAGGGAAGTTATGATGGAACTGCATAACTCAGTGGTTAGGCTACAACTTGAGTACTGTGTGCAGTTCTGGTCACCTCAATACAGAAAGGATGTCATTGCACTAGAGAGGGTACAGAGGAGATTTACGAGGATGTTGCCAGGACTGGAAAAATGCAGCTCTGAGGCAAGATTGGATAGACTAGGGTTGTTCACCTTGGAATGGAGAAGGCTGAGGGGAGATGTGATTGAAATGTACAAAAGTTTGAGAGGCCTGGATAGAGTGGAGGTAAAGGGCCTATTCACCTTAGCAGAGAGGTTAGTGACAAGAGAGCATAGATTTAAAGTGATTGGTAGAAAAATTAGAGGGGCGATGAGGAAAAACCTTTTCACCCAGAGGGTTGTGGGAGTCTGGACCTCACTTCCTGAAAGGGTAGTTGAGACAGAAACCCTCAACTCATTCAAAAGTATATGTACCTGAAGTGCCGCAATCTGCAGGGCTATGGACCAAATGCTGGAAGGTGGGATTAGAATAGGTGGATCGTTTTTTGACAGGCACAGGCACGATGGGCCAAGTGGCCTCTTTCTGTGCCTTAAACTTTCTATGATTTATTGCCCTGATTGCCCTTGCGAAGGTGGTCATGAGTGCCTTCTTGAACTGCTGCAGTCCTTGGTATGTAGGTACACCAACAATGCTGTTCGGAAGAGAGTTCAGGATTTTGACGTGACAGCGAAAGAACGGCGATGTAGTTCCAAGACAGGATGGTATGTGGCTTGGAGCGGAGCTTGCGGTGGTGGTGTTCCCATGCATCTGCTGCCCTTGTCCTTCTAGGTGGTAGAGGTCACGGGTTTGGAAGTTGCTGTCGAAGGAGCCTTTGTGAGTTGCTGCAGTGCATCTTATATAGATGGTAGACACTGCTGCCACTGTGCGTCAGTGGTGAAGGGAGTGAATGAGGTGATGGATGGGGTGTCAATCAAGCTGGCTGCTTTGTCCTAAAAAGTGTTGAGCTTCTTGAGTGCTGTTGGAGCTGCCCCCATCCAGGCAACTGGAGAGTATTCCATCATACTCCTGACTTGTTTCTTGTAGATGGTGGGCAGGCACTGGAGAGACAAAAGGTGAGTTACTTACTGCAGAATTCCTAGCCTCTGACCTGCTCTTGTAGGCACAGCATTTATGTTGCTGGTCCAGTTCAGTTTCTGGTCAATGGTAAGCTCTAGTGATGGTGAGGGGTTCAGCAATGGTAATGTCATTGAACATCAAAGGGAGATGGTTAGATTCTCTCTTGGTTGAGATGGTCATTGCCTGGAACTTGTGTGGCGCAAATGTTACTTGCCACTTATCATCCCAAGCCTGAATGTTGTCCAGGTCTTGATGTATTTAGACATGGGTTGCTTCAGTATCTGAGGAGGTGCTGAACATTTTGCAAACATCAGTGAACATCCCCACTTATGACTTTATGATGGAGGGAAGGTAATTGATGAAGCAGCTGAAGATGGTTAGGCCTAGGACACTACCCTGAGGAACTCCTGCAGTGATGTCCTGGGACTGAGATGATTAAATCATGATTATGTTTTCAGGAACATAACTGTAGGGTACAAATTTAGGTGGAGTTCTTGCTGTGTTTAGATACATAATGCAACATTTTCAATTCTGTGATAAATATATTAGCACATTTTCTAAGAAACTGATTTGTTTGCTGGTTATTGATCTTGAAGAATATGTACACTAAAACCTCAAAGAACTCAGATGTAACTAAAAAATGGTCCTTTTACAGCCGCAGAAACTTCTTGGGATTAATTGTTGCCTTGGATGATAATCAAGTTGCTAACGGCCGTCTTTTCTGGGATGATGGTCAGAGCATTGGTATGTCAGCTTTTGATTTTTTAAATTGTAATTCTTTGTTTCGCCTAGCTGCATAATATACAATGGAAGTCATTGTTGAACAGTAAGAAAATCAGTCTGGGAATGTAATACTGTTTACTCACTTTGGTGGCAACATTGAACACACTTTACTGTAATTTATTTTATTTTCTCCTATCCTGAAGGCACTGGCTTCTTTTGGAGTTTTATTCCGTAGGCACAAACACTTTACCCAATGGCCAATTTCATCTGTGTGACTAGACAGCAAGTTTTGGCAGCTATTGCCTAATCCCACGCTCAACTGACATCAATACCCATTTAACAGTAGAGGTCACTGATTAGCAGTCAGGAAAAGGAGAAGGAGTGGTGACTGATTTTTCTTTCCTTCTCTAAGCTAGAGAAGCTGATGCCAATATGAAGCATCTACTGCCACCTTGTTTGACATTATAACTAGGGCTTTCCCTGTTGTTTCCCTGATTTCCATACTGTGAAGTGCACTTAGAACTAAGCCATTTAACGTTGCTGTAATAGTTCCTGTTACTTCACTGTTTCAGCTTAGAGCAACTGTGTAGAAACAGTTAAACATGAGGGCTGAATCTTAACTCCCAAAAATGGATGGGGTGCAGTCATGTCAGAGATTATAAAGCAAAAAATCTGGAACAGGAACAGAAACTGCCTTCAGCCTGCCCACTTCTGGATTAACAGAGGCGGGACTAGGAACAGGCAATCAACATATAATGAAACTACGTGCCTTCTTTTTAGTAGTCGTGCAATTTTTAACCACAGGCAGCTGGGTTTCCTAGGCCTCAGGAAACTTGGCAGTTTTCAGAAGGCGAGTGAGGCTGAATCCAGGAGATAAGTGCTTTTACAGCACCCCTACTAGTCCAGGAGGAGCAGGTATGTTTCCTCCAGACCCAACAAACTTCCAAGTAAACCACCTGTCCACCCCTCCGCCCTGATCTGCCCGCTCCCATGTCCCCCACGATCATCATCAGATGCCCTGGACAACCAGAGGACCCTACCCCTGTGATTGGGACCCCTCGCCATCTAAAATCACATACCCACTCCCACCACTGTGATCACAGAATTGTTACAGTGCAGACGGAGGCCATTTGGCCCATCGTGTTATATCAGCTCTCTGAAAGAGCAATGCACTCAGTTCCATTCCCCTGCCTTCTCCCTGTAATCCTGCACATTCTTCCGTTTCATACAACAGTCTAATTCCCTTCTGAATGCTTCAGTTGAACCTGCGTCCACCACACTCTCAGGCAGTGCATTCCAAACCTTAACCACTCTCTGCGTGAAAAAGTTTTTCCTCATTTAGAACATCCCCCACAATCCGGACCCACCTACCCTCATGATCTCTCTCACTTCCCCAATACACCTATCTGTTTTCGTAGGCTTTGACCCTGTAAATCAGGATTCCCACCAGACAGGCTCCAGCCTGTCAATCAGGATGCCTGTGGACAGAAGCCCCACAGAAAAAAATCTTAAATGAGCCCTGTATTTAAATTCTGCAGGGCATTTGGGAAATCTGTTCTTTCAGGTTTCTCGAACTCACAACTGCTCCCCCCCACCCAGGACAGAACTTGCTTCCAGGCTAAAAGCCAGGCCAAGATGTGTCTTTTGTCAAGTTCTGAGATCTGTTTGAAAAAGAACGGCTGAAATTTTATAGCCCGCCACACGAGCGGTCTGGTGGCGGTGGGGGGAGGGGGGGGATAAAATTGAGAGGGAGGTGGGTGGGGGGGGGGGGGGTGGGGGTGGCGGGTGCCATTTCCGATGTCTTCCCATCCTCGCAATTTTACGTGAGGCAGCAGTGGCAAGAAAGGTCCTCCCGCCCCAGGACAATCATAGCCCTTAAGTGGCCCATTAACTGCCACTTAAGGGCCTCCTCCTGCCGCCGCTAGCATTTTACCAGAGGCGGCCGGGCAGTAAAGGCCCCCAGTATGCCGCCAGGTAAAACCTGGCAGCCTTCTTGCGGGCTGGGGGTTGGCCAGCATGATCTGGTGCCCTGTGCCCCACGGATGGCCCCCCAATGGCTCAACCATCTCCCACTGGACAACAACTTCCCCCCACTCCTACGCAACTCCTCTTGCCTCACCGGGGCACAGTCGATTGTCCCCAGTGAGGCTCCAAAAACTTACCTTGGCTCTGGGGCCGTCATCCCTCTTGCTTCTGTTGGCTGGTGCAGTCCCAGCAGTGCTGGGACTAAGAGCTGCCCACCCGCTGATTGGCCAGCAGCTCCATGGGGCGGGAATTCCTGCCTCAAGGAGGTGGAAGTCCCACCCAAGGAAAATTAACGACCTGGGGAGCGAAAAGTCCCAGCGTGGCTTCCTAGGCCCAATGGAGGCAGGCTCGCCCCTGAGTTTTCATCTGGTTGGTGGGGCCTCCTGTCCAATGTAAAATTCTAGCCAATACCTGATGCATTAGAGAATCATCTGTCATAATCATATGTGGCAATGGAATGAAGAGCATGTATTCTGTGGGAGATAATTATTTTTTCATTGACACAGTGTAGTTTGAGTCCAAGTGAAAATATAAATAAGCTCATAATGATATGTAATTGGTCAACATTTAATCAGATTTAGCAACAATGCACTCCATTCTACAAATCCTTTAAAGACAGGATTTGAATTCCAGGTTTTATTTTACTTCTGTAAGATGTGTCAGTATTTCCAGCTACTCCTTCACTGTGGAAAGTCATCATAACTCACTCATGGTTGTCATGCTCATGAGTAATGGGTCCTTCATGCTTGTGAGAAGGGCAGTAGCTCACTGTCATTGTTTAGATATAATCCACAGCATACCAGTGATGTATTATTGATGTTTCAGCCATGCCAAAGATCTTTATAACTTATGGGAACCTTTTTAACTCATAAAGAAAATAAGTGGTGCACTGTTATCAGTGCCACTTGCCATATATAATCCTCACAAATGGCTGAAGCTCCATTGATATTACTTTTATCAATATTTTATTTTAATTCTGCCTTGCAGATACAGTTGAAAGAAGTGAATACTTCCTAGCTGAATTTAGTGCTGCTAAGGTATGTGGTACCCTTTGCCTTTCACAATTCACAATTTTATTTAATGGACTGAAAAAGGAGTGAAATGTTTATACCACAGGAGTGTTTTGTTTTCACAAACCTACCCTCCAAGTAGAAAGCCCCGCCTACTGAAAGTACACGTTGGAAGCTGAAGCATGTGCCTTTCATGATTTTCTATCCATTAATTTCATTTAAAACTGCTTTAGAGGCATAATTTCATAAAATTATCACTCACATGTGTGGTTCTTTTCCTTCAGATCTTTTTCACATGGTAATCTGTTTGATGATGTTGCATCACCATAGGTGATCATGAAGAGTCATTATTGCACTTATTGACAGATATCATTCATATTCAGTAAATTAGTATTAGATGTCTGCTGAAAAGTAATGCTGCTCATGATTTCAAGATGGCATAACTTATTTGTTCTTTTATCTTGAAAAGATATGAGGCACAAAATCCCCTTAGATATTCTTTATAAGCACCCTCTCAGTGTTGATTAATCCTTTCTGTAAATAGCTGAATACCTGGCAGCTCAGTAACTCAGATCCTTTCAGGTGAAATCTAAGCTTATGATGTTAAGTCCTAGGGTTGTCTGCCATTGGAACTCGCCTCCAAGTGAGTACATTCATCAGTCTCTCTTAACATTTGTCATGCAGACGTAAAATATTCCAGATCATAGCAGCAAAGGAAAAGAACATTGTCCACCTACCCTCCTTCAATTACAAATTCAGTGTACCTCAGGCATCAGCTCATCCTGCTTTAACTGCCAATTTACCATGTTTAAAATGCAACTGCAACACACATGCCAAGCTGGATAACCAGTAAAAACCAACCAAAACCGTAAAAAACACTGACATAATCTTAAGAACATAATAAATAGGAGGTGTAGGCCATACAACCTTTCAAGCCTGCTCTGCCATTCAGTAAAATCATGGCTGATCTTTAACCTCAACTCCACTTTCCAGCACTATCCCCATATCCTTTGATTCCCTTAGTATCCAGAAATCTATCAATCTCAGCCTTGAATTTAGGAATGAGTGAACATCCACAGCCCTCTGAAGTAGAGAATTCCAAAGATTCATAACCTTCTGGATGAAGATGTTTCTCCATATCTCAGTCCTAAATGGCCAACCCCTTATCTTGAAACCCCAAGTGGCATACGAACATACAAACTTGGGGCAGGAGTAGACTATTCTGCCCCTCGAGCCTGCTCCGCCATTCTAAAAGATCATGGCTGAACTGTTTGTGAACACAACTCCAGTTTTCTGCGTACCCCCAATATCCTTTGACTCCCTTGTTTGTCAAGAATTTGTCTACCTCTGCCTTCAAAACATTCGATGACCCTGCCTCCACTGCTTTCCGTGGAAGAAAGTTCCACAGATTCATGACCCTCTGAGAGAAAAAAATGTCCCCATCTCTGTCATAAATGGGAGACCCTTTATTTTAAACGGTGCCCCCTAGTTTTAATCTCTTCCACAAGGGGAAGCATCCTTTCAACATCACCCTGTCAAGTTCCCTGAGGATCGTATATGTTTCAATAAGACTATCTCTCAACCTTCTAAACTCCAATGAATACAGATCCAACCTCTCCAACCTTTCCTCATAAGATAACCCTCTCTGGACTCTCCAGCCAAGGCAAACAGCCTCTCATCAACTACCCTGTCAAGTCCTCTAAGAATTTTATATGCTTCAGTGAAATCCCCTCTCATTCTTCTAAGCTCTGGAGAATATAGACCCATTCTACTCAATCTCTCCTCATAGGATAACCCTCTCATCCCAGGAATCAATCTAGTTAACCTTTGTTACATCACCTTCAAAGCAAGTATATTCTTTCTTGGGTAAGAAAACCAAAACTGTACACAGTACTCCAAGTATTGTCTCACCAAAACTCTATATAATTGCAGCAAGACTTTCTTACTCTTGTACTCCAACCTCCTTTCAAAAAGGGTTAACATACCATTTGCCTGCCTTATTGCTTGCTGTACCTGCATGTTAACTTTTTGTACGAGGACATCCAAGCCTCTCTCAATTCCAACATTTACCACTCTCTCACCTTTGAAAAAATATTCTTCTTTTCTATTCTTACCAAAGTGGGCACTTCTATATTTCTCCACATTATGCTTCATCTTCCACCTTCTTGCCCACTCATTTCACCTGTTTATATCCCTTTGCAGCCATTGTTTTACCCACCTGGCTTTGTATCAGCAGCAAACTTGGATCAGTTCTGAAGAAGGGTCTCTGACCTGAAACATTAACTCTGCTTCTCTTTGCACAGAAGCTGCCAGATCTGCTGAGTATTTTCAGCATTTCTTGTTTTTATTTCAGATTTCCAGCATCTGCAATATTTTACTTTTATTATATTGGATCTATTGCATTTGGTCCCCACATCTAAAGCATAGATTGTACATAGCTGAACCCCAAGCACTGATCCTTGTGGCACACCAATAGTTACAACCAACCAATCTGAATTTGACCTGTTTATTTCCACTCTCTGTTTTCTGTCCGTTAACCAAAAGCTGATGACACAAAATCAGCCCTGAATATAGCTCTATGATATATGCAGTTACACTGCAACCTTGACATAAATAAGCTGTAGGACCATCCAGAATTTTATCACTTAGAAAGCAAAAGATTGTAGCAAGAACTGCAGAGTTTTTTTTTCATTTCTTGTGGAAAAATTATGGGCTATTATAAATCTGATAAACGTTTAAACTTTTATTTATCAGTGTAACAGAAATGCTTTTCACCTACTGGGCCAAATTGACACTCCTGATTCCTTCCTCCCAGTTCATGCTACAATCTGCTGCCCTTTCCCTCGGTTTATGTTGTACTCTCATCTTTTCATGTGGACACTTTTGGAGTGTCTTTCTTCTTTGCTGCTCTGTCTCTTGCTCTACTTCCCATCTTGCTTCTCTAGGTGTTATTTTCCACCCTCACATATGCCTCTCCCTTCATTCCTGGCCATGTTGTAAAGCCACCTGTTCCCTTGCTCCCAACCTTATTGCTAGAGACACCTGTCTTCCTTCAGCCATTGGTGTGAGACTGTTTATCTCTTTCCCTTCATCAATGTACTGCCTGCCCACAATGCAGAAAATTTGCCTTAAATGAATGCCCATTGTTTACTTTGCAATCATGTTCTGAACTGTGGGTGCTTAATTTTCTCTAACTGCTTTTTTTCTCTGGTAACTGAATTGCTTTGCTGCCCGCTGCAGCACTGACATTTGTCCACAAATGTGAACAAGCAGACATTAACCTCAGAGCACAGACTTCTTCACATAAATTATGAACATTTGGAATGTATGCTGCTAGCCAGCTATAGAGTAGTACAAATTGAGGCCAGTTATACAATAGCCACTGGTCCAAAGTTTCCACTTCCCAGTGGGAGGAAGATGTATGGCAGTCTCTAGACAGAGAAATGAGAAAATTAAATTGTCAAGAATAGGGACATTTTCTGACAGGGCACTGGTTGACCAGAGAATACTTAACTGTTTCTGAATTTAAATAGAATCAATAGGTTACAACAGTAATGATACATTAGGGGTACTTTTAATCTAACAGGCAGATTCTGGAGTGGTCCCTGCAGATTGGAAGGTCGCAAATGTCACCCGACTATTTAAGAAGGGAGGGAGAGAGAAAACAGGGAATTACAGACCTGTTAGCCTTACATCAGTCATTGGGAAAATGCTGGAATCTATTCTAAAGGATGTGATAAATGGGCATTTGGATAATAATGATCTGATTGGGCAGTGTCAACATGAATTTATGAATGGGAAATCATATTTGATGAACCTGTTGGAGTTTTTTGAGTATGTTACTAACAGAATTGATAAAGGGGAGTCAGTGGACATGGTATACATGGATTTTCAAAAGGCCTTTGATAAAGTCCCCTACAGGAGGTTGGTTAGCAAAATTAAAGCACATAAGATAGGAGGTAATATACTGACATGGATTAAGGATTGGTTAACAGGCAGAAAACAGAGAGTAGGAATAAATGGGACATTCTCATGTTGGCAGGCTGTGACTAGTGGGGTACTGCAGTGATCAGTGCTTGGGCCCCAGCTGTTCACAATATATATCAATGATTTGGATGTGGGGACCAAATGTAGTATTTCCAAGTTCGCGGATAACATAAAGCTAGGTAGGAATGTGTGTTGTGAGGAAGATGCAAAGCGGCTTGAAAGGGATTTGGAAAGACTTAGTGAGTGAGCAAGAACATGGCAGATGGAATATAATGTGGAAAAATGTGAGGTTATCCACTTTGGTATGAGAAACAGATGTGCGGAGTATTTCTTAAACGGTAAGAGATTAGAAAGTGTAGATGAACAAAGGGACCTGGGTGTCATAGAGTCATACAGCACAGAAACGGGCCCTTCGGCCCATCATGTCTGTGCCGGCCATCAAGCACCTACCTATTCTAATCCCATTTTCCAGCACTTGGCCCATAGCTTTGTATTGTATGGCATTTCAAGTGCTCATCTAAATACTTCTTAAATGTTGCAATGGTTCCTGCCTCTAACACCTCTTCAGGCAGTGTGTTCCAGATTCCAACCACCCTCTCGGTGAAAGTTCTTTCCTCAAGTCCCCTCTAAACCTCCTGCCCCTTACCTTAAATCTATGCCCTCTGGTTATTGACACCTCCGCTAAGGGAAAACGTTTCTTCCTATCTAACCTATCAATGCCCCTCATAATTTTGTATACCTCAATCATATCTCACCTCTGCCTTCTCTGCTCTAAGGAAAATAACCCGAGCCTTTTCAGTCTCTCTTCATAGCTGAAATGCTCCAGCCCAGGCAACAACCTGGTGAATCTCCTCTGTACCCTCTCCAGTGCAATCACATCCTTCCTATATTGTGGTGCCCAGAACTGTACTTGTCAATAAGTCACGAAAAGCTAACATGCAGGTGCAGCAAACAATTAAGAAGGCTAATGGTGTGTTATCCTTTATCGCAAGAGGTTTTGAGTACAGGAGTAGTGAAGTCTTGCTTCAATTGTATAGAACCTTGGTTAGACTGCACCTAGAGTACTGTGTGCAATTTTGGTCCCCTTACCTTAGGAAGG
The DNA here is from genome assembly GCF_036365525.1 of Heterodontus francisci. NCBI lineage: Eukaryota > Metazoa > Chordata > Chondrichthyes > Heterodontiformes > Heterodontidae > Heterodontus > Heterodontus francisci. The sequence continues at coordinate 58,240,691 of NC_090381.1, read as the reverse complement.
ATATTATTGCCATAGAGGGAGTGCAACAAAGGTTCACCAGACTTGTTCTCGGGATGGCGGGACTGTCCTATGAAGAGAGATTGGGGAAACTGGACCTGTATTCTTTAGAGTTTCGAAGAATGAGAGGTGATCTCATTGAAACTTACAAAATACTTAAAGGGATAGACAGGGTAGATGCAGGTAAGATGTTTCCCCTGGTTGGGGAGTCTAGAACCAGGGGACACAATTTCAAAATAAGGAGGATTGTGAATCTTTGGACTTCTCTACCCCAGAGGGCTGTGGTAGCTCAGTCATTGAGTATGTTTAAAGCAGAGATTGACAGATTTCTAAATACAAATGACATAAAGGGATATGATAGTGTGGGAAAAAGGCATCGAAGTGATGCATGATCGTGTTAAATGGCAGAGCAGGCTTGATGGGATAAATGGCCTACTCCTGCTCCTATGTTCCTATGTTCTTAAACCCATGGGATCGGGTGGAGCACCAATTTTACACCTTGTACAATATTATTCTCCATTGAATTCAAATGAAGACTAAAATCTAGTGGATGTTAAACAAAATAGCAACAACTTATATTTATATGGAGCCTTTAATGTAGCAAAACATCCCAAGTCACTTCACAGAAGCATAATCAAACAATACTTAATACTGAGCCACATAAGGCGATATAAGGCTGGATTTTATAAGCTCATCGCCAATCCTACGCAGGCTGCATGCCAAAGAGCCTCCGCGATCTCAAGTGCGGCAGCTCATTTAAATAGCCGGGGTGGGCCGCCCCCATCCACCCCCCCACCCTCCCCCCCCCCCGATCACGTGGAGGGGGCAGGCTGTTCAACCCCGGCAATGGCATCAGCTGCTTGTGCACAGGCGCTGACACCATTTTTAATGGGCTGTGAGCCCTACTGGCTTATTTAAATATTTGAAGATAGATTGAATTACATTAAATTAATGCATCTCTTTTGCCCCTCTCCCACCCCCCCCATAAAAATAAAATTAATTATTTGTCCTTTCTCCCCCCCAAAACACTTACCTTTACCCCCCAAACTGCACAAATTTTAAACGACAACCCTTCCCACCATCCCCTACACCCATGACGTTAATTTGACCTTGTACTCCCCTCCCGCACTGATGAACTTACCTCCTGCTGCCTCCCCACCAGTGTTATGCCTCGTTTCCCAAGACGGGGATCCGAAGGCATGGGAGTGCCGGCCAGCAGGCCAATGATCGTGGCAGGCCATCAAGAGGAGGCATAAGTATTTTTAAATTAATTAATTGAATTGATTTAAATATTCACATTGTGGTCCCGTCGTTCAGTGGCGGGGAGGCTGCCACTGTGCCTCACCGCTACCGGGAGGATCGGGTTGGGCTCTGCCAGTGTCGCAGTGTCAAGGTCCGTGGCGGGCCTCATCCAGGGCCATCTGCCATCTGCCATCTTCAGGCCCCCCCCCCCACCACAGATCCCAGCATCAAGGGCTCCTTAAAATCCAACCTATTAGACAGATGACCAAAAGCTTGATCAAAATGGTAGGCTTTAAGGAGCAACTTAAAAGAAGAAAGCGAGAGAGACAGAGAGGTTTAGGGTGGGAATTGCAGGCTTAGGGCCTAGGCAGCTGAAGGCATGGCTGTCAGTGGTAGTGTGATTAAAATTAGGGATGCACAAGAGGTCAGAACTGGAGAAGCGCCGAGATCTTGGAGGGTTGTAGGCCTGGAGGAGATAGGGAAGTCAAGGCCATGGAGCATTGCACACCATCTCATAAGTTTCCTGGCAGGCTGGTTAGATTAAAATTGCCCCCACTGTCACAGATGCTGCTGGTATGCCTTTTATAAAGTTTATCTTAATATTCAGTGGTAGGAAGGGCATAACATCCATAAGTACATAGATGCATTGAAATTACAGCATACAAAGCCATTTGGTTATCATGCCTATGCTGGTATTAATTTCTCAATGGGAGTTATGTACTCTCATCCCATTCCTATGCTCTTTACCTGTATTCTTTTATATTCTTTCATTTTAAATACTTGTCCAATTCCATTTTAAATGTTGTTAGAATGCAGCAGCCCCTTATTTTTAATTATTTACCTATAACAATATAGTATAAAAATTCAGGCAAATGCTGCAAGGTTTTGCTTCTGTACAGTATTTTGTTAGTAACAAACACGGTAGTGGAGATGGAGTTGCAACATTGTAGCCCTGATTTTCTGACCTGCAGTTACAAGGCTTTGCACTGGGAATGGAGTCACTCGAATGATTCCAATTATATTGTCATTGATGTGTGGAAATCAGTTCCCAATGTGTTGATTTTCTACTTGTGTCTTCCTTAGCTTTTTATTGGATTACAATTGCACTGTCCAATTCAGGAATATAATTCATTTTCTGGATTTATCTCGATGTTACATTGTGAGCCTTGGATGACTAATCTTTACCAACTTGTCGCTGCCATGTCAAAATATAATTTGTGATATAACATCTGATTATGTCTGTGATTTATTTGTTAAATTACAGAGCACCGTGCAAACTCATATATTGCACAACAGTAATAAGAGTACAGCAAATGAGCTGAAATTGGGATATCTCCAAGTCTGGGGAGTAGGGAACAATGAGCCTACAAATGTCACTGTAACTTATAACAACATAACAAATATCATCAGCAATTTTAACTACACATCTCAATCACAGGTAAGAAAATATAACTGCTGCAAGGATGCACAGGCTCACATTACAATTAAGGTTGCTCATATTTTAGTTGACTGCATGATATATTGAGAAATTATCCTTATTTATTTGTAAATATGCACATATGCATTCTTATATACTGGATAGAGTGCAAGAGAGCTGTTTGACCTCTACATTTATGAGTGGGCAATTTTAATGTTATGGTATGGTTAAAAAGAGAGTGTTTTACGATCAAGGCACCTTTTAAAAAGTAAACAGCTACAAAGATTTTTGGTGAATCTGAATATATATTGCTCTGTCCAACTAAAATGAAAAAATTGCAAATCTATGTGTAATTCATTTGGTCATTTAATATAAAAATTAATGTAAATTTTATGAGACTTCACTCCCAATGTTGGAGTCCTGGTTGACAGCAATACAGGACTGGGAGTCAAGCACGGTGATCACTGCACCTGATTGCAGTATTGCCAACTTTAAGCTTATTAATTTAAATGATGGTAAGATTGGGAATAGCATGTAGTTGGTATACTAATCTCTGTGCTCAATTTTCCAGTTCTTGTTCCCATCGCATGGTGCTCCACACTGGTGGTGGAGTCTCATAAAATTAACCATATTATCTGAGTGAGTGGATACCAACTTAGTTTGACAACATGATGGAGTTTGAATTAGCATATACAGTGTTTTTTATTCGTTCGTGGGATGCGTGCGTTGCTGGTTAAGCCAGCATTTATTGCCCACCCCTAATTGCCCTTGAGAAGGTGGTGGTGAGCTGCCTTCTTGAACTGCAGCATTTCTTGGGGTGTAGGTACAACAACAGCGCTGTTAGGAAGTTCCAGGATTTTGACCCAGCGACAGTGAAGGAACGGCAATATAGTTCCAAGTCAGGATGGTGTATGGCTTGGACGGGAACTTGCAGGTGGTAGTGTTCCCATGCATCTGCTGCCCTTATCCTTCCAGATGGTAGAGGTCATGGGTTTGGAAGGTGCTGTCGAAGAAGCCTTGGTGAGTTTCTGCAGTGCATCTTGTAGATGATACACACTGCTGTCACTGTTCATTGATGGTGAAGGGAGTGAATGTTGAAAGTGATAGATGGAGTGTCAATCAAGTGGGCTGCTTTGTCCTGAATGGTGTCGGGCTTCTTGAGTGTTGTTGGAGCTGCACCCATCCAGGCAAGCGGAGAGTATTCCATCACACTCCTTGTGCCTTGTAGATGGTGGATAGGCACTAGGGAGACAGGAAGTGAGTTACTCACTGCAGAATTCCAGCCTCTGACCTGCTCTCTGTTGGAGTGCCAAGGCGAGACACTGGTGTGGAAGAGGGAGAAATAAAATTATCAGGGCGGGAGGGGTGGGGGAGTGGGGAAAACAATATTTATTGGCTGTGGGGATGGTGGAAAGTGGTTGAAGGGCAAATGTGAGAAGGATGGGGGGGGGAAAGTTTGGGTCGGGAATAAAATAATATTCCTGAATATAGGGTAATGAAAAGACCATTGGGGTATTGGGAAAGGGCCTCTATCTTCTAATTATTTTTTAAAAGCAAATGAAATCTAATATCCCTTTAAAAATGTAAATTTTTGCTGAGGGCTTGAAGCCCTTTAAAAATGGCACCGGCGCCTGCGTGTTGGTGCCAGACGTCATTGCCGGGAACGTGGTGGCTGGCCCCTCTGTGTTATCGCGGCAAGCTGATAAAATTCAGCCCTATATTTCTTCTAATGTTTTTTTCAGCCTCCTTACAGATAACTTCAGTGAATCATTCACACTTCTTTCTTTTGGGCCTCCTTATCTCGAGAGACAATGGATACGCGCCTGGAGGTGGTCAGTGGTTTGTGAAGCAGCGCCTGGAGTGGCTATAAAGGCCAATTCTGGAGTAACAGGCTCTTCCACAGGTGCTGCAGAGAAATTTGTTTGTTGGGGCTGTTGCACAGTTGGCTCTCCCCTTGCGCCTCTGTCTTTTTTCCTGCCAACTACTAAGTCTCTTCGACTCGCCACAATTTAGCCCTGTCTTTATGGCTGCCCGCCAGCTCTGGCGAATGCTGGCAACTGACTCCCACGACTTGTGATCAATGTCACACGATTTCATGTCGCGTTTGCAGACGTCTTTATAACGGAGACATGGACGGCCGGTGGGTCTGATGCCAGTGGCGAGCTCGCTGTACAATGTGTCTTTGGGGATCCTGCCATCTTCCATGCGGCTCACATGGCCAAGCCATCTCAAGCGCCGTTGACTCAGTAGTGTGTATAAGCTGGGGATGTTGGCCGCTTCAAGGACTTCTGTGTTGGAGATATAGTCCTGCCACCTGATGCCAAGTATTCTCCGAAGGCAGCGAAGATGGAATGAATTGAGACGTCGCTCTTGGCTGGCATACGTTGTCCAGGCCTCGCTGCCGTAGAGCAAGGTACTGAGGACACAGGCCTGATACACTCGGACTTTTGTGTTCCGTGTCAGTGCGCCATTTTCCCACACTCTCTTGGCCAGTCTGAACATAGCAGTGGAAGCCTTACCCATGCGCTTGTTGATTTCTGCATCTAGAGACAGGTTACTGGTGATAGTTGAGCCTAGGTAGGTGAACTCTTGAACCACTTCCAGAGCGTGGTCGCCAATATTGATGGATGGAGCATTTCTGACATCCTGCCCCATGATGTTCGTTTTCTTGAGGCTGATGGTTAGGCCAAATTCATTGCAGGCAGACGCAAACCTGTCGATGAGACTCTGCAGGCATTCTTCAGTGTGAGATGTTAAAGCAGCATCGTCAGCAAAGAGGAGTTCTCTGATGAGGACTTTCCGTACTTTGGACTTCGCTCTTAGACGGGCAAGGTTGAACAACCTGCCCCCTGATCTTGTGTGGAGGAAAATTCCTTCTTCAGAGGATTTGAACGCATGTGAAAGCATTCACACTAGTACTTTGATATCATCAGCACCCATTTTTAAACAAATGAAACTCAAACCCTGACAGGATACATTAGAGGACAATAATCATAATTCTTTGTAATCATTTATTTTCAACAGTGCTCCTTACAGTAAAACTTCTTTATTTGATGTTTATCCGACTGACTTGTGTCTTAATCTTAAATGTTGGAAAGACAGGTAGCTGTAGAGTCAGCTACATCTCTTGTTATCCCAATTTCTGCACTGTATAATGTTTCAAACATCCTGTCTAGTGAGTGCTGGTATCTTATACTCACCCTCTGCAATGGATGGAAAGTCTGGGCAGCTCTGAAGTCAATAGACTTCAATAGAATAATTAGGCAACGTGTTACTGGGCGGCTGATCTGTTACTGACCATTTTGCACTGCCATTGAAGTTGACTTTTACCCTCATTATGTAGAGCTTCTCCTGATGTGACACCATGAAGTTCCACTTCACTGCTGTCATGAATAGGAAGAAAGTGCAGCCCAGGCGTCCAGTCCATTCTACACTGCTGCCAGGCACTCTCCAACCAACAGTTTAAAAATTCAAAACAGAATAACAAGGGCCAAGTAAGAGATACCCATAATTATACAGTACAATGTACTTTCCCTTTAAGCATTAGAGAAAGAAAATGGAGGTATAGCCTGTTAACTGGACATTCCAGATAAAATGAAGTCATCCCATTTATCAGATTATCCCCATTAAGCAAAACTCATTAGTATTGATTTAAATGCATTCAAAATCAATTATTCCTGGAAAATTCCCAATTTATATGAATGTTCCTATTATTCTTGTTCCTATTAACTAGCATTAAGTGGAATATAAGAATATAATGTTTCTGAATTAGTGTGAGACAGAAATTGACTTTTGAAACAGAAGACAGCAAAAGGAATATAATGAAGAAAAGTAGGAATCATTGAACTTGTATAATCTGATACAACACAGAATCTGTGTAAGTTAAAGACCCAAATGAGTTATATAAACTTTGATTTATAATGCTACCTATGGTCCTACAAATAAAAATATCAGGATCTAACACACTGTCTAATTATACAGAAATAGATGCTGACACAAGCAGTAATGTGATACAAAGTAAATCAGCTCCAACAGACAATAATTTTATTCTTCAGATGTGAGTCAATTATAATTTAGTTTGCACTTCTTCAAAATTCACCTGAATTTCATGCAATTATCAGTCAGCAAGATTGATATTCATTTTGGCACAGATGGTTGGCAAGCTGGGGTGGAGATGGGGGGGGTGGTGGCGGGTGTATCAAATCCAGAGAACCAAGGCTTAACTGAAATTAGGCATTAGCCTTTACAGCCTTCTGTTCACTGGTCAATGGCACCCTGACATTGTCCGAATTTCCAGGATCATGTGCATTCACAAATCACGTGGACATTCGTGCCATTTGCAGCACAGCAGGGATAGTCACTTGGAGCTGGGAAGAAACTAGCTGCTGAGCCTTGCTACAGTGTTAAAGAGCCAGGTGTGCCAGCCGAAGATTTTTTAAAAAGTATTTGTCATTCAATTATTCTGCAATTGACTGCTGGAGGTAAGTCAGCCTCTTAAATTAGTGTTGGCTCCAATCCCACAACAACGATGCCCCAACAAGCATGTATGCCTGCTTCACGCAGACGTGCACTATACCGGGGGCATCTGAGGTGCAAGTGGTAGGAATTTGGGCAAATGATGCCATGGTGCCAGTTTCACCTCTATTAGTGATAGTCCCAGCTGCCTAGATATCATTTTAGATGTGTTCAAAACATTGCGGATTTTCAGGGTCTGAATATGAAACATTCTGCCACATCAGGCTACCAATATCAAGTCTGTTGAGGTATTTCAAAGGGAAGTAGAAACTTGGGGAAGTAAAGATATTAGGAAATGTGAAAAGGCAAGAAATTGTGATTAATCCAATAGTGCTGCAACAACTAACTAAAATGGTGGAACATGCTCTATGGACCAATAGGCTACCTCTGTTCCTTTGTTGGGGAGTTCCTAAAGCCATTTCAACAAAGGTGGTCTTTTTTTAAATCACTATTATATTGAAAAATTGTTAAATCAAAAGAATGCTTGATATTTCTAGTGCTTGTTCTGCATTTGCTTATTTCCATTCCTTTATTGCTAAGACTTTAACGGGAGCAATTAAATAATTTGTCTGATTGCCACTCAAATATTTGGCAGTACACTTACAAGGGACATCTACTTTGTCTAATTCTCTTTTTTCATTTACAGGAACTCTTTGTTCAAATGACAGACAAGGCTTTCCACATCGATAAGCCACTAACAATTGTTTGGGAAACAGCCCCATGACTATCAATGAAATACGTCTGAATGAGAACTACAGTCATGTTAATAATCTTGGGGAAAATTTTATAATTACATTTTAATTAATGAAGTTTTGGAAGGAACTTATTCAAGAAAAATCCTAAACTGAATGCAATAATTAATAATTTGGTTTTAAATTTAATTTAAATAATTAGATTTTTAATGGATTTAAAGAAACTCTGTTCAAAGTCTTTGCTTATATTGCATTTTTGAAATAAAGGGCTCTTCATCACTGCTCAAATTACATTTTTTGCATTGTAGTACTGTTGTAACTATTGCTTGCATAATACATACAGTAGCTCACATTACCACAGTGAATCTGTCAGCATGGTTATGGATATTTCAGTAGTGTTACATGGGTAAATGTCATGGTGTTTTGTTGGTGATGGATGTGGGAGGGGGGATAGTTGGTCATGGGTGTTCAAGGGAATTCTGCTTACTCTTGGGAAGGATTAATGCCCTTGATCTACAGAAATAAATAGTGCAGTTATCGGGATGAATTTTATCAGCCCACTAGAGATGGGGCGGGGGGAGGGGTGTGGGGGGGGTGGGGGGTGTGCTAAAATAGAGAGGAAATTTAGAGGGTGGAGTGCCTGACACCTTCCCGACACCAGTCAATTTTGACAGGCGTGGGGAAGGCCATCCAGGTTCCCACCACCTGCCCGCGTGGGCTCGGGTCCCACTTTTGGTCCTGGCAGTGGGATGACTCACCTTTCCAGAAAATTCAGCCCAAGGTATCTATTCAGTATCCTTCCTGTTTTGGTATAATTTCCCTTGAATTTATCTTGCTCATCCATTAGTGGCTCTAAACTCATTTTAATTTTTCCTTATGTTCCTTGTTGTGGGTAATAATGCTTTATTATTTATTTCCATATTCTTTAATATTTTAATTTCATATGTCCTCTTTGCCTACCTAATTGCCCTTTTTTTTTACCTCTTTCCTATGCTCATATTCCCTTTTGTCATCTGCTCCTTTATGATGTGCTTCGTGGATGTCTGTTTATAGATTCAATTTAATCCTTACCTCCTTATTTATACATGGCATTTTTTTTATTCATTCACAGAATGTGGTCTTAACTGGCAAGATCAGTATTCATTGTCTATCACTAATTGCTGTTGAGAAGATGGTGCTAAGCTGCCTTCTTAAACTGCTGCACTCTGTGCAGTATAGATACACCCACAGTGCTATCAGGTAGGGAGTTCCAGGATTTTAGACCCAGCATCAATGAAGGAATGATGATCGAGTTCCCAGTCAGGATGATGTGTGACTTGAGGGGGAACTTGGTTGTTCCTGTGCACCTGTTTTCCTTGTCCTTCTAGGCAGTATATGCCACAGGTTTGGTAAATGCTATTCAAGGGGCGTTGGCGAGTTGCTGCAGTGAATCTTGTGGATGGTACACACTGCAGACATGGTGCATTAATAGTGGAGGGTCTGTATGATTAAGATGATAGATGGGGTGCTGATCAAGTGGGCTGCTTTATCCTGGATGGATCGAGCTTCTTGAGTATTTTTGGAGCTGCACTCATCAGGCAAGTAGCGAATACTCTAACACACTCCTGACTGCTGCCTTGTAGATGATGGAAAGGATTCAGGAATTAGAAGGTGAGTCACTTGCTGCAGAATACCCAGTCTCCAACCTTCTCTTGTAACCACAGTATTTATATAGCTGGTCCAGTTAAATTTCTGGCCAATGGTAACCCTTAGGATGTTGATGGTGGGGATTTGGCAATGGTAGTGCCATTGAATATCCAGCGGAGGTAGTTAGACTTTCTCTCATTAGAGATGGTCATTACCTGACACTTTTGTGACGTGTGTGTTACGTGCCACTTAACCGCCCAAGTCTGAGTGTTGCCCAGGTCTTTCTGCATGTGGGTACAGAATTCTTCATTATCTGAGGAGTTGCACATGGAACTGGACATTGTGAAAACATTAGCAAACATCGCCACTGCAGTCCTTATGAAGAAGGGAAGATCATTGATGAAACAGCTGAAGATGGTTGGCCCTAGGACACAGCCTTGAGAAACTCCTGCAATGATGTCCTGGGGCTGAGAAGATTGGTCTCCGACAACCATAATCATCTTCCTTGGTGCTATGTATGACTCCAGCTAGTGGAGAGTTTTCCCATGATTCCCATTGGCTTCAATTATACTAGAGCTCCTCAATGCTACACTCAGTCAAATGCTGCCTTGATGTCCAGTGCCGTCATTTCTTACGTCACCTCTGGAATTCAGCTCTTTTGTTCACGATTGAACCAAGGCCGTAATGAGAGTTGGATCCGAGTGGTCCAGGTGGAACCAAAATAGCATTGTTGAAGACACCTTCCATCACTTTGTTGATAGAGTAGACTGATGGAGTGCTAATTGGCAGGAATCTGATTCTTGGCTAGTTGGTTCTTGTTTTTAGTGGAACATATTTCTTCTGATCCCAGTTGACCTTTCCTTCCAAATATTGTTGATTGTTATCCTACCTCTTTGTCAATATTTTTCTTCAGTTTATCTCCCTTACCTCCATTTTTATTCCCTTATTTTTTTTCCCCAAAACCATTATTTTGGTCTTTGTACTATTTACATCACTTTGAATCCTTATCTTAAATCTTATTATTTTGTGATCATTCTCTTCAGATTTCCCTCCTTTTGTAGGCATTTTTCAAAGTGCTCTATTATATCCTTTAATCTTAATATCTGGGAGGTACTAAACCATTTAAGATTGTCTGCAAATCTCCCATTATTATTCTCAAGGAAAATGTCTTTCCATCCATCATGAATAGCCTGCATTGCTGTTGTTATTTATGATGTCAGAGAAAGAGGTGGGTTCGGAGATTGTCATTGGCAAAATTCCCACCAGTCCTGCCTTTGATTTTGTTGTGGTGTTCCTCGTAATCACCTCCACCCATGCTCTGTCTTTGTCCTGGAAATCATAACATTTATTTAATTCATTCATGGGATGTGTGTGTCACTGGCAAGATCAGCATTTATTGCCCATCCTAATTGTCCTTGAGAGGGTGGTAGTGAGCAGCCTCCTTGAACCACTGCAGTCTGTGTGGTGAAGATACTCCCACAGTGCTGTTAGGGAGGGAGTTCCAGGATTTTGACTTAGCAACTGTGAAGGAATAGCAATATCTATTGTGGTTTATTTCCCTGCTTTAGCAGATAGCCTTCTTGTTTTTTCCTATGTCATTGTTTCTGATATGGAGCACAACAACTGATTCTTACCCCTGCCTTTCCAAGTTCTTTTCCAAGTGCTTTGAGCTATACCTTACTGTGGTACAAGGTAAGCAACACACCCTCCTGTGAATGCCTTACGACTACAACCTTCCTATTCTGCACTACCCACCCCCAGACTGCCTCCTGCACCACACTGCTTTGACTAGCATTTGGGCCATCCTCTCTGCAGCCTTCTTCCTTACCCCAACAGGTACTGAGTATGTCACGCCTGTTGGACAGAGCAGTTTTTTTTTTCATTTCCTTCTGCTCTGTCTCCACCAGGTTCCCCCGGCTGTCAGGTATGGAACACTCTTCCTGTACATGTACCTCTCTATGTAATTTGACCATGTTTTAGTGTAAACTAATCCTGGTAGTCGCCAGATGCCAAAGGCCATGATTGTGATCTAGATTCCAGAAGTAAAGGGGCAGCATGATAACTTATTGTAACACGCAGTGTTATTGTGATTTCAAATTGAAATACTTATCTGTGTGACATAAAATGAGTCTTTAATAAATAACTCTGAACTAGAACCTGCAAACCTTTTGTTATGGTGACTATAATTTACTTGCAATTTTGTCATTACTGAATTATCAGATCAACCAACTGTTGGAATATAGATAGTATCCCATAAATCCTTATCGTATATCCTCTATCTCTTACTGAAACGTATGTTCCGAGTCACTGCAACATTTCAATAAGAGGGATCACTTTGCAAAGCTTCAATGACGAAAGGTATTTTCACACTCCTTATCATCTTGTCTCATTCAACTACGCTTTTCCTAATGGATACACAGCAGCTTGAAGCAAGAGTATCCATTAAGTGCTTATAGATTCTCAGTATAGAGTCAATTCAATAGCAAACATTCATTCAAAAAAATCGTACTGGTGGATTGTTCTACATTGCAAAGAAAAGAAAAAGTGGTGTGGTTCCTTTCAGCATGTTAACATTGAAAATCAAATATGTGAACTTTGCAGATCACATCAAGATCACGTTTTCACGTGATACAAAGTGTTGACAGTGGTATCAATTGGCACTTACTCACCAATAACCTGTTTACCAGTGCTCAGTTTGGATTCTGCCAGGACCACTCAACTCCAGACCACATTACAGTCTTGGTCCAAACATGAAAGAAAGAGCTGACTTCCAGAGGTGTGATAAGAGTGACTGCATTTACCATCAAGCCTCATTTGACCATGTGTGGTATCAAGGAGCCCTTGTAATATTGAAGTCAATGTGTATCAGGTGGAAAACTCTCCACTGGTTGCATTCATGCCAAGCACAAAAGAAGATAGTTATGGATGTTGGAGGTCACTCATCTCAGCCCCAGGACATTACTACAGGAGTTCCTCATGGCAATGTCCTAGGCCTTCAGCTACTTAATCAATGGCTTTCCCTTCATCATCAGGTCAGAAGTGGGGATGTTTGCTGATGATTTCATAGAGTGCGGTTCCATTCGCAACTCCTCAGATAATGAAGCAATCTGTGCCCGCATGCAGCAATATCTGGACAACATTCGGCCTTGGACTGATAAGTGGCAAGTAACATTTACAGCATACAAGTGCCAGGCAGTGACAATTTCGAACAAGAGAGAGTCTAACCACCACCCCTTGACATTCAATGACACAACCATTGTTGAACCCTCACTATCAACATCCTGGGGGCTCATCTTTAACCAGAAACTTAACTTGACTACAAGAGCAGGTCAGAGGCTATGTATTCTATGGTGAGTAACTCACTCACCTCCTGATTCCCGAATCCTTTCCACCAGCTACAAGACACAAATCTGGAGTGTGATAGAAAACTCTCCATTTGCCTGGATGAGTGCAACTCCAACAACTCTCAAGAAGCTCAACACCATACAAAGAAGCCTCCTTGATTGGCACACCATCCACAAGCTTAAACATTCACCTCCTCCACAACGGCACAGTGGCGCAGTGGTTAGCACCGCAGCCTCGCAGCTCCAGTGACCCGGGTTTGATTCTGGGTACTGCCTGTGCGGAGTTTGCAAGTTCTCCCTGTGACAGCGTGGGTTTTCGCTGGGTGCTCCGGTTTCCTCCCACAGCCAAAGACTTGCAGGTTGATAGGTAAATTGGCCATTATATAAATTGCCCCTAGTATAGGGATGTGGTAGGAATATGGGATTAATGTAGGATTAGTATAAATGGGTGGTTGATGGTCGGCACAGACTCGGTGGGCCAAAGGGCTTGATTCAGTGCTGTATCTCTAAATAAAATTAATAAATAAACCAATGCACCACGTTTGCAGTGTTTACCAAGTACAAGATCCATTGTAGCAACTTGCCAAGGTTTCTTTGACTGCACCTCCCAAGTCTGTGACCTCTACCACCTAGAAGGACAAGGGCAATAAGTGCAGAGAAACATGACCACCCGCAAGTGCCCCTCCAAGCCATACATCTTCCTGAATTGGAAATATATCGCTGTTCCTTCACTGTCACTGGGTCAAAATCCTGGAATTCCCACCCTGACGGCAGTGTGGGAATATCTGCACAGACTGCAGTGGTTCAAGAAGGCTGCTCACTACCACCTTCTTAAGGACAATTAGAGATGGGCAATAAATGTTGATCTTGCCAGTGACACACACATCCCATGCATGAATCAAATAAATGTTATGATTGATGAGGACAAGGACAGAGCGTGGGTGAGATGATTATGAGTAACACCGCAACACAACCAGAGGAAGAACTGGTGGGAATTTTGCCACAGATATCCTCCAGACCCACCTCTTTCCCTGACATCATCAACAACAACAGCAGTGCAGGCTATTCATAATGGATGGAAAGACATTTTCCTTAAGAGTAGTAATGGGAGATTTGCAGAGAATCTTAAATGGTTTAGTACCTCCCAGATATTAAGATTAAAGGATATAATGGAGCACTTTGAAAAATGCCGACAAAAGGAGGAAAATCAGCCAGATGTCTTGATTATTGTAGATAGAGTGAGAAGTTAGATTCTAGACTAAAGATCTTGAGCAAATCTACGGTGCCAGGTGCTGGAACAATGGTACAGAAGCAAATTAAATACCACAATGTGTGATTAGAGAGATGGGATCCTGAAAATCTACATTTTCCAAGATGGGGCAAGACTGTTGCCTGCGAGCTTCATTCTGTGGAAATTCTCTGCGCTGGTATAAGATGGACATGTGCCCATGCTCATTTTGGTACAGCTGGGCGACCTGCTAAGTAGGGGGAGGTGGTTGGCTCATCATTTGTACTAAAGCATCATGGGACTGACGATGGCTGCACCTCTGGAGGATGCCCCTGGGTGGCCTGGCTTTGCTTCTCTTGTTCCACTGGTGCAGTGCACTGGCAGGGAGAGAGGGTGGGGTGAGTGATAAGATCAGAGGCCTGGCTCGGGCTGTAGTCCTGAGAGATGACAGTATCAGGCAGCTGGATATTGTTTTGAGTCAGATGGAGGTAAGCCTGCTAAGAGAGAAGCCACCAGCTCATCCTTTTTGCACCTCTGAGAAACCCTGAGAATCCAGTGTGATAGCTGAAGCCCTTGATGCAGTGATTCTCCTGCAAAGCCTGCCAGACTAATCCTTGATGTTGCCTGAAAAAAAACCGCTCCAAAATGATCCCAGTTACAGCTGTTTATATGTATTTGGATGCCAGAATAAGAGACCACCTGGGAACATACCATATCTTATCCTTTTCCTTGAAGAATTACCAAGTATCTTGTCAATGATTCTTTGCTGTCTTTTTGTAAAGAGATCTCTGCAGCGAAAACTATATATTTTTTCTTTAACCGGTGTGTGTGTGGGTGTGTGTTGTGCTAATTTAGAAGGGAACTTTCATATTTCAACCTGCATCTTAATGCTTTACATTTTTGTTGAATAAGTCTTGCTTTATAATTAATTGTTTTGTTTATTAAAGAAACCTGGTTGGTGGATTTTATTCTGAAATAAAAATAGAGTATATAATTACCCGTATCAGTAATTGGGTAAAATATTTAAACATAAGGGATCAGTGTTGGGACCCTTGCTTTTCCTGATGTATATTAATGACCTAGAACTTGGTGTACAGAGCACAATTTCAAAGTTTGCAGATGATACAAAACTTGGAAGCGATTGTGAACTGTGAGGAGGGTAGTGTAGGACTTCAAAAGCACATAAACAAGTTGGCGGAATGGACAGACAGGTGGCAGATGAAGTTCAATGCAGAGAAGTGTGAAGTGATTCATTTTGGTGGGAAGAACATGGAGAGATAATATGGAATAAAGGGTACAATTCTAAAGTGGGTGCAGGAGCAGAAGGACCTAGGTGTATATGTGCATAAGTCATTGAAAGTGGCAGGACAGGTTGAGAGAGCGGTTAATAAAACATACAGTATCCTGGGCTTTTTTAATAGGGGCATAAAGTACAAGAGCAAGGAAGTTATGTTGAACTTATATAAGACACTAGTTTAGCCTCAACTGGTGTACTGCGCCCAGTTCTGGGCACCGCACTTTAGAAAAGACATGAAGGCTTTGGAGAAAGTACAGAAAAGATTCAGGAGAATGGTTCCAGGGATGAGGAATTTCAGTTATGAAGTTAGATTGGAGAAGTTAGGACTGTTTTCCTTGGAGAAGGCTGAGAGACGATTTGATAGAAGCATTCAAAATCATGAGGGGTCTGGACAGAGTAGATAGAGAGAAACTGTTCCCACTCATGAAAGGATTGAGAACGAGAGGGCACAGATTTAAAGTATTTGGTAAGAGAAGCAAAAGTGACATGAGGAAAAACTTTTTGATGCAGCAAGTGGTTAAGGTCTGGAATGCCCTGCCTGAGAGTGTGGTGGAGGCAGGTTCAATTGAAGCATTCAAAAGGAAATTAGACAGTTATAGAAAAAGGAAGAATGTACAGGGTTACAGGAAGAAGGCAGAGGATTGGAACTGAGGGAGATGCTCTTTCAGAGAGCCGGTGCAGACATGACAGGCCAAATGGCCTCCTTCTGCATTGTAACAATTCTGTGATTCTGTAATGTTGTGATCTGTGGAGAAGTGGAACTAGAGAAAGACAATGCACTCCTCCATCCTCAGTCATAACATATATTTGGCATGTATTTGAGGCCAATGTTTGCAATAACAGGAATGCAGCAGGGATGACACAGGACAGGCACATGTAACCCCTTCTAGAGGGCATAATTTTATTTAAAGTGGCAACAATGGTATAATGAACTTACAGATTAGATCCATAGGGATGAATTTCTGCATGGGTTCTTCTGCTTGCCTGCCATATCTTTGACGTAAGAGGCACAGGTATAATATATAAATATGAAATCGCTATGTGCAAATACACAGCACATGCTTATTTTTTCCTTTCTTCAGTTCAGCAAACTTTTACAAGAACTTCAATGCCTTGAGGACATTATTATGTGGTGTCTCACACTCCCATCCCATCACTACGGGCATAGTGCATTCGCCTGAAAAATAAATCTATGTTGCAGCCACGCATTTGCCTTCTCTAATCTGTTTCCATTGTCCCTGCAGCTGCTTTCTGTTCTTCCAACTGTGCTACCCTTGCACCTTTCTGGCCCCATGATGAAAATCTTTCTTAAATTTTAGTAAAATATTCGCTTGGCAATGCAATCTTCATATAATGAGATTAATGTCTCAAATTCAGCTAAACTTACATTTTTGTCATTATTGTTGCCCCATCAGCACTCATAAGTTGTTTCCTTTTATTCATTTTTCCTTTTGTTTATAGTTTCCCTACTTCTATTTCACTGATAGTCATATCCCTTGTTTATTGCTGTTCAAAATAGATTGTAGAAAACCTTTGAGGGTTTGAAATTAATGGATTGCCATTAAGTTTGTTTCTCAACTGCTCAAGTATTTTCTCCTGAAATATTCATTTTTTCCATGTGTTATATCTTTTGCCAAAGTAAAACTTTCCTGAAGTTACATCGATCAAGAGGACTGAATAGGTCCCTCCCCCTCCCACACCCCCAACTTATATTTTCAACTGTTGGCTGCTTGTTTTTGAGATAAGAAGTAGGCTTCTGGGAGTTGAAAATCTTCCTCATTATGTCATTCACAGTTTAAATATTAGTATGAGATGAAACACACAGGGCTGGATTTGAACAGCTCGCTGCCGATTTCAGCAACGACCTCAAAAAATGGCAGCCCGCCAGTGTGGGCCTCACGCCATTGAGCCGCCAGAATCTTAAGCATGGCGGTTCATTTAAATAGCCGGGGCGCCCTACCCTCCCCAATAGTGGGAAGGGGGCGGGCTGTCCATTCCCAGCAATGGCGTCAGCTGCCTGTGCGCAGGCGCTGACGCCATTTGTAATGGGCAGTCAGCCCTGCACAATTACATCAACCATTTGCCCTTACCCCCGCCAAAATACTTACCTTTAACATCTGACCATTCCCCCCCAAATTGCACAAAGTATAAATACAACCCTTCTTGCCATCCCTTACACCCATGAGGTTTATTTGACCCCATTCCCTCCACCCCCGCACTGATAAACATACCTCCTCCCTCCTCCCCAGCAGTGTCACATCTCATTTCCCTGGACGAGGATCCAAAGGCGTGGGAGTGCTGGCTGCCGCACCGTAGATAGTGGCAGGCCCTCAAGATCTGAGGTAAGCATATGTAAATGCATTAATGTTATTAATTTGAATATGGTGACTGTGGTCCTGTCGCCAAGTGGCAGGGGGACCACCATGGTGCCTCTCCACTGCTGGCAGGATTGAGCTGGGCCCTGCCAGTGTTGAGGTCTGTGGCAGGCCTCATTCAGAGCCATCTTCAGGCCCCACCCCCCGCCTTGGATCTCTACATCGAGGGCTGCTTAAAACTTAGCCCATAGTATCAATTCTATTCAGTGATCAAGACCCATAAGACATTTATCTAACACATTAGGAAGGAATCTTAAATTAGACCATGGTTGACTGCTGTGACTCTCACTAGGTACCAGTGGGTGTGAGCAGTCATGGTTGAGTTGCCTCCATAGAAAGCTGAGGTTGTTGCGACTGTGGCAGGTTGTCAGGAGTTGCCATTCAGTGATACACAGTCAGATTCCATTCTAATCATTTTTTGTCCTAACTGAGGAAATATTCTAGTGTGACTGGAGTTGAGAAAATTAAGTGAATTGCAAGAATCTCCTGGACATTTTGAGAAAGTACACCAAATCCTATTTGATTGAAAAAGCTTGATTTGTCAATACAGTGGATCACTGAACATCCCGAATATCAGCACATCAGTGACAAGCTTGACATCTGCTCACATCTTTTGATCTCTTCCTGTCTAATGCTGTCTGTCAAAAATGATAGAATTCATTCTTCTGCAGTCAAAGCAGCCTCACAGGCAAATAAAATGTCGGCCTACCAACCAAGGTATTAATGCAATCAGAAATCCTGGTTGAATCAGTGCTGAGGGCAAAGTATTGAGTGTTGTATGTTAATCTGTGGAAAGGATGAAGAGCAAGTTTAATTACATTATAAGCTCAACCACGCATACCAGCTCTCAGCTTGATAAATATGGGATCAAGCTGGACCCCAGAAGAAAATTTCCAGTCATTTGTTTAAATCGCCCCTTTTAAAGGAAGCTTATTGACTTTTTTTAAAACAAAATACTATTCTACTGGTAGCATCAGCAGGCCTACAAGTTGCTGCCAAGCACTGCATTACTTGACCTAACTACTGTTATATACCTAGGATGTGTCCACAGTGGCTAGGGCATCCATCTCTATTGTATTAATCAGGGTACCTCTGCCATCCCTGGATGCAAATACTGGAAGAGCAATATCATGGCTGTTATCTGTCCTGGTTGGGATTGTCTTCTATGACTGATTACTCCTATCTGTTTTCTCCCACCATCACCATGGTGCGGACCTATTGCAGTAAAACTTATGTAACAAACAGCAGGCAACAATAATTTTCGACATCTTGGCCACGTTGCACTCCAACAGCTAACCTCTTCTCTGTGCTGAATCAGAGGGAGGGGAGGTCCAGGTTGAAGTCAGGGGCGGGGGGCGGGGGGGTGGGGGGGGGGGGTGTGGGAGAGTGGTAGAATGAATGGAGGAGGGGTGTTGTTGAAGAGTGCCAGGTTAAAGTGAAGCCACAGGAGAAGACTGTAGGTATTCAGTCACGCGCCCCCACCCCCATTCAAACTGGCACAATTCCACCTCCCTTCCCAATTAATCTTATTCCACATTTCTCAGTTAAAGCTTGCATTCCAACGTTAGTTAATGGTAGCACTCTCTCTCCCTACCTACCACTTTTTAATTAATGCTAGCGCCGTCCTCCATCCCAAATTACAGATCCCAATTTCAGCCTCCTCCCATGTCCTTTCATCCCCCCCATCTGACTTTCATTGTCATTTCTTCACCCTTCCTCATCTACATCATTAACATTCTTTTCCACTTCCCTCTCTCTTTTATTGTCATCCATTCCTTCTTGACTTTTCTTTGACATAATATGCCCCTTCCATTCTCCCTTCAATTTCTCTCACATTGCCATCCATTTTCTTTCTTTCCTTCTCTCCACCACGCAGCTTGTACTAGGTTTCTCCACTAGTGAAATATTCCAGTTGTTGCAATCTGTAGATGAAAATTGATAATTTTCACCTACAGCATGTAACAGCCTATGCAACCTTCCATTAATAAGAGGGGCTGAGTAGGAATGACACTGGAGGGTGACAAGTCTACTTTGCTTAAGAAAAACTGACATGCTAACTAGACCTTCAAAATGCTGACGTCAGCCTGAAACAATGATGGTTTGTATATGTGGAAGAGATATGCACCCATATAGAATGAGAACTGAGCATCTGGACAACTTTGCCAAGAACCCAGGCTTTCTTCTTGGGGAAACTTTTAGGTTAAAAATCCTTACAGCTACATCTTTCAATTAAACCGTAATGTGTGGCCACTTTCTTTGACACGGGGAAAGCATTTACAGGGAATCTAGATAAACACAAGAGGGAGAAAGAAATAGAAGGTTATGCTAATAGAGTTAGTTGAAGACGGATGGGAAGAGACTCGTGTGTAGCATAAACACCAGCATGGATCAATTGAGCTGAATGGCCTGTTTCTGTGCTGCAAATTCGATGTAATTCTATGTGTGCTGTGGACCTGGTTTTCAGATCTAGCTGTAACAAAAAGAATTTTTCTGAATCTTCATGACTGAAGCATTGTCTCCTGTGACAGAACACTTTGGAAATGTCCTGATATTGTGCCTGGGTTATGTACATTCTGTTAGATTGGTACTGGCAAATAGTCTGGTTCTCCTCTAGTGCTACCCGATTATTCTAGCTTCCCTTTACAGCCTCTTCTTCCATTATATAGATCATGTAAAGTGGGATTTCCAATGATAAGCCCTGTTGCAGCTCTCAGTATTGAAATAGAATGTTTTCTAAGAGTAATATAGAATATAGGGGAAGCTGCATTCTATAGTTGGAAATTATTGCTGTCATGAGTATGTGAGAAATTTTTTTTTCAATAACTGCAGTGAGCCCCCAAGATATAGCGAATTAATCTCAGTTGAAATCCGAGTTGAGCAGTGCCTTTCTCTTTAATCAAGTACTTTCACTTTGATGCACAGGTCCTTCCACATTGTGTCTTTTAAACACTGACACACATTTTTCAGATGAGATGTTAAACTAAGGCCAAGTCTTCCCTCTCAGGTGGATATAAAAAATCCCATGGCACTATTTGAAAAAGAACAGGTGAGATCTTCCAGTGTCCTGGCTAAAATTTATCTCTCAGCTTAAACCACAGAAACACCACCTGACTGCAGCTTGTGAGACCTTCTTGTGTGAAAATTAGCTGTTGTGTTTCCTTACACTACACACAGAAATCAAAAGTGGTTTTGAAATGCTTTTGGATGTACAAGGGTTGTGAAAAGCGCTTTATAAAGGCAAGTTTAAAAAAAAAAATTTATAAGGATGTTTACGTGTTTGTGCATATTTCCAGCACATGTCAGCAGGGAGGAACCACAAAATCATCATGGTGCATCATGCTATGACCAAGGTGGGAGTAATGCACTGTTAATTCAGTCCCACTACTCCACAGGTCATAGCATATCAAATAAAGATTTCCCCCTACCGGAAATTAGTCAAATTAAACACCATATTTATTCTCCAGAATAAAGCACACCAAACCAGGTTTCTTTAAAGAACAACAAATTAACTATTTATTAGTAAACCAGTGTTAAACGATAATGAGATAAATTCAAATTGTATGAACAGATTTTATAACTTCTTATTCTTCCTAACCCTATTGGACACACATAGGGATGAATTTTACCGGCCCCGATGCTGCAGGTTGCAGTGCGGGGGTCAGTAAAATGATGCAGGGAGAGGCCCACCTTAACCCACGACGTCGAGAAGGGACCGCCGCATATTACCGGCTGCAGTGGGACCTCAGTGCGGCCCCCAGCCGCATGGCGGCGGCATCATAATTAGCATATGGTAAACGGTACTTGCCTCTGCTGATTATGCAGCCCGCCACCTCTTCATTGACACTTCCTGATTTTTCGATGTACAGGCGGCCATCACATGTCATCCCATTCACGATTGGAAAAGCCAGCGAGTCCACAGAGGCAGAAGGTAAGTTTCTTTTCAGGGGTTTCACTCAGCATTCTTAAAGGGAGGAGGGAGGATACACAGGGGTCTCACTCTGCATACTGGAAGGGAGGAGGGCACTGCAGGGGTCTCACTCTGCATTCTTAAAGGGAGGATGTCTGGGATTACTAAAGGGAAGCTCTGCTGGCATGAAGGAAGGTACTGTGTACCATCACTCCGATAATAGTGTACGGTCTGTGTTTGTTCGTGTTTGTGAGGGAGCAATGGCACACTAGGCACCCTGTGTGTGGGGATGGTGCCAGAAAGGGCAGGAGCATTAAGGTTTTATGGATGGTGGGGGCAATCGATTCAGCTGGTCGGATCTTGATGTGGTCATGCTGTGCCACTCTGAGTGTTGGCAAAGATGGGCAATGCCATGGCACGCCACATAGTTGATCCAGGAAAGCAGCTGATGTACTCGTCAATACGAATCCCTGCCCTGTTAGGAACCTTCGAATACATGGCTTCAACTTTATTTATCACATGGAAATAGGTATGGCTCATCCTACATTGTGTGATCCTCTGCTCGTGAGGATCGGTATGCGCCAGAAGCAATATCAACAGGCAGGTGCGATCCACATAGAGGCCCCCGGTCATGAGCAGCAGCCCCCAAGGAGAGCTCGCCATTACATTTGCTGTGCATCTACAGGCCCCACATGACATGCCATCGAATGTCAGAACACCAGTGTCAGAGGCGATTGCGCATGTAGAGAGGGTGGTGACACGCCTCTCTGCCCTGCTCAAGGATGACCTACAGCCCATGGGCTCCGGTGGGCATCCCATGCCTTTGTTCCTCATAGTAGCAGCAGTTCTCAAGCCTGATGCCTCTGCACCTTTTTAGAGGCCCACTAGAGACCTTTGTGGGGTCACACAGTCAGCAGAGCACCGCTGCATCGGGGAGGTCACCAATGCCCTGCATCAGAGGGCTAGTGAGTATGTCCGTTTCAGGACGGACACTCACAGCCAGACCCAGAGGGCCATTGGTTCTGGCGCCATTGCTGGAGAACCATAGGTTATAATGTTCATAGACTGCACGCATGTGGCCATCAGGCCTCCCGCCAGGCTCACCTGCAGACGTCACCATTAAAGGAGCCCTCCCAATCTAGGTGAAGCTGGTATGTGATCACCGCAGATGCTTGCTGTGAATGTGTGACCACTTCTCAGGCAGCTGCCATGACACCTGGGTCTTGCACCAGTCCCGACTGCCACTGCTGTTCACTGAACTGGCTCAGATGGAGGGGTGGCTTCTTGGAGATAAGGGCTCTCCTTTGCAGACACCAGTGAGAGACCCCACCACTACTGCAGAGGAGAGATACAATGCCAGCCACTGAGCTATATGAGCCACCATTGAGCAGGAGATCGGCATGCTGAAAGAGTGCCTCCAATGCCTGTGTGGATAGGGAGATGCCTGTACTATGGGCTGAAAAGGTCACCTCCATTCTTTGCTGCTCTGCAGAACTATGGACCCAATAGGGGACAGGCCTGGCAAGATGAGGAGAGAAGTCAACAGGATTCCTCCTCGGACAATGAGGATGCTGAGGACCTACAACATGAAAGACGCATGGGAGGGCAGATGACATCCAGGCTCTGCACGCAGGGCTAGCAGTGAGCTAGGGATGTACAGAAGTGGCTTATCAGACAAAGGCTGTCTGCTCCATAGGAACTGACATGAGTTCTTCAAGCCGCACATCACCCTCGCTCACCTGCTGTGCACCAGTCCACATCTGCAGCATCCCTGTGTAAGTCATTTGAGGCAGCAAGTGACTGAGCCAATATCCATGTCACTGCATCCGTGGAGACACTCATGAGTAATGGTGGCATGGCAATGTTGTTATTGCATACGTTGGCTCTCCTGAAGGGCCAACGGTGCAAAGGGATGGGACATTGGTGCTACATGCTGGCACACATCATTCGCACAGAGAAAAGGACATACATGTTGCTGAGGAACATTTAGTGAAAGACCTATTTACATTGCTGTGACACCTGTGCATTCCCATTTGTGTCAGTGTGTTCTCTGTAAAACTCTGTAATAGCTTTTATGGTCTATTTAAGTCTCACGTCCCGGAATATGCAAATTTACAATTATTCACCCAAGTGCCGCACGCCTACAAGAAGGAATGTTACACTTGAGTGGGAGAAGAGGATTGCAACTTCACAGTACACTGGGACACAGCAGGGTAAGTATGTGGCAGCAAAGTAGAAAGTGCTGGGGTCACTCAGCAGGTCAGGCAGCATCTGTGGAGAGAGAAGCAGAGTTAACTTTCAGGTCTGTGAACTTGGACAAGTTCACTCTGCTTCACTCTCCACAGATGCTGCCTGACCTACTGGATTTCTGCAGCACTTTCTGCCAGATTGACAGCAGCCCCACTCTTCAGCAGTCAGGTAAGTATTCTTTGACAGCTGTCAGGAAGCAAGTGCTGGGGCACTTTAAATAGACCCCAATAAAATTCAGCCCATACATTCAAAAAACAACGGTTAACCAGTTTTAAAAGATTGGTTTTAGTTAGAACTGTTTCCTAAGAATAATAAAATAACTGGGTTGTAACTTCTCGTAGAATATTTCCAGATCGATGAGGTGTCCCAGAGTCAATGTCACTTTAAGTTTCCAGGTGAAATTAATGAAGTCTGTGGTGGATAGGCATTCAAAGCAATTCTTCTGCAGCAGGTGCCACACAGATCTCCCAGAAAAAGGTGTAGCAACAGGTCTACTTGGATTTCTAAGTAGCAGTCCAACAGATTTCAGGACCTTGCAAAAAATACAACAATGCAACAGGACTCATACTTGAGGTAAAGATTTTCCAGAGACTGGGGACTACCTTCAGCAATGCAGTCTTCCTATCAGCAAAGGAGCTTTTCTCCAAAGCAGTGATTCTCCACAGAGTATTGCAACTCCTCTTCCTGGGTCTTTGCTCTTTCTTCAGGCATAAATAGCAAAAAGGGTTTTAGCTCCCATACCTTCAATTTTCAATTCCTGCAAAGTTCTTTCAGCTTCATGAACAGATTAGAATTTCCCTTGATACAGGATTTTTTTTTCAATAGCAGGAGTTTCTGGGCTGTCTTCCTGCACCTTCCAGAAGCAAACTGGTCTTTGGTTTCTTTCAGAGAGAGTTCTCTTTCTCCAGAACAGGTTCCAGCCAAAACTGGTCTTTTCTTCCAAAGAGAAACTAAAAACTCCCTAGCAGCCAGTCATGTGACAGTCATTTCTCTCTGCTGAGTGGCTTGGAAAACCAGATTGTCTTGCAGTTTGTGCCCCACCCAGTTCAGCATTCAATGTTCTCAGAGAAAAATCCTTTTTTTCTCAGTCTGTCAAAACACAGAACTTCAAGTTTTCTTTTAAAAACAAAGCACTTGTAACAATCTCAACTTATCTCATGGACTGCTCGTGATGTTTCTGCAGAAAAGGTACATCATGATGCATCAAGGGGCGAGGTTGCGCTAATGAAAACTATTAATTCTGGACCCATTGCACTGCCAGCACAAAGCAAGGTACAAAATGCCAGCTATCTGTGTAAAACGGAGGTGGTTGGCATTTATAAAATTATGCTAGCTTTTCCAAAGTCATTCTCAATTCACTTCCTCAAGTCATTTGCAAGGATGCAATGTTCTGATGTCACAATGTTACAAGCCTGGTAAGAAGAGTTTTGTACCTGACTTACTGAAGAGTGTGTCTACACTGCAGTCAGGGATTCTGTAGCCTAAATTTGAAGCCCTCACCTATTGGCTGTTTCAGTTCTCAGTTCCAAATGCAATCAGGATCAAATCACTTTTCTGATTCTCTTTTACATTGCAGGAAAGCAAAGCCATTTCAAAGCCTGCTAAAGTTGGCACCATGTCCTGCATGTGACAAGAATCTGCCATTTCAATTGAAACATTTTTAGAAATTGTTAAAACGTCAAATTTTTTTTAAAAAATGGAATAACCGCCTGCAAAACTTCTCAACAATTACCTCTGTCATTTCACTGTGGGACAGTGTTTTGGCTCTATTATCAAAACTGACTTAAACATTTAAAAGCCAATGTATAAATCGCACTTGAATTGATCTACACATCTGTACAAAAATAATTATTACATTTTATTAGAATAAAGGGGGAATTTTAATATGGGTGAGTGGGTGGGATTGGGTGCAGCTGGGCTGGGGGTGGTGCTAAATAGGCAAAAATTCTGAGCATGTGGGGAAAGCAACCTGCTGACCTCTGGGTTTTACTCAGGCGGGACAAGGGTTTGATAGCCAACTTGCTCCAAGGAGATGGGTTGGCATTTGAAATATGTTAATGAGGTTGAAGGCTTCGGATTTAACCTGCTTTGCAGGTTCAACTGTTGCTGGCTGTGTTTCCCAAAACTTGGGAAACACCGCAGTTGCAGCGAGGTGAGGACAGGCTGGGGAAGAAGCTAAGTGTCTTTACAGCACTACTTGTGGACCAGGAAAAACAGGAGTGCTTCCTCCATGAATTCCAAGTCTCCCATGCAAACCCCACCATGCTGAAATGAGCCTCCAAGATAGTGGATCTACACCCCCACTGGAGTCAGGGTTCAGTACCCCCTGGGTGAGGGATGCAAATCACCCTTGGGATCTGACACACACCTCCTGGGGTCATGAATCAGACCTCACCCTAGAATCATGCCCCTCTTCAGGATTGGGCCTCCACCCTGAAGTTGGGGATTGGCCTGCTTGGTGCTGTGGCCTCCTCCAGTGTGCGCCCCATCCAAATGGAAGCCAAACCTGTTGATCAGGCTGAGTTCTGGGCAGAGGACATGTCAATGACAGAAGACGCATGCTGTGGAGTTAAAACTGCACAGTTTGTGGGGAAACCCACTCCTGCGCACTACCTATTGTATCAGCAAGTAATAATTCTTCACAAATGTCAGATTACAGTGCCTACTCACAAGGTTTTGCCAGTGCATGATTAGAATAAAATTTGGGGTTTGACTATTATTCAAGATTCTTTAAATTGAAGTGATAATACAGGGATAAAATTTATATCTTAAAAAAGTTTGTAAATTTAAAATATTTTTGTTTTCTATAGTTTTAATGTACTCTGTATAGCTGTAGGTCAAACAAACGATTCCTATCTTAATTCAAATAAAATCTGGTATTAAAGAGAATTAAAGTCATATTAAAATACTACAAAATGCCAACTATGATGATAGTATCAGCAGAACGTAAACTTATAAGTTTACCAATTGGCTTACATGGAATTCATATGTATTTTATGCCAAGTAAATTCAGAATGGCATAATTAGCTTGGCATCAGGAAAGAACAGGCTAGCACTTGGAGCTGGTTGTATTTTGTTTCCATTATGATAAAGTTGGTAAACAGATTTGGGTTGGCAATATTGTTAACTGGTGCACTATTATTTATGCTTGAAGCAGTCGCTATAAGGTTGGCTGTGGAAATTAAAATCATAATTTGTCAAAATCCAATTATTTCTTCTAACATTCAGGTTGTTTACATGGCATCAATAATACCACCCACATCCCGCCATTCCATTCATAAGGTAACTGGAGCAAATCCTCCCATTGTCAAATTGGGGAGTTCTGCACAATACATTTGCTCCCAAGTTCTGTTGTAACTACCATTTTAAAATGTAACATGTCATAACTAAATAACTAGGACACATTGATGCATATACACATAGCTTTCTTTATAACTTGGATTCAATGGTATTATATAGAAGACTATATTCCCTTTACCAGAAACATACCAGCTCATTAGATATATGCAGGTGAAGTTTGCAGGAGATAGATCATAAGTGTTGTATAATAATACAATCATTGGGGAACTAGTTTCAGTCAAGGTTTGTAGTCAAATGATTCACGTGATTTTAGGAATCCCAACATGAATGGATAGTTGCTGCATTAGAATTCCTTTCCTGAATGAAAGTTGTTTTTGTGTGGAGTCAACTGTAATGTGATATGTCCTCGACATATTTGGCCATAAAAGTCATAAGTTAGACCGTTGTGCACACCGATCATAAAGCGGTGAATTTGTGCCAAAGTTTACTGGAAAGCTCACTAGAATACACCACAGCAAGGATAATGGTGAGTTGGAAATGATGGAACCAATGGCCAATGCATTAATCCCATAATGCTAATGGTAAAAAGCTAAATGTGGCAACCTCCAGCTTGGATACCATACTAGGTTAAATTAATCATCTGAGTGCTTATCCAAAGTTAAATATTAAAATGTATTTGATTAAAGAGAGCTGGATCTTAGAGTCTCTGCTGTGAACTCTGAGATTCCAATCAGAAAAAGCAACTAAGAAGCAGCCAGGAGATACTGAGAGGCCTACTACCAGCTCATTCCAAATCCTGTGTTCCCACAGTGGCTGAATGAACCATTAAACTAAAACAACTATGATTGCCTTTTAAAAAAGTTATTGTCAAAGGCCTTGATATTGTTAAACGGTAAAAATTCAGCTCAAGGTTGGCTGACCGGCATCTTCAACCGCAGAGTGTACGGCTAGCTCTGTTATCTGCACATACATGTCTCAATTCGTGTTTGTTCTACTAAATATCATTGCCATTAAGTTACTTCAACACTTAATAAGCTAGTGCCTTTTCCAGCTTGTTGAAGTTCTCCAATGAAATTTTGAAGTACTTTTTACATTGCACGGCACGCTGCTGCCAGGTCACCTGTGCCAATCTAGTTCACAAGTAAATTTTTGATTAAAATTGTTTTATTTACAATTGAAATGGTGCATTTCTTTTACATGAATACTTTGTAATGTCAGTTAACTTTGAAACTGTGTCATATGACGTAAGGTATCCTTGTTAGTGATTTACAGTGCACTGAAGATTTATTGATCTGTAACAGAAGTATAGCATTCTTGGGGTCTTCACAGTGTTGATGCATACATTCTTACTAACTGGTGAGTAAATGGAACAATGAATAGCATTCAGTCTTTATATTGGGCCGGATTTTGCAGTCAGTGGCAAAGCAAGATGGCTCACCACTGACCACAAAGTAAGTCTCGCTGGGAGATCTAGTGATCTCTGGCAAGAATTTCACCTCGATCGCTGTGCAGTGGTATTGCAACTGATTGCATTCTTTACTGGGCATTCACAGCGTGCAGCTGGAGTTATGTTATCAAGTTATCCAATCACATTAAAGGATTTTCACATACACACAAACAGGAAACAAAAATAAAATGCTTCTCAAAATGTTTATATAGAGCAAATTAATGATTTGGATATACAAATAGGGTGAAGGTTGAAACTAAAGTATTCTGCAAAAAACTTTTTTAAAAAATTCAAAAATGTAGCTTAAAAATCTACGAATTAATCATTTAACAGCACTCCAGGGTTATAAAACTATATTTTCAGGACCAGTTCTGTTCATTAAATTTCATTAATTACATAGCCATTAAAAACTCAGTTATACCTGATTGAACAAGGTTAGCTTTTTAAGGGGTTTTTAACAGCGATGCAGGAGTGGGAAAGTTGAAATTCCTGAGTGACAGACCGGAACTTCAGGTTTTTTCGTGCGACTCTGTGCATGCCTGACGTCCTGAAGTTGCAGTCAGTTTCAGAGGGGTAATGATGGTGAATGCTAATAATATTCTGTGATCTCCCACCACCACAACCCCACCCCCCAACTCACATCCCCACAAATTTAATTGGAAAAAATTAAAGATGGGAGAAGTGAGACGCGGGGAGGCTTGACAATATGATAAAACTGTTTTTGAAAAAATATATTCTAAATATAGAATATATTCCCATATCAGTAACTATGATGGTACTGTTGGTGGTGGCATTAGTAGTAATGTTGGTAATGGTGGTGGCAGTGGAAGCAATGGTGCTGGAGAATTAATGGTGATGATAATGGTGATAGTAATAATGCTGATGGTGATGATAATACTAGTAATAGTGGTGACAGTGGTGGCAGTCATGTTGAGTTCAGAGGTATATTTGAGTTCATCAGCAAAGCATTAGTCAGCAATGAAATATTTAATTTAAAATGAAGATAGTAGTAATGTGTAGCATTTACACACTGAGGCAAAGTGACATAAACTTTCTATGATTCTATGATATTATGATGGGAAAATAGCAAGAACAAAAAATGGTTGTTTTCATATTTCATAATGTAAGCACATATCTCAATCAAGTCACCTTAGTTAATCTACTCCCTCCATTTCCTACGCACATCTGTTTTTCAGTCATCTGTGAAAATGACTATGATTCATTTTATGCAATACCAGAGCATCACCAAGTCAATTTTGTTATCTTAAGGACAGCATGCAGGCAGCACCCCGTAATTGTACACTATCTTATTTCTCAGTGCAAAATTAATGGCACATCTAATTAAATCACAGAGCTTAATTTAAGATAACAGAAGTATCCAGCTCCATGGATCAAATATCCAAAGATTATTTTTTTGATTTTCTTTTCTGTCTACTGGAAGAAATATGCGTCAACATTTGTGTTACATTAGACAGAGCAGTTTCCCTGCTTCCTGAATCCCCTCCGGAAATCTAGTACACTGTTGCAAGAGTGCCCCAGAAATTAAGTTTAATTAGAGTATAAATAGAATAGCTATAACAAGGCTGAAGTTACTGTATGGTATGATGCATTCTTAAGTCAGAGAGTTGTTGTTGAAAAGTGTCTATTGAATGTAAACTCATGGAGTACATTTATATTGCAACTTTATCTATCAAGCAGTTTCCAAATCTCTAGTTAGCCCTCATTGTGGCTATGTAGAGAAATGGTGTGAGATTCCTTGGAGGAAGTGTATCATCTCACTTGACACCACCTGGATATTGACTTCAGTGGGTGTAAACCTGCAGCCATGCAAATCCCCCAACTGCCAAGAATGAGGCACATTAATTTTGTCATATGAACATTGATTTGAAAACTGTTGCTGAAGTACCAGGCCCTTGACTGGAAAGATATTTGCATATTAACAGAGAGTGCTTGTGGAGATAAAGGGGTTATTTCCCTTATCCAATTTAACCCACTTTAGACCTTGAGCACCAGACATTGAAGGTGAGGGAGCTCAAATTTCAGGATGACTGCTGGGATGGCTGAATCCACAAACAGATGTGGTCAGACCAGCTGGTCACGTGAGTAGCTTGTTTGGCAACCTGTTTTTTCTGAATTGCAGAAAGTGTTTTGAACTGAGAGACTGCAGTTTGCTCCTGGACTGAAGAAGACCTTTCCTGTCTGGCTCTCCCTCTCTTTCTCATGGAACTCCAAATCCACTTAAGACACATGAACCCCAAGAGAGAAAGGTCTCCTACAGCGAACAAGGTTTAAGAAGAATACTGGGCCCCAACGAAGAGGAAGATCAACCTACAATCAAGGACTCTACAGTGAGCTCGAAGAACTGTAACAAAAACTCTCTTCAGAGATTGCCTCAAACTCTTCCACTTTATTTTTCTTCTGCTCTTTTCTATCTCTATCTGCATGTGTGTATTGCGTATGCATGCTATCGTAGACACGCCATGTATCCATAGGCGTTAACCGAATTAGAGTTTATGTTTAAGTTTAATAAATTTCAACCTTTCTTCTTTAGACCTAAGAAAACCTGTTTGTACTGGTTTCTTTGCCATAATTGGAAAGCAGTGAACAAGGATTCACCAAGGGGGAGTCCTTAGGTTTCCTGAGTGTTTTTCATGCCCATTTGTGGTTGCTCTGGGCTACACAGCAAAACATCTAAATTTCATGGATCTTATTAAGTCACAGGATGTGGACACCACTGGCAAGGCCAGCATTTACTGCTTATCCTAGTTGCCTGTGAGAAACTGGTGGTGAGCCACCTTCTTCTAGTGAAGGTACACCCACAGTACTATTAGGTATGGAGCTCCAGATGGGTAGCTGTGTATCAGGTGCATGATCCTCCATGCTCAGTATTCCAAAATGCATTCTGCAATGGCAGCAGAAATCTGGAAAATTACTTTTTACATCACTTTTGCATAACAGCAACATTGGCTCAATGCTAACAATCTCACCTCTGACACAGGAAGTCATGGGTTCGAGCCCCAATCCAGGGAGTGGGATATGTCAATAGAGTGCTAACACTGTCAACGGTACCATCTGCCCTCTCAGGTGGACATAATCTCTGGCATTTGATGAAGAACAGGGGAGTGCTCCTGGTGTCCCTCAATCAACTTCACTAAAACAGTTTAATTCATCAATAATCTTATTACTGCGAGTGGGACCTTGATGTACAAATGTTGGAGAGATAGAGAGTCATAGAGAGATACAGCAGTGAAACAGGCCCTTCGGCCCACTGAGTCTGTGCTGACCATCAACCACTCATTTATACTAATCCTACATTAATCCCATATTCCCTACCACATCCCCACCTTCCCTCAATTCTCCTACCACCTACCTACACTAGGGGCAATTTACAATGGCCAAGTTACCTATCAACCTGCCCAGTGAGAGCTGCTGGCCTTTCCGTGCCTTGGGAGGGGGGGTGCACTGACAATCAGGCACAGGGTGCCCGATTGAGGGCCGCCCCCGCCTCCCAACCCACCCCAGGGTCCCAAGACGCCCCCCCTTCCCCCAAGTGAACACCCTTGTCTCACCGGGGCACGACCAATCACCCTGGTGAGGCATCCAAAACCTACCTTGGATCCCGGCTTCACGGCATCCTCCACGGTCAGCTGGACTGCAGTCCCAGGAGTGGCCACCGCTCCCGGTGGAACTGCTGGGACTAAGAGCTGCCGGCTCGATGATTGGCCGGCAGCTCAATGAGGTAGGGCTTCCTCCCTCAAGCCGGTGGAAGTCCTGCCTCGGGACAATTAAAGCCTGGGGACCCGTAAAATGCGGGACTTTTACATCAGTGGCGAACTCCCATCCGCCTAAGGTAAAATTCCGGCCCCTGTTTCCTATCAGAACATAACCTCCTCATAATCAGGATAAAAACAACTCACAATTTGCAAATATTCTGCACAATGATGCAATTAGGCTAATTCTAACAAAAAGCCATTTGCTTGTTCTCATCGATATAAGTACAGCTTGTTGAATTAACTGTGCATTGCAGGCACATTTGAAATACACTTCATTGCAAAACTGACAAGAAAGGAGTGAATTTGATGTTCAGCTATAGGGTGAAATGAGCGCGTCAACAGGCAGCTTGTTATATACCTCACCCGATCATCTTTCCTGTTGAAGTTTTTCTGCTGCTTTCTTTTTATATTGCATGTCTTCTTTTTATATATTTCTGCAGCTGAGTGTTATTGTAAGCCTCTAATTCCAAATTAGGATGACTTCATCTATGAAATTAATGCATTAAGGTAAATTAAGCAAAGAGATATGTATCATAAACATTACAGCCCTGAAATTGGGCTCAGTTGTACCACTGGTGCTGGCACAACACTAGTCCTGAACTCACAAGATGATGTGCACTGTGCTTCTGGCCACTTCTGGCATGACCCACATGGCGCCCTCTGTTGGGAAGGGTGTCATCGTGGTTGTGTTGTGCATGTTGTGGAAGTTCTCAGAGTTGGCAGATCGTGATGTCAAACAGTTGTTCTGGTTGATTCGACTCATGTGTTTGAAACTTGGAACACGCAGGTCCAGTATATGGCCATGCTAATCACTCACATGCCTTCAGTTGCACAAGGAACCTTCCACTAGCAATATTTAAAGGGCCAGACATTCAACTTACAGGTGAGGTGCTTTTGGCTTACTTCTGTCATTGGAAAATTTGTGCAAGTGCTTTTGGAAGTGGTGTGGTGAGTTGCTGGATTTGGCAGGGAGTGCTACTGCATTCATTCAGGGAAGGCAGAGGATTTCAGGACCTGTCCATATAAAGACTGCGACAAATATGGGGGCTGTAGTTGTACTGCCTCTAGTGCAACACAATAGGCAAATGAAGCAGAGGCTGTAGAGTGGGGAATATCTGCAAAAGGGAGGGGGAGGAGGAGGAGGGCTGTCCACAGAAGGCAATACCCACCACTGGATTTCAGGGAACACTTCTCCTAACTCCACCTCACCCAGGATCAATGCCTGAGGTAGAGTCACCAAGGAGGTGGTCACAGAACAGAAGCACCTGTTATGGACAGGTGAGAGATGATTGGAATGGCTCCTGTTTTCCACCTCTCGAGTGACCAAAGATAGTGTTTTTTATAAAGTATTTTAACCACTAAGTTCAGTAATTGTCAAGAACAGAGAAATTACAGGTTTTCTCATAAGTTTTAAAAAGAAAATGTTTATTGTACAATGCCTGAAATATACACAGCTACACCCCTCTCACACTCATACAGATACACACACACTCAAGAAAAGATAGAGATTATAAAGTAATATGCATTTAGATCTTGTGACTTTAAGAGTTCTCTTATAATTGCTTTTCCCTGGGGTGAAGACTTGAACCGGTGCAGGCCTATAATCTTGTTTCTTGCTCACTGTAGAGAAAACTTGGGAGGTTTAGGAGGACAGATGCACTGTTGCAGATTTCTCTTGTTATATTCCAGGCAAAATTCCATGGTGAAACCCCAGTATGATTTCTCAGGTGGGAAATTCAAAGTCAACTGCAGTCGCTGCCTACATGTAGCTTAGAAGCTGGCAGTGTTAGGTCCTTGGCTTGGGCAGCAGCAGTCTGGGCTGGCTGCCTGACAGGCAACATCAAGGGCACTGGCAGAAAGGTACAAATCCTGTCATCTTGAGAAAGAACAGCAGGTTTGTGCTTAACAGTACCGCTGACACTTCCTGGGGCAGCAATCCTAATAATCTTTTGGAGGATTGTTTGATGGACTACTATCTGAGTCTGTATGCCCCTTTGAGCACTGAGATATGCAGCCATGATGGCAGCAGTCTAAGTCTAAATGGCAGTAACCATAGATCCCATGACCTCTGTTTGAGCTTCCACTGCAGCACTGAGACATTAGGTGGCTTCTGCTTGTTCTGCAATGGAAGCTGAGACTACGGACACCAGATGCTGCATCATGGTTGGGTCAGCACTTCCATAGTGGAAAGTATAGGCTCCATGTTCTGTGTGATGGCCTCTGCCATGTTGGAACCGAACTCCTACATGCTCCTTGACAGTGACAAGAGGTTAACTGGCAGACCTGCCGAGCATCTTGGTGTACATGATCATCAGCATTCTCCTGTATGCTGCTTCATCGAAGTCTTTATCTAAAGCCCTCTAGTAGAACCTGTGTATGAATCTGCCTTCCAATGAGCTAGTGCACAAACTACCTTTCCCTCTGGCCTGGCTGGAATCCATTCATGTCCGGTGACTCTCCACATCCAGATCCTGACTCTATACTACTCTCTAAAGTTTGTGCAGTGCCAGTATCTGAGATGATGGCAGTGAGTGTTAGATCAAGTGACGATGCTTCTTCATCAGTGGTGTCGTGCTTCTCTCACCTTTCCTCCTGAGGCTGCTGTGGCTGAAAGTTCTTGGGTGCCTGAAAGCAGAAAATCTATGATGCAGGGACCTGTATATGTGCATTAGTGATTGAAGGTGGCAAGACAAGTTGAGAGAGCAGTTAATAAAGCATACAGTGTCCTGGGCTTAATTAACAGGGGCATAGAATACAAGATCTTGAACTTGTACATGACACTAGTTCAGCCTCAGCTGGAGTATTGCTTCCAATTTGGGGCGCCGCACTTTAGGAAAGATGTGAGGGCATTGGAGAGAGTGCGGAAAAGATTCACGAGAATGGTTCCAGGGATGAGGAATTGCAGTTATGAAGATAGATTGGAGAATTTAGGACTGTTTTTCTCGGAGAGGAGAAGGCCGAGAGGTGATTTGATAGAGGTATTCAAAATCATGAGGGGTCTAGACAGAGTAGATAGAGAGAAACAGTTCCCACTCATGAAAGGATTGAGAACAAGAGGGCACAGATTTAAAGTATTTGGTAAGAGAAGGAAAAGTGACATGAAGAAAAACTTTTTGACACAGAGAGTGGTTAAGGTCTGGAATGCACTGCCTGAGAACATGGTGGAGGCAGTTTCAATTGAAGCATTCAAAAGAGAATTAGACAGTTATATGAAAAGGAAGAATGTGCAGGGTTACAGGGAGAAGGAAGGGGAATGGAACTGAGGGAATTTCTCTTTCAGAGAGCCGGCGCGGACATGATGGGCTGAATGGCCTTCTTCTGCACTGTAACGATTCTGTGATTCTATCTGCAATCCTCCAATCCTCTGGGACCACCCCCACATGCAAAAAAGACTGCAAGATTATGGTCACCGTCTCTGGCTGTGCTCCCCAAGACGTTTCAATGAGTTACTGGACCAGGTTCACCCTGTTTTTCACTTTTTGCCCAATGTTGATGAGATGAGGCCGCTAGGTGAGAATCCTTTCCAGTGTGATGCCCAGGTACTTTGCGTAAGGGCTATGGGTCCATTCTCTTCCTCAAAAGTAAATATTGAGTTTTTTCCCAGCGATGGAACACCAACACAACTGTCTTCTCTAGGTTGGGATGAGGATGCCAGGTTGTGACACCAGGAGAGTTGATGACAACCTCCACGTGGTCTCCCTCTGTGTGCTAGTTCACCAAGAACTCGCCAGTCAGTCTCATCAAGGAGATGACCAAATGCCCAAAAGTGGCCTCCTGGTTTGAAGAGCATGAAAGCATTAAGCACGTATGTAAAACTGGTATTCAAGTTCCCATTCAAAACAAACCAGGTGTTATGATCAGATGAGGAGTCACAAGGCTCTCCTCTTGTCCTCCTCCTTGTTTGACCACAACAGGGTTTATTCTTTTTTAAAATAGTGAATGTGCTTCAGTGAGTGTTTTACCTTTTGCCTTTATTGTGATTGTAAAAAAACCAATCAGACAGGTTTTCTTGAGTTTAAACAAGAAAGAAGTGAGTTTATTATACTTAAAAAAACTAAACCCAATCTAAATAAAATAATAAAACAATGCTACACTTTCACGCACACACGTACACAAGAATCACATGCACAAATAGAGTACAAAGTGATCAGAAATAGTTTGGTTTGGATTCGAGTCCAGAACAAGTAAAAAAATAATATACAGTCTGTAGGTCTGGTAATTCCATTGTCTTCCGGCTGAAGTTGTGATCTTGAAGTCTTTGGCTGGTAGAAGTGCACTTTGTGGCTGGCCACCTGGTTTAGGTTTTTTTTCGAGACAGAGTTGTAGGTAGCTTTCCTCCCCAGGGTCTCTGTCTGTTGCAATGTTAGACTTGGGAATTCCACAGTCGCAGACAGGTTCAAACTTGTGATGTTTGCTACAGAGAGAAAGAGACACACACAGCCCCACTGGGAAATTATCTGGTTAGCACTCAAAGCTTGTCTGTTTCAAAGACTCAGGAGCTTGTCCTTTTGCAAAAGACTGTTAGTTTTTCCACAGATGGGGGTGCAGTCACATGATTGTCCAGTGTCCTCATTTGCAAGTTAATTAGATTCAATTCTAGATATTTTCAATTTCTCTCTTGAGTCTCCTTGTTTCAATGTTCACCCCCTGGAGGTATGACTCCACTGTTAACGTTCCAAGATGGCTTTGAATGTTTTGCCATTAGAAGTGAAGCTGTTAGCTGTTTCCAAATTGATGAGACATTGTCCTGGATGCAACCTTGCTAGACATGCAACTCCGATTCAATGTCCTGGAATGTGAGGTATGTCAATGCAAATTGTGGTGGCCATCTTGGCTGCCAGCTTTTTAAAAATTTAACTGTAGGATTCCAGCTCTTTTTTAAAAGTTTAATGTAGGTTTCCAACTGATGAATTAAAATCCTGATTTGTCCCAGCATGTTTTCTTGATACCAGGACAGAATAGTCAATTTGAGCAATGCTCCATGGCCGGACTCAACATTCAACTGTTCTAGCACTGGTGCACTGTGTCTGCACTATGTACAATCTATTCAATGCACTGCAGGAACTCACCAAGCTTACTTTACAGGACCTTCCATCCTGTGACATCTACTACTGAATGACAAGAGCAGCAATGTCATGGGAACGCTATCACCTCCAAGTTCCCTTCCAAATCGCAACCCATCTTGACTTGGACATGCATTCCTGGGTTAAAATCTTAGAATTTCAAACTTACTCCATTGTGGGAACACCATCACCATGAAGGCTGTAGTGGTTCAAAAAGACTCACCACCAACTTCTCAGACAACTAGAGATAGGCAAGAAATATGATTTTACCAGTATCGCACCATTCTGAAAACAAGTAATAAAAATGAGTTTTAAAACAAAACTGGCAGCATTACATTTTATTTTACCACCACACTATATGTTAGAATGAAAGAGAAGTTTTCGTTCCCCACATAGTGAACTTTCAGACAGATTTCAAGAGGTGTCAAGTGAACGGAAAATGTCTCTCCAGAATAACATAGTCTGCGGTAACTAGGTAAGGACAATCAGCAGGGCAGGTCTAAGGAAGGAGAACAAGAAAAAATTATTACAGCTTCAAAAATAAAGTAGCTCTTTTATTTAATCTTGGCTGCAAAACTGAGCAATTTTTCAATGTTTTCAAAATTACTAGCAGATCATCCATGAATGTGCTTATGGTGAGTCCGAAGTTACTCAATTGCAAGGAAAGGAGGTGTTTGGATTAATATTTATAAGAGAGTATCCTGAAACTGTGAAATGTTAATTTAAGTTAAAAAAAATACTCTTTTCTGGCAGATAAATACATAAATGTGTTCCTCTCATGTACCTCGATTAAATTGTAAAAAATTGAGGCCCCAGCACAGACCCTGCGGGACTCCACTTACCACAACCTGCCAATTAGAAAAGGACCCATCTATGCATACTTTGTTTTCTGCCAGACAGCCAATCTTCTATCCATGCTAATATGTTACCCACTAAACTACGAGCTCCTACTTTGCGCAATAACCTTTTATGTGGCGCCTTGTCAAATGTCTTCTGGAAATCCAAGTATAGTACTTGGCTCCCCTTTATCCATGGCACATGTTACTCCTTCAAAGAACTCCAATAAATTGGTGAAACATGATCTCACTTTCACAAAGCCATGCTGACTATTCCTGATTACCTTGAGTTTTTCGAAGTGCCCAGCTATAACCTCCTTAATGATCGATTCTAACACCTTCCCCATGACAGACGTCAAGCTACCTGGCCTATAGATACCCGTTTTCTGCCTCTCCCCTCCCCCACTTCTTGAATTGAGGGGTTATATTTACTACTTTCCAGTCTGATTGAACCTTTCCAGAATCTAGCGAATTTTGAAAAATTAACACCAACGGATCTACTACCTCATTCGCCACCTCTTTTAAGACCTGGGATGAAGCCCATCAGGACCTGGGGACTTGTCAGCCCGCAGCTCCATCAGTTTGCTCAGTACCAATTCCCTGGTGATTGTAATTTCACCAAGTTCCTCTTTTCCTTCCACCTCCGGATTTACAGCTATTGTTGGAATGTCAGCTAGTATATAATATGCATCATTTGGCTTTCAAAATTACTTCCCAAAAAATTGAAGAATTTGTGGATTACCTTGTTTCTTAAGATTTGTACTAAAATATAATTAATTTTTCTGTTCCTAAAACTGATTTCTATGAGTATTTCACCACAATAATTTTCCATCAATACATAGAAATGGAGGTTGGGAAGGGAAGTACAAATGTCAAGTCCTGGTACTTATTGTGAATAGCCATTATTGTGCTCAAACTTAGTAAGAAATCTTGCTGTTGTTGACGCAAATACCTGCTGGCAGCTGTAGTCTGCTACATTTCATGTCACCAGCTGAGACTGATAGCTCTGGGACCTTCTATGTACACCACTCTCAGTCTTTTCAAACAGGGAAAGGCTTCTATGGAAATCATTGTTGGAAGCAACAGAGTTGTGCATGCTTGGAGCTCAGAGTATCGGCTAAACAGAGTGGCAATGGGAATTTGGTAACTGTGGGAATTTGGTGTAGTGGGGGAAGTAAGTGCTAGGTGCTTTAAATCAAAGAACCATAGTAAATACAAAAATAATTAGATCAAAATGATTTAAATAATAATCTAATAATTAGATATATAATCAATTGATCTAAAGGGATAAAATTAAAATGAACTAAGTTGAGGATATCAACATTAAAGGGAACCAAATTGCAAAATAAAAATAATGTTTTATTTGTTCTTGGGATGTGAGCATCGCTGGCAAAGCCAACATTTATTGCCCATCCCTAATTGGTGGTGAGTTGCCTTCTTGAACTGCTGAAGTCCATGTGCTGTAGGTATACCCACAGTGCTGTTAGGGAAGGAGATCTATATTTTTGACCCAATGACAGTAAAGGAATGACGATATAGTTCTAAGTCAGGATGGTGAGTAACTTGGAGGGGAACTTGTAGGTGGTGGTGTTCCCATGGATCTGTTGCCCTTGTTTTTCTAGGTGGTAGAAGTAGGAGATTTGGAAGGTGTTGTCGAAGGAGCCTTGGTGAGTTGCTAGCGTACATAAATATTTAAATAAGAAAAAGGAGTGAATGAATAAAAACTTAAAACAGATATATATCAGAAGTTGATAAGACTTTTAAGTAAAATGATGGGACAGCTGAGACCAATTGCCTGCAATTCTCATGCTATGTGGGAACTCCAGGATGCTGCATGTGTCCTGGATAACCATATGTGCATGAAGTGCCTCCTGTTGTTCGAACTCCAGCTCAATTTTTCTGAGTTTGAAGAGCACCTGGAGTCACTGCAGCGCATACAGGAGGCTGAGAATTTCCTGGAGAGCATGTTCCAGGAGGTGGTCATCCTGTAGCCACAGAGAGTTCAGGAGAATAGGAGGTCAGTA
Source organism: Heterodontus francisci (assembly GCF_036365525.1). Lineage (NCBI taxonomy): Eukaryota > Metazoa > Chordata > Chondrichthyes > Heterodontiformes > Heterodontidae > Heterodontus > Heterodontus francisci. The sequence goes on along the minus strand of NC_090381.1, from coordinate 58,200,358 downwards.
GCTATCTGGCAGGTTGAAAAGAGGTAGACAGTACAGGCATCCTCCAAGAGTATGCCATTCTCAAACTGGTTTTCAGTGCTGAATACTGGTGAGGGTTGCAACACCTTGGGGGAGTGCAGTTTAGAGCATATCCCAGGAACTGTGGGGCAACTGACTGCACTGGGAGGCACAGTAAAGTTTAGAATTCAGTAGTAGTGGAGGGATTCAATAGTCAGGGGATAGACAGGTGTTCCTGTCAACTGCCAATGTGAGACCGTGTGAGGCCTGCATGGTGTGTTGCATTCTTGGATCCTGGGTAAAGGACATCCCTGAGGAGATGCAGAACATTTCACAGATGGAAGAAGAACAGCCAGAAGTTGTTGTCCATGTGGGAACCAATGACATAGGAAGGGAAAGGGTTGATGTCCTGTAGTTAGATTTTCAGGAGCTCAGGTGGAAATTAAAGAGCAGGACCTCAAAGGTAGTAATCTCTGGATTAATCCCAGTGCAATGTGCTCGTGAGTATAGAAATCATAAGGTAAGACAACTTAATGTGGGTTTGGAGAAGTGGTTCAGGAGGGAGGGTTTCAGATTCCTGGGGCATTGGGACTACTTCTGGTTCAAGGTGGATGGCGGCACCTCAACAAAGCTGGGATCAATGCTGTGGGGGAGGAATAATACTAATTTGTCAGTGGGTTGGGCACCAGGATGAAACATTAGAGAGGGGAAGCAAGGTGCACAGAGGATGGGAGAGACCAATAGTACTAGAGTAAAGAATAATTCAGAAATAGGAAAGAATAGGAAAGGGGCGGCACAGTGGCGCAGTGGTTAGCACCGCAGCCTCACAGCTCTAGGGACCCGGGTTCGATTCTGGGTACTGCCTGTGCGGAGTTTGCAAGTTCTCCCTGTGTCTGCGTGGGTTTCCTCCGGGTGCTCCGGTTTCCTCCCACACGCCAAAGACTTGCAGGTTGATAGGTTAATTGGCCATTACAAATTGCCCCTAGTATAGGTAGGTGGTAGGGAAATATATAGGGACAGGCGGGGATGTGGTAGGAATATGGGATTAGTGTAGGATTAGTATAAATGGGTGGTTGATGGTCGGCACAGACTCGGTGGGCCGAAGGGCCTGTCTCAGTGCTGTATCTCTAAACTAATCAGACAGGGGACAAGTGAGAGGCAATCTACTATGGGTTTGGAGTGCATCTGCGTAATTACATGTTCCATGGTAAATAAGTTTGTTGAGCTGCAGGCAAACGTCACCACATGGGACTATGATATAGTGGCAATAACAGAGATTTGACTCAAAAAAACTATTATAGCACAGGAGAAAGATAATGTATATGAGGTGTCAAAGACAGCAGCTTATTTTTGGAATTAAGGCACAAATGAGGAGGTATTATCCTACTAGGTGTATATTATAGGCCACCAAATAATGGAAAGGTGTTGGGGAGTAAATTTTCAGGCAAATTACAGACAGATGCAAGAATTATAGAGTAATGATAATGGTGGACTTCAATTATCCTAATACGACAGGGATAGAAACAATGTAAATGGCAAAGAGTGAGAGTAAATCCTGAAATGTGTCCAAGATAACTGTCTTGATTAATGTGCTTCGAGCCCAACAAAGAAGGCAGTGGTAATAAATCTAGTTCTGGGGAATGAAGAGGGCAAGTGGAGCATGTTTCAATGGGAGAACATTTGGGGAACAGTGAGCCTAATATCAGGTTTAAAATAGTTATGGAAAAGGACAAGGAACAATTAAGATTAAAAACGTTTCACTGGAGGAGGGATAACTTCAGTGTGTTGGAAAAGAACCTGGCCCAAGTGGATTGGATTCAAAAATTAATGGGCAAAACAATAATTGAATGATGGGAGGCCTACAAAGTGGAGATGGTTCAGTTACAGAATACACTCATTCCCCTAAGGGGGTAAAGAAGGGCGTCCAAAGCTACAGCTCTCTGGCTGACTAAAGATATAGAAGCTAAAATGAGACAGCAAAAGGAACCTTATGGCACATGCAAGGTTCATTATAGAGTCAAGAGCCAAGCTGAATATAGAGACTGCAGTGGAGATCCAGAAAGGAAATAAGAGGGGCAAAGAGAGAGTATGAAGGTACATTAGTGGCTAACTTTAAAGGAAACCCAAAAGTCTTTCATAAATACATAAATAGTAGAAAGTAGTCAAAGAAAGGGCAAGGTCAATCAGGGACCAAAAAAGGAATATTCTTGTGGAAACAGAGGACATGAGAACTTTGCACCTGTTTTCACGAGAGCAGAGTATGCAGCCAATGTGACAGTAAAGGAGGATAATAGATAGAATAAAAATAAAGAGGAGGTATTTAAAAGATAACAGTGCTCAAAGTAGAAAAGTCATTCAGTCTGGATAGGATGCATCTAGATTACTGAGGGAAGTAAAGGTGGAAATTGCAGACAAGTTGGCCAGAATCTTCCTAACTCTTTTGCATATTGGGGTAGTCCCAGAGGACTGGAGGATTGCAAATGTTACACAACTGTTTAAAAAAGGGAAGAGGGATAAACCTGGCAATTGGAGCCCACTCAGTCTAACACCAGTGTTGGTAAAACTTTTAGAGACAATAATCTGGGACAAAATTAATTGGCATTTAGAAAAGTATAGGCTAATAAATGAAATTCAGCATGCATTTGTTAAAAGTAAATTGTGCAGAACTAACTTAATCGAGTTCTTTGTAGAAGTAACAGACACGGTTGATAAGGGTAGTGCGGTTGATGTTGTGTACATGGACTTTCAAAAGGCAGTGACACAGCACTGCATCATAGATTGTTAGCAAAATTGAAGCCTATTGGATTAAAGAGGCAGTGGTAGCAAGGATACAAGATTGGCGAAGGGGCAGAAATTAGAGTAGTCATGAAAGGTTGTTTTTCATGCTATTGTGTTGTATTCAGTACTGTTCCCTAGGGATTAACATTAGGACCATTGCTCTTTTTGATGTATACTAATGGCTTAGATTTGGATATATAGGGCATCATTTCGAAGTTTGCAGCTGATACGAAACTCAGAAAAGTAGTAAATAATGAGGTGAGTAGTAACAGACTTCAGGAGGACATAGATAGGCCATTGAAATGGGCAGAAACATGCAGATGAAATTTAACAGAAAAGTGTGAAGTGATACAATTTGGTCGGAAGAATGAGAAAGTTATTAAATCTGCTTCTTCCACCTTTTCAGGCAGTACATTCCAGATCATAACAACTCACTGCATTTTTATTCTCTCAAGTTGCCTCTGGCTCATTTACCAATTACCTTAAGTCTATGTCTTCTGGTTACCAACTGTTCTACCATTGGAAACAATTCCTCCTTATTTACTCCATCAAATCCCTTCATAATTTTGAACCATTCTATTAAATCTTCCTTTAACCTTTACTGCTCTAAGGAGAATGGCTCTATTTTCTCTAGTCTCTCCGCAAAACTGAAGCCCCACATCCCTGCTATTATTCTAGTAAATGTTTTCTGCACCATCTTTTATGTCTTGACATCTTTCTTTAAGTGTGGTTCCCAGAATTAATCACAATGCTCAAGCTGGGGCCTAACTAGTGTTTTATAAAGGTTTAGCATAACTTGTTTGTTTTTGTATTGTATGGGTGGAATTTTATGCTGGTGGCGGGGGTCTCGACGCTGAGGAAATCAATGCCGAGATCCCCATTTACCTCTTGTATGGAAGGCCCACCTTTAGTGCCAATCAGGCACTTGACAGTGATAGGCCTTCCATTGGATTTAAGAACCCAGTGCCAGAAGTCCAGGTCTTGCAGAGCTGCCGGCCCATCAGAGGCCAGCAACTGCAGTGCCAGCACAGAGATGGTGGCTGCTGCTATAGCTACAGCAATCAGACTCTGAGGAGTGGCGCTGGAACCAGACTCAAGGTAAGACAAGGTGGGAGGGGTTTAACGGGGTAGGGGTGGTGGGGGAGGGGGTCGGCAGCAAGGGCAGGGGGGTGCCCCTCAGTGGGAACCCCCCCCTCCCAATGCCATTTCCCTCGTTCAGGCACTTTGGAGGGAATCACTTCATATTGCTTGGTGTTAAATTTAATCTGTGGGCTGCATTTTACTAGCGTGCCGACGATCTCGGCAGTGATCAATGTCGCGGCGGCTTATTTAAATGGCTAGGGTGGACCGCACCCCCACAACCCACAGATGATGTGGAGGGGGCGGGTGGTCTGTCCCAGCAACGGCAACCGGCGCCACCGCGGCATCGCCGGTCCATTTTTAAAGGGCTGAGAGCCCACATTACAAGTTAAATTTTTCAAGAAACAGTTAATCTATTATTAACACTAATTTAAAAAATCTTTCCAGTCCCTCTCCCACCCCCACAATAGCCTTACATGTCATTCCTGCCCTCTACCCCCAGCCCCCAAAATAATTACCTTCAGTACCTGACCTTCCCCACCACAAAGTTCTGAAACTTTTACCTTTACCCGTTCCCATCACCCTCTCGACTAATCATTAACCCCGCTCTCTCCACCTCCCACACTGAAAACTTACCTGCTCTCTCCCAGTAATATGGGGTGGGGCTTTCCCGGCCTCAAGGCTCATGGTGGGCCTCTCCCAGAGGCATTTTCCGAGCCTCCCTGCCACGGCCCCCGACATCAGGGGGCCAGTAAAATTCAGCCCTATGTGTCTGCCCATTTATCCTGTGTTACTATTGCTTTCCTCTTCACTGTTTACTCCATGATTCTCTGTCATGATTTGACATTAATTAAAAAGAGGATTGGGGTCACCCTCTTTAACTATGGCTTGAATGGAGGTTCCATGAGTGACTAAATTCTTAAACGGGTCTTTGTTTTTTTTATACTTGTGTTAGTTGATTGAAGGCAGGACTAAGAAAGGTGTTGAGGAGGTTGACAACAGCAGTGGTGCCACGGTTGGCCAGGGACGGAAGAGGAAGGAGAGGAAGTTGAAAGGTTGATAATATGTTGGTGAGGGAACTGGAGATGTTTATCCAGGGGCACAGGGTGAATGTGATGTTCAAGGTGAGCAACGAGGTATGGGTGGTAAGGATGAGGAAATGATCAGCGGTGGTTTCAATATTGACAAAAAAGTCAGAGGTGGAAAGGCTTCATGTGGTGACAAGATCAAAATAATGGCTGTGGGTGTGGTTGGGATAATTGATGTATCGGGTGAGGGTCAATGAAAATAGGAGGGTGGGGAACTAAAGGAAAAGGCTGTTTGAGTGAAGAGAAAGGAGTCACCAAGATTATTGTCAGGGCGAGGATTTCAATTGCTTCATTCAAGAGATGGCTGTTGCCAATGAGCACCTTGTTCACAAGCATTCGAGAAGGAAATACAAAGCAAGTTGGAGGTTAATGCCTTGTTAGGAGGCTCAGAAGGAGGTGGTAGTGGAATTGGAAAGAGAGGCAGGGATGATGTTAGGGAGATTAGCCTCCATTTATGATCAGGGTTGCTGGTCCAAGGGAATAATCTAATGGTGGTGTAATGGGTGAGCAGAAGGATTCCATGATCTGAGTAGAGGGATACTTCGGGCTGATTCAGGGGAAGTAAGTTTGCGAAAGTGGCAGAAGGTGAAGTTGGTACAGAATAACTTTGGATGAGACTGGGAATTAGAAGATGTTTCTGGAAATGGAAGTTATGAGAGCACCAACTGAGGCTCAGTCTGGAATCACTGAATTTGAAAAAACTTCCAGAATTTTGCTTAATTTAGTCAGCCTGTTTTAAGCTTTATTCACACCCAGTTTTGCGCTGTTTTGAATTGGAAGAAACAATTGCCACCTGGCTGTTTGTTCTCCAGCAAAGCAATTTATCAAAATAATTTGCTCCCTTTGCTAACTATCTTTGGATACATTCAGAGATTTAAAAAAAGTAATCTTAGTTTTGTCCTGAATGTAAATGCTTGCATAAGGAATGGATTACAATTGAATCACTAAAATATTGTAAATAAGTGCACATGGCATTCGTAGAATGTCTTTTACCAAAAGAAGAAAGGCAGTCAAAGTATGAAATGATTTGTTCTCACATTTCAAAAATATATCGAAAGAGAATGAATATCATTCTGATTCAAGTGATGACATAACACTATTGACCATCGCAATAGTAAAGAAGTTTCTGTTGAAAAGTTCCTTCAGTAACGTGTCTATAATTTCTTGCTGTTAATTTTACATATCATAATAATGCTTGATGACTCTTCAACTACATTTTAATTCTCTGGTTATTGCTGCCTGAGTAATAGTTAGTTATTTATTCACTAATATATTCCGACTTTGGGACAATGTTTGGAGTGTTCTTTGCTTTTCAGACATTCTCCATATGGATGATGAAGGCTTAAGAATATGTTGGCCCAGATTTTGCACTCAGCAATGAAACGGCGGCATTCACCACTGACTGCACAAAGAAATCCCAACTTACCTGGTCTGCAAGCTCCAGCGTGAACTTGCTCTTCCTGCTGCAGAATGTTCCAGTGTTGAAAATCTCTGCCAGGACTAACAGCAAGGCGTATTGCCGGCAAAACCACTCTAGTTGTGACGTCATTTGTGCAGCTAGGCAAGAAAAATACTCACCCACAACACAACAGAACTATCTTAATGTTGAAAGAACTGTTAACTCAAGTTCACAGAATGAGCTTTGTGCATCCACTGGCAGATATGTGGATCTTGCTGTGGAGAAAAATGCAACTGCATGTATCTACATTAACACACAAGGATATCAGAACCCAGGGCCAAGATTTTATCCTGGTAACTGGGGTTCGGCAGTGGGCCAGAAGCTCAGGGGAGACCCTGCCTCCGACCTCCTCGGGACCCCTGGTGTAAATTCATGGTGGGCAGCCAATTAACTGCCCACCACTAGGAATGCTGTCACTTTAAGGGATGAGCTCCTGCCTCCAGAGCTGCCAGCCAATTGGAGGGTCAGCAGCTGAGCAGTACCGGCAGCACCACCAAGAGTTGTGGACATTGCCAGTAATGAAGGAGGCCTACAGAGGACAAGATATCGGAGAGCTCAGAGTGCAAGTAAGTGGGGTTGGGGTCACCAGGGCTAGGTAGGCAGGCCCAAGGAATGGGATGGGTGGGGGTGGGGAGGGTGGTTTGTGAGGGTGGGGGAGTCGCCTCAGGGAAGCCCTCACTGCTGGGGGTTCCATGTGGAGGCCATGGATTGCCTCCAGAGGAGAGAACACCCCGTCCCAGTCCCTGTTCACCCAACCCACTCCCCCCCCTCCCCACCCGCGGAGCCTGCTAGGAGGCTGTCCTTGGCATTCCCCACCTCAGGCAAAATAGCAGAGATCATGGAGGGGGATTGCGATATACTTGAACATATTAACATCGAAAGGGAGGAAGTATTAGATGTTTTAGCGGGCTTAAAATGGATAAATCCTAGATGAGATGTATCCCAGGCTGTTGTGTGAGGCAAGGGAGTTGATAGCGGGGGTTCTGACACAAATTTTCAGATCCTTTCTTGCCACAGGAGAGGTGCCAGAGGACTGGAGGACAGCGAATGTGGTACCATTATTCAAGAAGGGTAGCAGGGATAGACCAGGTAATTACAGGCCGGTGAGTCGAACTTCAGTGGTTGGGAAACTATTGGAAAAAATTCTGAGGGACAGGATTAATCTCCACATGGAGAGGCAGGGAATAATCAGGGATAGTCAGCACGGCTTTGTCACGGGGAGATCGTGTCTAACTAACTTGACTGAATTTTTCGAGGAGGTGACTGGATGTGTAGCTGAGGGTAAAGCAGTTGATGTAGTCTACATGGACTTCAGTAAGGCTTTTGATAAGGTCCCGCATGGGAGATTGGTTCAGAAGGTAAGAGCTCATGGGATCCAGGGCAATTTGGCAAATTGGATCCAAAATTGGCTTGGTGGCAGGAAACAGAGGGTAATGATCGAGGGTTGTTTTTGCGAGTGGAAGCCTGTGACCAGTGGTGTACCGCAGGGATCGGTGCTGGGATCCTTGCTGTTTGTAGTGTACATTAATGATTTAGATGTGAATATAGGAGGTATGATCAGTAAGTTTGCAGATGACACGAAAATTGGTGGTGTCGGAAATAGTGAGGAGGAAAGCCTTAAATTACAGGACAATATAGATGGGCTGGTAAGATGGGCGGAGCAGTGGCAAATGGAATTTAATCCTGAGAAGTGTGAGGTGATACATTTTGGGAGGACTAACAAGGCAAGGGAATATACAATGGATGGTAGGACCCTAGGAAGTACAGAGGGTCAGAGGGACCTTGGTGTACTTGTTCATAGATCACTGAAGCCAGCAGCACAGGTAAATAAGGTGGTTAGGAAGGCATATGGGATACTTGCCTTTATTGGTCGAGGCATAGAATATAAGAGCAGGGAGGTTATGATGGAGCTGTGTAAAATGCTAGATAGGCCACAGCTGGAGTACTGTGTACAGTTCTGGGCACCACACTATAGGAAGGATGTGATTGTACTGGAGAGGGTGCAGAGGAGATTCACCAGGATGTAGCCTGGGCTGGGGCATTTCAGCTATGATGAGAGACTGAAAAGGCTAGGGTTGTTTTCCTTAGAACAGAGAAGGCTGAGGGGGGACCTGATTGAGGTAATACAAAATTATGAGGGGCCTTGATCGGTTAGATAGGAAGAGAATTTTTCCCTTAGTGGAGGGGTCAATAACCAGGGGGCATAGATTTAAGGTAAGGGGCAGGAGATTTAGAGGGGATTTGAGGAATTTTTATTTCACCCAGAGGGTGGTTGGAATCTGGAATACACTGCTTGAAGAGGTGGTAGAGGCAGAGCCCTCACAACATTTAAGAAGTATTTAGATGAGCACTTGAAACGCCATAGCATACAAGGCTACGGGCCAAGTGCTGAAAAATGGGACTAGAACAGTTAAGTGCTTGATGGCTGGCACAGACATGATGGGCCGAAGGGCCTATTTCTGTGCTGCATAACTCTATGACTCTGTGAGTCTAGCAGGAGGTCTAGGCAATGTTGGGCATGCCGCCTGACACCACCGCTTGCCATTTTGTGTGTTCTACCTGGCTTTGTTTCCATCACCAAGTCCAGGATAAAATCTTGCCCCAGATTTCTGTTCTGGACAGTGTTACATTTCCTGAAGTACAACTTACATATGCACTTGACAGGATTGCAAATAAATGGAAACAATAATTAAATGTAAAATATAATGAACAGTCAAATCCATATAAATGCAATTTTGACTGAAAGAATTCCAGTATTCTCCTTGTGTTTGCAAGCTGCTTCCCAGATCAAATGTTTGGCCTAATATAGCACTTCTGTTCTTTGTCTGCCCCGAAGTATTGGCTACACCAAAATTCTACATTAAATTTTAAGATGACAAAAAATGTGCACAATATGCCTGCTCCACATATGTGACCTTATATTCTGCATACATACAAGGGTTTATCACCATTGCTTCTGACCAAGATACAATAAAAATTAATGGCTATCTCAAGTCGAAGAACTATCGCAGAAGAGATACTCCCAGACATGTAATTACACCCACAAAAGGAACAATCCAAGTTGATTCAGGAGACTGAGGCAAGATGGATCAGCACTCTCCAGTTGATGTCAAGATTATTGGAACATGAGGAGAGTATTAGTGCAGCTTTAATGAATCAAAAAGCAGATATCCCAGAATAACAACACAAGCAATGGAAATAATTACAAAATAATTCTAGTTCTGAAATTGTTTCAGACAGTCTCTAATGAACTGTCTTCAGAATGCTCTGGTTTGGCCTTGAGGATTAGTCCAGGGAGCAGAATGATGCAGTGCACCGCTAAACAAAAACTTTAGACAGGAATCAAACATGATGTGAAGCAACTGGGGAGGCAGCTCTGCATCAACCTGCAGAGCACAAGAGGGAATGTCGAATCAATCTGAATTCTGAGTTTATGTAACCAGCTGCATTGCTGATTTACAACATTTGAAAAGCAGAGCTGTGTACGAGAAGCAATGAAATACCTCACTTCTCAGTGCACTTGGCTTACTGAAGCAAGTCGAGTATAAAATTTAAAGTCAGCCCTTAGGCTGCATTAACCAATCACTCATCACAAATTCTATGGGCAGTATTTGATGTCAAAATAACTGTGCTGCAATAAGCATCTAGTGGAAATGCAATAAAAATGAGAAAGCAAACATGTAGGGAAGTTTACCAGAATAAGTTTGTAGATTCTAGGAAGTACTAGTTAATCACCCAGAAATTTCCACATCTAAGTACAATTTTCCCAAAATTTCTGCACATCCCTACAAAATTTGATCCTTACAAATACATTTTCCAATGAAGGAGAACTAATCATCAAGAAAATAAATACTAAATAGAATGTAATAGAAACTTGTCTGTTCCCATTTTTAAACACTGCTGATTGTTTAGAAAAATAAAGGCCTGGATTATTCACCCTCAGTTCATAGATTTAACAGTTTAATGGTGGCAGGTGGGAATGGGGGTGGGGCATGTAATGGGTCAGGGACCTGTGTTCTCCAGGTGTCTGTCAAATTTTGCAGTTGTCTTATTTTCTGCTGAAAATGATACTGGGTGTAAGAAGCACCTACCCATTTCCCGTTATACAAATGTAAATGAAGGGCTGTTGGGGTTGTTATTTATCAGGATTTTTAACTTGAGAACAATTTCAGCTGATTTATATTAAGACATTGTCATTAAGTTGAATTCAGTTTATAAAGTATTAAATCTACAATAGACGGTTTATTGGAATGTAGATTATAATTCAGGCAAAGCATACCAATAATAAAAGACAAGAAAACGCTTTCTGGTCCATTAGGCCTTGTGCATCACGGTCCCAGCCCACCTGAAAGCCATGTGATCTCTGGGAGAGGCAGAAACTAGATAAAAACACAGGTCAATATTTCTCTCTGATCAAAATTAGTCCAGGAGAGCAGTCTGGCCCTGAATAATATTGACTAATATACTGAATAATATTATACAATATATTAACCATTATCTCAATGAATGGCGGAACAGATTCAAGGGGCTAAATGGCCTACACCTATATTCCTATGTGCAGTAGTTACCATTTGTATGAGGTGATCGCTGCTCCATCCAGAAACAGCTTCAGCTCTTGCTTTTTGGAATTCAGCAGGAATTTTGCTCTGAAGTCTCTGACTTCTTCCTTCCCACTCCCTCATTTACTTCCCTGCCAGAATCTCCAGAGCCCTCTTCTCATAGGGAGTCAAGAGTCTTTCTTCTTGCCTGCATGAGCTTACACTCGCACTGACTTCTTCTACAAGATAGAAAAGGAACATATGTTGTAAGAAATCTAAGAGAAGTTCCCTGCCTGCATGAGCTTACACTCATGAAGGTGTTTGACAGTCGAGTGCCCAAGATAAAAGCCTCCTTATGTCAATCTGTGAATATGCAGTAAATATGAAATTATTATGTATCAGGAACATTAAAAACGACAGTCAGAACAGTGTTCTTAGTTTTTGTTGCTTTTCACATTTAATGAAACATAGGAGAAACATATTGTCATGACAACAATACAGGATCCTCATATTAAAAATAGATATGGTTATTCGTAAGTACATTGACAATTTCCAGAGTGCTGTCCATTATCCCTCTGCACTCCTGCGCCAAGCTTTCATTGAAATATTGTTAAGTGCATTGTAAGGCATTATTGTAAAATAAAAATTTGAGCAGTACTTAACTTAACAACTTCCTGAGACCAGCAAATGGTTTGCTCAATAGTCCTAGGTTCAGTATAGTTGAGACACCATCAATTCTTCCCATGATTGGTTTTGATTGCAGATTGGTTCTGAGCTCCACAAGGAGCCAACATTCTTTTCAGCAATAATATAAAAGCAAAATACTGCAGATGCTGGAAATCTGAAACACAAACAAGAATTGCTGGAAATACTTAGCAGGTCTGGCAGCATCTGTGGAAAGAGAAGCAGAGTTAACATTTCAGGTCAGGGACCCTTCATCAGAACTGGGCTTTTTCAGCAATACCTCCAAACCAATTCACTGAAAGGAAAGGCAACTTGTTTTCACCATTCCTCCCCCAGAACAGCTTTAAGAGCAAGCAGCAAGCCATTAAGAGCTGCCATACCTATATCCCAAACACTAGCTGCTGTACACTCCCAGCACATCATGCACTGTGCACTGAGAGGCATGCATGTTAAGGACATAACCACATATTATTGCATATGTTCTGCTCAGTACAGGACAGCTGCACATAGTAGTCCTAGTATCGCCTACTTAACTGGATCCATGAAAAACTGGATGTATGTGATAATTGTACCCACAATTGCAGTATAAGGGTCAGAAAGGGTTAATCTTGAGAGTGTGTAACGAATACCTCCTACCATGATGATGTAAGAGATGTGAGAGACACTTGAAGCTGGATGCAGCGTGGCATTGGAGGAGTCAGACAGACTAGTGTGAAGATGTATATGGTTCTCATACAATAAATATCAATGCTCTAACTAACCCAGACTGAAGTATCTCAATCAGCTAGACTATGTAAGGTGGCAGCATACCAAACCAACATGCAACAACAATGACATGCAAGATATAAAAGTTAAGCAGAGTTTAGGATAAGCATTATCCTTTTCTCAGATTTAGTAGGAGTTTCCCACTGCACACTGGAAAAATTGTCTCTCATATAAACGGTCATTTTCCAATTTTGCATTCCCAGTGTAAAGCTTGCGCATCGGGAGGACATATCTGAAATTTGGGCAGGTGTGTGTACAATTTTCTGACAATTAATTTGAATGGCTGGAAAATTAAGCACAGCCACACCCAAATTTCTAGTGTGCATTCCTTTCAACCCAGAGCATGAAATCAGAAAATTACCCTAAATCTTTCCTTTATCTTCCAATGGGATTTTCATGAATACAGAGGGGTAGATCTTGGCTTTGTGCAATAGCATAAAACAGGTGATAGTGAGACTGCATCCTCTCCTGATTTTTATTTCCAGCAATGGAAAATCAAGATGCATCTCAGAGCCTTTTCATTGTCCTTTTAAAAGTGACAACCAGATATTAACCAGGGCCTGATATTGATTTTTAACTGCCACTGTGTAATTACTCAGCAGATTTTGATCCACAATCTTTCCTCAGTTATGGTTATCACATTACACTAGCTAGGGCTGCAATGTTTATGACAGTCCTCTTTAGGCCAAGGAAATATTATATAGCCCATACTAAGGGGTTGAATATCCATGGGATTTCTCCTGATTGTTCACTGGAAATTTGCCAGATGATCATTTACGTTGCTTCTCTGATGGTTTCCATGGATCTTCCACTGAAGTGATGGTAGACAATCAGGAGCATCCTCGCAGATAATAAATGGTGTATGTTTTTATTATACTTTTTTTCCAGTTACCTCTGTCTAGTTTCTGAGCCAGTCTTTAATTAAAAACCAGGTGAAAAGCAATTGAAATTTTAGGTATGAAATCCAAGATGCAAAGCCAGGCATTCCTTTCATCTCCATCAGGGGAGATCTTTCTTTTCCCAATAATAAACTGCTTAGATTTAAAATATGAGATCAATGCTAAAAAAAGCAAATTCCATTTAGGTAGGTAATTGCCACCACTAGTAAAGTCTAAACTACCTGCCCCAAGAAAATTCACCTGAAGTAGTCTCTAAACATTTTCGAAAAAAGTTAACTTGTGAACAAGGAAAGCGCGATTTCCTTCAGCTACCTGAAATAACTTGATGACCTGGAATGTTTCTACACCAACCTTTTTATAGATCCACCCTCCCTCCAACCCCCTCACCACTACAATCATCCAGAAACGCCTCATGAATTAAAGTCATGCAACTGCCTTGGCCCAATACAACATATTTTTCAGCATGAGTCACAATGTTGGAATGAAACTTAATTTGGTTGCCAAAAATGAGGAAATGTTCTCTTCTGCAGCATTGTCACTGCTTGCGTTGGTGAAAACTAATAAAAAAAAAATCAATTTAAAATTGGAGAAATAAAACCTTTGCTGCAAAAATAGAATTTATAATATCTCGAACCAAATCACACACAATCATTGTAATAACAAGAGTCTAATAATTACATTTTATTTGGATTTTGAAACTGATACAGAATAATGGGCAGGATTTTGTTCTCCCCCCAGACACAGAGGTTATGCTGCAGCTGTACAAAACCCTGGTTAGACCCCACTTGGAGTACTGTGAGCAGTTCTGGGCACCACACCTTAGGAAGGATATATTGGCCTTGGAGGGAGTGCAATGTAGGTTTACAAGAATGATACCTGGACTACAGGGGTTAAGTTACAAGGAGAGATTACACAAATTAGGCCTGTTTTTGCTAGAATTTAGAAGTTAAGGGGTGATCTGATTGAAGTCTTCAAGATATTAACAGGAAAAGACAGGCTAGATAAAGATAAACTATTTCCACTGGTTGGAGATTCTAAAACTAGGGGGCATAGTCTAAAAATTAGGACCAGACCATTCAGGAGAGATGTTAGAAAGCACTTCTTCACGCAAAGGGTGGTAGAGGTTTGGAACTCTCTTCCACAAACAGCAGTTGAAGCTAGAACAGTTGTTAATTTTAAATCTGAGACATATTTTTGTTAAGCAAAGATATTGAGGGATATGGGCCAAAGGCAGGTATATGGAGTTAGGCCGCGGATCAGCCATGATCTAATTGAATGGCGGGACAGGCTCGAGGGGCTGAATGGCCTACTCCTGTTCCTATCTTCCTATGTTCCTATGTTCTGTGGCAATGGGGTGGCGGGGGCCTGAAGATGGGTCCAGATGAGGCCCGCCACAGACCTTGATGCCGTGAGGGCCCATCCCAATCCTCCCGGCAGCAGTGAGGCTCTGTGGCGGCGACCCCCCACCCCCCGCTGCCGCTGTGTGACAGGACCTCTATTAAAATATTCAAATCAATGAAATGAATACATTTAAATAGACTTACCTGTGATCTTGAGGGCCCACCGCGATCTTTGGCGTGGCGGCCAGAACTCCGGGGGGGGGGGGGGGTGGTGTGGTGGGGGGGGGTGTCAAATATACATAATAAGCGTAGGGGATGATGGGAAGGGTTGACCTTTTAACTTTGTGCACTTTGGGGGGAAGGTCAGATGTAAAAGGCAAGTGTTTTGTGGGGGTAAGGGCAAATAGTTACTGTAATTGTTATGGGGGGGGGGGGGTGGGAAAAGGGCGTTATAAATGTATTTATTTAATTTTGTGGGTTTACCTCTTTAAAAATTTAAATTTCCTGACAGGGCTGGCTGCCCTTTAAAAAAGACACCAGCCCCAATGCACAGGCAGCTGATACCATTGCTGGCAACAGACAGCCCACCTCCTCCACGTGATTGGTGGGGGGGGGGGGGGGCGGGGGGCGGGAAGGCTGCCTTGTGGGAGATTGCGGCAGCTCTTTGGCGTGTGGGCCGCCATTTTTTGAGTTCGCCACTGATAAATCCAGCCCAATATAAAATACCTTGAGACAACCAGTGAAACATAAAATAGCATAAATTGGAAATCAGATAGGTTCATGAAAGTTACTTGTTACTTTTGAAATAGTCCATTTGATGCAGAGTTTCCTACCATTGATTGTGTTTTGCAGAACTTATATTGATTTTTCCTATTGACATTTGTAAGGGTTTGTGTACAAAACTGGAACAATAATATGTAAATGTTCATTTTCTGTTGATCGCAGCCCCATTTAAGTCAGATCTTCAGACAGCAGATCTAACACTTCTTAAGAAATATATTCCAGCAGGTATGGTATGCATTTTTAATTGCTTTCATTTGTTTATGTGTGTTACAAAATAATCCACAATGGCATCATAACCAGCCTAAATGAACAAAGAATGAGAAAGTATCGACCTCAGGAGAAATCTTATCGAAAAGCCTATTACTGCCACAATGCTCACAATCATCATCCGAATAATAACAACTGGAAAAGTGCCAAACAAACTATTCTTAACATTATAACACTCAGAACTGCATTGTATTTATAAAGAAGGGCCCAACAGTAACACACTCAATTCTTGCTCTTCAACACTGGACAACTAACATTGTCTCTGGAGCTTTATAAGACATACGTGGATATTTGAATTTGTCATTGTGAATTTGTAATGATAGGCAATGTGCCTTACTGGAACACCAAGGGACTGAGCTTAACTTGCCATAACCTCAAAATGGAGACTGGCTTCATTTTTACAGGGGCTGACAACTGGCCAGCCAAAATGCATGTCTGTTTCAGGCAATGTGTCTCTTTTACTATAACGAGAATGGGACCCCGATTGCCTTTTTTGGACAGAACTGGTAGGAGTATATGCCATGCATTCTGGGACCTGTTTTACTGGCAACACAACTAAGGAGGCCCGAGAAAGGTAAGCTTATTTTTTCTTCTAAGGGTGAAATGTTTAACCTTAGTTGGGGTGTAGAATGATTAGCAGCAGTTCGGTTGACCGCTATACACCCCTAGCTTAAGTGGATATGAAAGTTGGATGGGATGCATAACAAATGTTTGATCCACTACCTCAAAGTTCAAAGTTTCACCAATAAAGGAATGAACAGTCTCCATGTTGTTGATAGCCCTGGAGTGCAGCAAAGTTTCAAAGAATAGTGCTTCAGACAAAACTGCAGCATGTGTAAAGTAGTGAGAGGGCTGGATTTTAAAGGCTCTCCGACTCCAGGAATGGTGGCAGAATTGGGAATGAAGATAGCAATGAATGAGGCCCACCACCGACCACAACACTGGCAGGCCCCGTCCTAATCTCGGAAGCGGCGGCAAGACCTTGTGGCGGCTACCCTGCCGCTTGGCAATGGTACCCGCATTAAAATATGCAAATGGATACTTACCTTTCATTAACATGCCGGCCACAGCGATTCTGAGAGCAGGTTCTGATCTTCATTCCGGCAGCCGGCAGTGCCGCGCCTTCGAATCCCCGTTCGGGGAAACGAGGCGCGACTCCTGTGGGGATGGGGGAGGAGATTATTTTCTCAGTCATGGTGGGGGGGGGGAAGCGGGGTCAAACTCCTCAGGTTAGTTGGGGGGGTTTGATGGGAAGGGGTAAAGGGCAAAGGTTCTGAACTTTGGCAGGTTGGAGGGAAGGTCAAATTTTCACGGTAGGTATTCTAGGGGGGGAAGGGCATAAATGATGTGTAATGCCATTGGGGTGGTGGGGTGGTGAGATAGGGAATTGGAAGCTTATTGTATTCATTTTAAGAAACTTTAATGTCACTGTTCCTTTAAGATTTAAATGCTTATTGAGAGCTGTAAGCCCTTTAAAAATGGCGCTGGCTGTTGTGCATTGGTGCTTGACACCATTGCTGGGGACAGCTTACCCTCCTCCTCCACATCATCGGGGGTGGGGGGAGGTCCTCCCCGGCCATGCTAATGAGTTGCTGCTTTTGGAATTGCGGCGGCTCTGCGATGTGGGCCCCGTGTCTGCAGGTCACAAATTTGTTCGCCCGCTGCCTATTTCAGCAGCGGGCTTTTAAAATGCAGCCCATAGTGTCTGGTAGAAATTTGTGCTTACAGGAATTCCTGTATTTACAAGGAAAATAAACAATAAGAAGGGAATCGTGGAGAATCAGTAGTCTGAGAGAGAAAGAGAAAGAAAATATTGTTCTATTGTAATGGATTTAGAACTAGGACATTATAGATTGCATGGAATTCCTAGTTGTAATATTCGGGTGGCATCAGCAGCGAAAATTGACACCAAGCATGGCCAGTCCAAGGAAGTGTTTATTTACATCCTCACATCATTACATCATTAGCAAACTATAGAAATACATTACACTGCTTCCCCTTTCAAAATAAAAGTATTTTTCTTTTTGTTTCTCTTCAGTGAATTATATCTACAAATCAAGTTTAATAAGTTTAATCAAGTTTACAAAGTCTTCCTGATCTCTTTACTGGTTTTGGTGTGATAGAGTCACAGAGTCATTTACGGCACTGAAGGAGGCCATTCAGTCCATTGAGTCCATGCCCGCTCTTCATCGAGCAATCCAGTCAGTCTTACTCCCTTACTCGATTCCTGTCGCCCTGTAAGTTTGTTTCCTTCAATTGCCCATCCAATTTCCTTTTGAAATCATTTATTGTCTCCTCTTCCACCACCCTTGTGGGCAAGAAGTTCCAGGCCATTATCACTCGCTGCATAAAAAAAGTTCTTCCTCACAGCCCCCCTGCATCTCTTGCCCAATCCCCTATTCCTTGTACCATCAGCTAATGGGAACAGTTTATCCTTACCTAACTTCTAAATCTGTTTGAATCTTGTACACCTCTATCAAATCTCCTCCCAATTTCCTTTTCTCCAAGGAGAACAATACCAGCTTTTGCAACCTAACCTTGTAAATAAATTCCCCCATCCCTGGAACCATTCTTGCAAATCTCCTCTGCACCCTGTCAAGGACCCTCACATCCTTTCTAAAATGTGGTGAGCAGAACAATATTCTAGTTGGAGCCTAACAAGAGCTTTATAAAGGTTCAGCATAACTTCCCTGCTTTTGCACTCTATGCCTCTATTTATAAAGCCCATGATCCCATATGCTTTGCTAACCACTCTCTCAATACGTCCTGTCACTTTCAAAGATCAATGCACATGCACCCCAGGTCCTTCTGTTCCTGCACACTCTTCAGAACTGTGCCATTAAGTCAATATTGCCTCTCCCTATTACTTCTGCCAAAATGCATCACCTCACTCTTGTCAGTATTAAATTCCATCTGCCATATGTCTGCCCTTTCTGCTAGCCTATATATGTCCTGCTGCAGGCAGCTCGTATCTTCCTCACTGTTTGCCACTCCGCCAAGTTTGGTGTCATCGTCAAACTTTGAAATTCTACTCTGTATTCCAAGTTCCAAGTCACTTATACATAGCAAAAATAAAACAGTGGTCCTAACACTGACCCTTGGGGAACACCACTGTCTACCATCCTCCAGTCTGATAAACAATCATTTACTACAACTCGCTGTTTTCTGTCCTTAAGCCAATTTTTTTTATCCAATTGGGCATTAACCCTCCTATTCCATGAGCCTCAGTTTTGTTCATGAGCCTTTTATGTGGTACTTTATCAAATACTTTCTTAAAATCCAAATAGGCAACACCCACTGCATTTCCTTCGATAACATTCTCTGTTACTTCATCAAAAAATTCAACTAGATTAGTCGACATGATCTGCATTTTACAAATCCGTGCTGACTATTCTTAATGAACTCAAACCTCTCCAAGTATCTGTTGATATTATCCCCTGATTATTGTTTCTAAAATCTTACCCACCACTGATGTTAAACTAACTGGCCTGTAGTTGCTAGGACACCCTTTCTTGAATAAGGGTGTCACATTTGCCACTCTCCAATCCTCTGGCAACTTTCCATATCAAGGGAAGATTTGAAGATTATGGAAAGCCCTTCCGCTATCTCCACACTGACTTCTTTTAGCAACCTGGAATACAAGCCACCGGGACCAGGCTACCCTAAGCATAGCCAATCTTTTCAGTACCTTCTCCCTCTAAATTTTTACCCTATCCATTGCCTCTACTGTCTCCACTTCTACTGATATTTTGTCAGATTCCTCTTCCTTAGTGAACACTGATATAAAGTTCTCATTAAGTATTCTAGCCTTGACCTGTACCTCTAAGCATATATTACTCTCTTTGTTCCGAATAGGTCCTACTCCACCTCTTACTACACATTTACTATTGACATGCCGGTAGAAGATTTTTGGGTTCCCTTTTATGTTGACTGCCATTCTATTCTTATATTTTCTCACTGCCAGTCTTATTTTCCTCTTCACCTCCCCTTTCAACTTATTGTATATGGCCTGGTTCTCACTTGAAGAATTCACTTGGCATGCATCATACACCCTCTATTTTTTTCTTTCATCCTAATCTCTGTCTCCCTTGGCATTAAACAAGCCCTGTTATTATTTCCCCTATCTTTCGCCCTTGTTGGAATGTACCTAGCCTGTACCTGAAGCATCTCTTTTCTTAAAGATAACCCACCATTCCGATACAGCACTTCCTGCCAGTGTTTGGTTCCATTTTATCCTGGCGAGATCCCTTCTCATGACATTGAAATTAGCCCTCTTCCAATCTAGACGTTCTACCTTATTTTGTTCCTTGCTTTTCTGCGTTACTAATCTAAACCTTATGGTATGATGATCACTCTTACCCAAGTGCTCCCTGACAGACACTTGGTCCACTTGGCCCACCTCATTTCCCAGCACCAGATCCAGCAATGCCTCCTTTCTAGTTGGGCTGAGAACATACACATCAAGGAAGTTCTCCTGAACATATTTCAGAAATTCCTCCTCCTCATTACCCTTTACTCTAAAATTATCCCATTGATATTTGTGTAATTAAAGTCCCCCATATTATCACACTGTCATTTTTTCACATCTTTGTGATTTCCCTGCAGATTTGCTCTTCTATTTCACTATTTGGAGGCCTATAGAATACCCCTAGTAGCGTGATCATACCCTTTTTGCTTCTCAACTCTAATCAAATGGATTCTCTCTTTACCCCCTCAAGAACATCCTCCCTTTCCAATACTGCAATGTCTTCCCTAATCAGTACTGCATCCCACCTCCCTTTTTGATTTATCTATCTCTTCCGAATACTTTTTAACCTTGTATATTAAACACCTAGTCCTCACCATTTTTAAGCCACTTTTCGTTATTGCCACTACATCATATTCCCGTACTGACATTTGTAGCTTGTAGCTCACCAGCCATATTCACCACACTTTGTGTGTTTGCACACATGCAATGTAATCCTGTCTTTGCATTCCTTGAAGTCCTTCACAGTCTGCTCCTAGCTAATATGGAACTACTTCCTTCTCTAGTACTGTACAACACTCTCACATTATGCACATTATTCCTCTTTTCTACATCTAAATGCTGGCACCCATCCCCCTGCCAATTTAGTTTAAACCTTCCCCAACCAGACTGGTGAACCACCCCACAAGGACATTGGTTGAGGTGCAACCCATCCCTTTTGAATAAGTGCCTTCTACCCCAGAACTGGTCCCAATGCCCCAAGAACCTGAAGCCCTCCTCCAGCACCATGCCTCAAGCCACACCTTGATCCTCCTTATTTTCCTATTTCTAGTCTTGTTAGCGTGTGACAGTGGGAGTAATCCAGAGATTCTTACTTTCAAGGTCCTACTCTTTAACTTCTTCCCCTGCTCTTTAAAATCTGACTGTAGGACCATAATACCTGCCCTCTCTACATTGTTGGTACGTTTACCACAACTTCTGACTCATTCCCTTCTCCGTGCAGGATATTCTGCACCCTCTCTGTGATGTCCTTTACCCTGCCACCAGGGACGCAACACACCACGCGGGACTCATGATGACAGTACAGAAATGCCCTGACTATGGAATCACCTATAACAACTACATTTCTACACTTTGCTGCTCCCTCCTGTACAGTCCCTTGCCCAATGGCACCATGGTCTGGACTGCAGCAGTTTTTAATTTTCAAAGGCTGGGAATGTGGAGGACCCCATGTGGGGAACACGACAGGGTGTTCAAGTTGTGAACACAATGAGGAGCCATGAGGGCTACGGGCAGGGCTGATTAAAATAATGTAGAGGCACAAAGTAAAGCTCAGCTCCTTCAAAAGTTCTACAGAGTGAACACTACTGCAACTGTAAGACTTACTTTTCTCAGTGGTAAGTGACAGGAATCCAAAGAAAGATGTGAGGCTGCTGGCATTACTTGGGCACCTGGGGTTGGCAGGGGAAGGCCTGGTGAATGCACAAAGCCCAGCTGAGAGAGTTCCGATGGGGACAGACTACTCTGACATTGGACAGAGCAGCCAGGATGAGCTGCGGCAGATGTAACTTTCTGGACAGGAGGAGGCCAGAGGAGCACAGAGGGGGGTTGTAAGGGGAAGAAGGCACTACCCAAGACATTGGGTGCATAGTCCAAGGGTCAGCTACCTGCAAATGACAGAACACCAGTGTTGTAGGAGCCTGTGCCTATCCAGGCAGATGGCTTCAGACCTGTGTTCTCTGATCTACAATTACCTGAGACTTCGCGGCCCCCATGACAGTCCCCTACCTGCAGCCGTCAAGGTCACTGTCACCCTAAACCTCTATGCAACTGGGTCGTTCCAGGGATCAGCAGTGGGCCTAGGTGGCATTTCGCAGTCGGTGGCTCATCAAGTCATCAGGCAGGTCCCAGATGCCATTTTCAGGAGGGCAGGGGACTACATCCACTTTTTCACAGATGGACCTGCATAGGCACAGAAGACATTGGGTTCAGTCTCCATCGCTGGATTCAGCTGCTGGGGATCACGCTTGCACCCAAGTGATCATCAAGATAATCAGTGACCGGCCAGTGAGTTCCATCAAGAGGAAAGGCTTTGACTCCCTCAACATCCAACTGGTCTGCAACCACAACAAGAGCTTCCTCCAAGTGTGTACTCGTTTTCCTGGCAGCTGCCATGACTCCTGAAGCGTCCACCAGTCCAGGCTGCTTTGGTACTTCACTCCATCCCCCAAAGTGCATGGATGGATCCAAGGAGACGAGGGAAATCCCTTGAAGAGATGGCTGCTGACCCCTCTACGGGAGCCCCAGACAGAGGCAAAGAGGCAAAACAACCAATGCCACCTAGGTCAGAGGCTAGGAATTCTGTGGCGAGTAACTCACCTCCTGTCTCCCCACTGCCTGTCCACCATCTACAAGGTACAAGTCAGGAGTGTGATGGAATACTCTCCACCTGCCTGGATGGGGGCAGCTCCAACATCACTCAAGAAGCTCGACACCATCCAGGACAATGCAGCCCGCTTGACTGGCACCCCATCCACCACATTCCTTCACCACCGACGCACAGGGGCAGCAGTGTGTACCATCTACAAGATGCACTGCAGCAACTCACCAAGGCTCCTTCGACAGCACCTTCCAAACCCGCAACCTCTACCACCTAGAAGGATAAGGGAAGCAGATGTATGGGAACACCACCACCTGCAAGTTCCCCTCCATGCCATACACCATCCTGACTTGGAACTATATTGCTGCTCCTTCACTGTCGCTGGGTCAAAATCTTGGAACTCCTTTCCTAACAACACTGTTGGTGTGCCTACACCCCAAGAACTGGAGCGGTTCAAGAAGGCAGCTCACCACCACCTTCTCAAGGGCAATTAGGGATTGACAATAAATGCTGGCCTAGCCAGCAAAGCCCACATCCCTTGAATAAATAAAATAAAACCTGCTCAGCAGGCCAAACATTGAGCAGGCCATCAGATTTCTGAAGATGTGATTCCGGTGCCTGGACTGAACGGGTGGTGCCCTCCAATACCCTGCTGCAAGGATCTCTGTTATTGTGGTGGTCTTCCAAGCTCTCCATAAGATGGCCTTCCATAGTGGTGTGGACCTGGAGGACAGTGAGGCCCTGGAAGGAAACAGCTCACTGGGGGAGGAGCAGGAGGTAAGAGAGGAGGAGGAAGATAGGGCAGAGGTGTTTTAACAGCAGAGGGGGATAACACTGAACAGCCAGGTGTCCCTGCTACATGACAAGATGGCCTCCTTCTGCCACCCTCTGGGAAGAGAGCCTACCTCCTCACTCTCACGGCCTCCAGCATTAGATCCAGGTGGTCATCGATAAAGTGAGGGTCTGCCCTGTCTCTAGTGCCAGGCCTCCAGCTCCCCATTGACATCTCGGTTCCCTCTGGCCCTGTGGAAGGCAGATCTCTCCCTCAGGACACCCAGCAGCCTCAGTGAAGTCTGCCATGGGAGTCTACATGAGTCCCAGACTTGCTCTGATCCACCTCTATTTTCAATCTCACTGGTTCTAAGTGGACAGAAAACCTGTCTCCATACCAATTAAGGGTTCACCCATTTGAAAATTGCAATCTGAATCAGTTTCCCACAGGAGACAGGTTTCTGACCCAAAAACAGACCCGGTTCCTGTTTCCCACCCTTTGATTCCTGAGATCATTTCAAGTGCTTCCTTTTCTATCTGCGCATATTTGTATTCATTCTTGGTCAGGGTATGCGATGCAAATACTATGGGCTTCACTTAAGCATTCTCTATGAAATGACTGATCACTGCCCCAACTCCATAGTTTGAAGTGTCACATGCTAGCTTCAGGTCACGATTTGTGTTGTAATGAACGAGTAATGCATCACTGGTCAAGCTTCTCTTACATGCATCATAAGCATCTAGTTGTGCTTTGGACCATTTCCATTTCACATCTTTCTTCAACAACTCATGTAGTGAAGCTAACACTGTTGCAAACTCAGGCAGAAATCACGAGTAGTTTTGAACCATGCCTAGAAAAGATCTAAGCTCAGACACATCTTTTGGTTTTGGAGCATTGACTATAGCTTCTATCTTCCCTTTCACTGGCTGTAGTCCTTTTTTATTGATTTTCAGGACAAGGTACACTAACTCAGATTGCACAAAAGCACACTTTCAACTTCACATTGTGATCATTGAACCTTTTTAACATTTCATGCAGCACTTGAAGATTCTCTTCCTCTGTTGCGGTTGCAATCAGCACATCATCCTGATAGCACAAGTAATGCGGCATTACTTGCAAAATCTCAGCCATTATAGCTTGGATGATTTTAGAGAACACCATAGGGTAGCTTTATGTTGGAGTATAACCCCATGTGTGCATTTATCATGAGATAGTGCTGACTCCCTCGATCCACATTGATCTGTGCATAAGCCTGGGACAAATCCAACTTTGTGAATATCTTGGATCCCGCTAATTCCGCATATAAATCTTGAGAGGTCAGTAGTGGATATTGCTCAACATCCACTGCCTGGTTGATTGTGATTTTGTAGTCTATGCATAGTCTTACAATTTTATCTGACTTGGACACTCCTCCAACTGGGGTTGCCAAATCACTATGAATAGTTTTCACTAGCACACTTCAACCTGGGTTTAGGGAGCATAAGGAACTGGCCTTGCAATGTACTGATTTTGTATTCGGCCTGATTCAGATGTGTGCTTTTACAACAATTATGCCTTCATAGCTGTCCTCGAAAATGTTGCTGTAACTATTCAATAACTGATCAAGCTTCTTGGTCTTTTCAACTCAGAAAACATGCTTCCAGTCTAACTTGACCTTGCAAAGCCATTCTTTGCCCATTAACATTTGTTCGTTGATGTAACTCACTATTACAGTGGGTAATTTGAGGGACTTGCTCTTATATTGGGCACTGCCATTTGTCTGCAAACTTCTAACACCTCACCAGGATAGGTTTTCAACTGAACTGTCTTCTCAGTTAGAAGTACTTCACTGAGTTTGCTCTCATACTTTTCTACTCATAATGGAGCAATCTGCAGCCATATTTGGGAAAAATTGGCTATCCACCGAAGCTCCTTAATTCTCATCCACTCTTTCCATGATAATATGCACTGCACTGTACAGTTCGATGGCTCCATTTCGGATAGTTTCAGAGTGAAGAATAGAGTGAAACAGGGTTGTGTTCCAGCCCCCACTCTGTTTGGCATCTTCTTCTCCATGCTCCTGACCTTTGCCATCCCTGCAGATATGGAAGGAGTCTACTTGCACACAAAGTCAGATGTCAAGCTCTACAATCTATCAAGGCTGAAAGAGAAGACAAAAACACATCACGTGCTGATTAGAGAACTCCTCTATACTGATGATGCTGTGCTAGTCACTCACCCAGAAACTGAGCTACAAAGACTCATGGACTGTCTCTCCCATGCCTGTAACTTGTTCTCCTTGACTATAAGTGTCATGAAAACCAAGGTCTTGGGACAAGTTGTTGCATCGCTGCCCCAATCACACTAAATGACACCCCACAGGAAGTGGTTAGCAAATTCTGCTACCTTGGGTCCACAGTGACAGACAATTTGTCACTTGATATAATGCTCGATACACACATCGGGAAAGCAGATACCACCTTTGGCCGACTTGCGAAACGCGCATGGGATAACACCAAGCTGACCCTTAGGACCAAGTTGATGGTTTATTAGGCTGTATGGCTGTGAAACATAGGTGCTTTACAACTACCAGGAAAAGAAGCTCAATAATTTCCATCTTCGCTGTCTGCGGTTCATTATGAGTATATCCTGGCAGGACAAAATCACAAATGTGGCAGTCCAAAGGCAGAGCTCCCAGTGTTGGCACTAATCAAACAGAGGTGTCTTCGATGGATCGGACACGTCTGTAGGATGGAAGATGGTCACATACCCAAGGACCTTCTGTATGGTGAGGTAGCCGGGACCAGACGACCAGTGGGGCGCCCAAAGCTCCACTTCAAGGATGCTTGCAAGCGTGACATGAGGTCCTAAATGTCCACTATCACAACTGGGAGTCACTAGCTGGCAAAAGAGGGAAATGGTGACACATCCTGTGACTGGCATGCAGTACCATGACGACCAGTGTCTACAGCAGCTTGGCAACAGGCGGCAACACCAAAAACAATTCACAGCGTCACTTGGCAGCTTCGCGTGCGGCACTTGTGGCAGAAATTTCCTCTCAAGGATTGGCCTTCACAGATATTGACAAACGTGCACCAGGAGAAGTTACCCCACCTAAATGGATTGTTTGCTGCGTGTCCATCATCTTTCTTAGATTGACGGTTGCCAACCAACTAATCTCTACTCATAATGGAGCAATATGCAACTATATTGATGCACATGTTGATGTACTGTTGATATGCCAACACCTTTGTACAAAAGTCTCTGTCATTTGAGTGATTGCTCGTGGTATAAATGCTGTGCAGTCCTAGCTCCTCGTTGCTTAGGCATTCTGGATTCACTTCAAGATTGTGAACTCCACGCTTGCAACATCGCTGTTTGCCATTACCACTGGAATAAGTTCCCTTTCCTGTTTTGGCCTTCGTTCAGCAAGCAGTTGAAATATGGCCGCTGGTTTTGGTAATTAAAGCACTTGGCATTTCTGTACTGATGTGCTTGTGCCAAGTGGTTTCCCTTACAGCGATAACAAGACATTAGACCGCTATCACCAACACTCTTCTGACTAGGTCTCTCCTTTTAAGGCTTGGTGGAAGCCTTCTGACAGTGGACAGAAGCTAGACTATAGTCACTGGCATAGGATGAAATTCTCAAGCATTCTTTGATGCCATCTTCTTGGAAGAACAGTCCTATAGGCTAGCTCAAATGTAAGATTTTGTGTATTTACTAATTTGACTGCATTCTTTCGTCCACCAATCCACATACAAATCTATCTCATAATGCACGGTCTAAGGATTTGCCAAAGTTGCAATGTAGTGATCAATTCTTCAGTGCCAGAATATACTCACCAACTGTTTCACTACTTTTCTGATTTCTGGTTCCAAATTTGTAGTTTTCCGCTATCTCTAGTGGCATAGGGTTGAAATGTTCCTCCAACTTGGTGATGATTGTTTTGGATGGCACATTTTTTGCCTTGTTGAGAGTAAGAAGATGCCATACATTTCCAGGACAATTTCCATCAGCAAAATTGCTTTCTTGCACTCAAGAATTGCCTTGTTCTGAGTCTTGACCTCTTCACTTTCACCTTTAAGTCCAAAATGTTATTAGTTCTGAAAAACATGTCCATTCTTTCAGCATATGAATTGAATGTTTCTCAAGCCCTCTCATATGTTCCTTAGCCTTCCGATGGATTCTGTGGGTGCAACCATATTGTCCTGTTTCCAAATTCACAGTAACCAGGTTAGCACTTTACTGTGGCTATCTATAACAGTGATACATAAAACTAGTCTAGTTGGTGATTGAAAATATTCTCATCCAAATATGAGCACTTTGAATCTGTTGCACATTAGGACCCTGCAGTATCCCATTCAACTAAGGAGACAGTTTGAGGCTCAGGCTTCACACAATCCAGTCAAAATCTCTGCCATCTGAGCACGTAAGTCACCAGGAGCTGGCTGATCTTGTTCACTACAGTCCCTGTTCGTGTTTACTGCCTATATTTACAGACTATGATTCCATCCTCATCGCCATTTTTTGTAATCTATTTGGGTGGCATGAGCAGAGAAAATGGACACCATGCATGGCCAGTTCAAGGACACGTTTATTTATGTCATTTACATCATCATGCCATTACGTTATTAGCAAAATATACAAATAAATTATAATCATCAACTAGAGAAACCTAGTCAAAAGCTCCTGGTGAGAACAGGGTGCGGAGTGGGGGTGGGGGGGGGGGGTAGTGATTTAAAAAAATTGCAGAATGGAACACCCTTTGTTCATGCTGCACTCGTGCCCCACACCATTTTAATAGGTTTGTTTAGGGCAGTGCAAAGGTCTTCAGCCAAAAATACATGATTCAGACTCTGATAAAATCCTAACATGCAATCATGCTTTTGGCACCCAGTGCTGACTAAACCAAGGGATTCTGGTGCCTTGCTGGATCCAGCCCAGAAAAGAGTCAATAAGGTCCATAAATATAATTTCTTATTGTTTCTTTGTGGGCCTGGAGGAGCAAAGATGTTGACCCTCCCCTGCTCTGGCTTTCCCTCACCTTCCCTCCACAGTGTGTGCCTGCCTACCACCATCTCCCCATTGCACTTACCTGACGACTGGAAACTCTTCCCATTTCTAGCAGTAGCTTTCTCCCATCCTAATTCCCTTTCCTTTGCTCCATGTTAGTCCTGCTGAGTTCAGGGTGAAGTCAGAAATGGACTATGGTAAGGAGGCCCAGGAGTTAAAATGACCTGGTCCTCACATTAGCAACTTGCCCTGCCTCCCCACGCTGAACTCTCACCCAGAATTAAAATCAGGGCTCTAGGCTCTGACTGTAGTATTTAGTGTTCCTGTTACATAATAATTCCATATTTACTCACTTTCTCTCAGTCATACTATTGCCATTTATATAAGCATAAGAAAGCAACTTGATGGAGTTGCATTATAATGCATAAACTCATGTATTTAATGAGCAATTAACTTCAAAAATAATTGTTTCCCTTTCTCTTCCTTTGTGAGTGGAATTAAATGGTAAAACAGAAATAGCAACAGTAGATGAAGATAGTAAAGTCCGGTTTGGCTTGGCTTAGATTCTTCTGTATTCTTACAGATTGTCCTGAAGAGTGCAAGATGAAAAACTTCGACATAATGTCTCTTTTTTCAGCAATACTCAAAATAGTAAAAGTTAAAATCATAAGTTAGATACCTTATTAAAACCGATAGCTGCCTGAATAGCATAGACTAAATCTTGAACATAAATTCAAAGTTAGTTGACTTTTTTTTTTAGAGATACAGCACTGGAACAGGCCCTTTGGCCCACCGAGTCTGTGCCAACCATCAACCACCCACTTATACTAATCCTACACTAATCCCATATTCCTACCACATCCCCACCTGTCCCTACATTTCCCTACCACCTACCTATACTAGTGGCAATTTATAATGGCCAATTTACCTACCAACCTGCAAGTCTTTTGGCTTGTGGGAGGAAACCGGAGCACCCGGAGAAAACCCACGCAGACACAGGGAGAACTTGCAAACTCCACACAGGCAGTACCCAGAATTGAACCCGGGTCGCTGGAGCTGTGAGGCTACGGTGCTAACCACTGCACCACTGTGTCGCCCCTATAAACCACTGCCACATCAGCTGTGTTACAAATATGTGATAGATCTCAATCTGAACCCTTCACTTCTATCACAACTTTGTGACAGATCCCACACTAGCTGATATGTAGTTTTCCATAAATACTTCCCTACTAGAAGCTTGCGGATTCATTGCCCTAAGAATGTTGTTCAAAGTAGTGCACTTGGAGCAAGCAGAGGGACAGCGCTGGACAGAAAGTTGGACATTAATATAGGGATGAGAACCAAGCTAAATCTGAATTTGTGTGTATTTGGTGGTTTCTATTGAATTGTGTTACATTCAAGCCACTAAATATTTTGTAAGTTTCCAAAAAGTACAATTTGTTTAGCTAATTTAGTTTCGTGTTTAACTGAAGAATGGAAGGGATCTAAGCCAAGCTAAACTGGACTTTAGAACCATGTAAACATCAAGTAAATAATCACAGATAGTTAAAATCTGAAACAAAAATAAAACAATGCTGAAAACACTCAGTAAGTCAGTCACCATTTTGGGTGTGGAGACTTCGTCAGAGCTCCTTTGAAGCTATGGCTGGGAAATTCCTCAGAGATGCTCCCATTCCATCTCTGTAACTTCCTTCTTTTAAGTCATAACTTGTGTGGACAACCACCCCTCCCCTTCTTCCCCCTCTCCTAGTTCAAGACGACTAGTGCGCAGTGGGGAACAATATGAGAGAAAAAGCCTTGAGAATTAAGCAATATTGCTGGCTAGGGATATAGCAGCAGCTGTAGCTGCTGCTTAATAATTTACCATGGTAACATTTTTATGGGGGTTTCTGTCTCAGTATTGCTGCAACAAAAAGATTTGATTAAAAAAAATAAAAGGAAATATTGGCCAAAATTAAGTTTTGTCCAATAGGAAATGTTGTTGTTGGTTTAAG
Organism: Heterodontus francisci; assembly: GCF_036365525.1. NCBI lineage: Eukaryota > Metazoa > Chordata > Chondrichthyes > Heterodontiformes > Heterodontidae > Heterodontus > Heterodontus francisci. The sequence goes on along the minus strand of NC_090381.1, from coordinate 58,170,074 downwards.
GTGACTTGATGCTATTTAATTGTGATATATGAACATGGTGTAAATGGTATCTGCTATTCTTTGCTGCATGTTGGGTTTGTAATTTATTTTCTTCTCTTAAGTCCTATGTGTTTCTTTTGTTTTCACATTTACTGTTTCTGCTTTTGCTATTGTTTCAATTCCCATTCATTTATTTTTTGATGTTGCTACTTGTTATTCTTTCCTAGCCACTCCAATTTCTAGGCAAAGCCTTTATGCTCATTATCATTTACCACAATGGTCCCATGCAACTCTTCACAATCTCTTGAAATGGATAATGTTGCAAAGTTTATTCTAAATCATAATACATTTACACCAATTATATTCAAAGCAACACACCTTTGAGAAAACACTGCATTATGTTGAAATTAAACTGTGATTGTAATTTTTCCTTGTTGTCACCTTTATGGATGGCAAGGTGGAAGTGGCAATAGGAATCTAGGGTTAAAAATTCAATTAGGCTCATTTTTGGGCACAGTCTATGACTAGCCCGTACCTATTGCTGTTGAGGCAGGTAGCATACAAATTAGATGCTGACCCCTCATTTACCTGATTGTAGTGTTGGTCTGAGTGGGGCCCACATTGCTGGCTACCTGAGCACTCAGCAAGGGGCTGAGCACAGTGGTGCAGCCAGCCTGTTTCTCTTCAAGGCAGTCTGGCCCTCTTAAAGGAGGTCTACTGTCAGCGGAAGGGAGCTGCTGACTGACTGTACTGTCACTGGCTCTACATAGGAGCGGCAGAAGTGGAGTACCAGGGACGAGAGAGTGCTCCTAGGTTCATGGATGTGGCGCTGGAGGCTTTAGTCATGGAGGTGGACAGGAGGCAAGAGGTCATGTTTCTGTGGGGGGCCAGGAGGTCCTCCATGACCACCCTTCAAATGGAATGGGAGCAAGTGGCCAGGGAGGTGAATACAAGGAGTATGGGCCCGAGGGCCTGGCAGCAGTGTCACAAGAAGTTTAATGACCTCATGTGGGTAGTAAAGGTCAGTGAATTCATCTTCAAAGGATTTCATACCCACCGCATCCCAAGTGTTCACACTGCTCAATGCACCACATGCCCATCACACAACAGACCCTGGCACTCAGAACTCACGCCTAACATTCAGATACTGAACCTCACCATAACACACATTCTAAGGATGCCAGCCTCACACCCAGCCCCTGCCACTTTCACAGACCTCCAGCTATTCAGCTGTGACAGGCACAAGCCACAAACACATGCAAGACAATCATTGACATTCTGTCCTTTTTCTTGCAGGACGATGTGGGAGCTGAGAGTGAAGCAGAAACTGTGGGGGACAAAGGCACCTACCGTTTTCTGAGCCCTATGGAGGGAATGGTTCTCCGCATCATGGGGACAGCTGCAACAGCATCTTTAAAGTCTGGCATTGCTGAGAACATTGAGGATGATGGTATGTTCCTGACTCATGCCTCTTCTCATCTTGCAGATCACCTTCATCCTGCTATCAGACATGTTATGCAAGCTGTTGATGGTGTGACCATGAACATTCTGATTTCCACCCACCCCTCCTCCCTCACACCAATTTATCCCTTTCTGATTTTCTGCTTTTAGACACCCAAGACCTGCCACCTGCCTAACCACAGCAGCCCCAGGATGAAGAGAGAGAGAGCAAAACCACAGCGTGGATGAAGAGGTCTTGTCACTTGATCTGACATTTGCAGCTACCAGCTCAGATACTGGCACTCCACCTACCTTAAAAGCTAATGCAAAGTTGGGATCTGCACATGGTCAGTCACTGAGCATGAGTGTACTGCAGCCAGGCCAGGAGCAAGGATGGGTTAGTGTGCCATCTCACTGGAGGGCAAGGTCGCAGATGAGTTCTGCTAGAGAGAACTCAGATGAGGACATCAATGGAGCGGCATATAGGAAAATGCTGATGAGGTTGCACACCACAATGCTGGGTGCATTGGCTGGCCTGCCAGAAGGTCTCTTGTCACTGTCAAGGAGTATGGAGAAGTCCAGCTTCAACTTAGCAGAGGCCATTGCACAGAACTTCCACAGCCTCTGCTCCATCTCCCTGTAGTGTTGCAGACCCAGAGGCACTGCAACTGCAGCCCCCATACCTATTGTATGCTTTGTCTAGACAGGCCACCAAATCTGCTGCCATCTTGTGAGGATGATGCAACACTCCCTGCCAAATTCAGCAACTCGCCACAATGCCTCCAAATACAATCCACAGCACTTCCAGTTACTTTGCGACAGCAGAAGTTAGTCTAGGCCACTACCTGTAAGTTGGGTGCCATGTCCTTTTTAATAATACTAGTGGTGTGTCCCTTTTGCAGCTGTACAATTGTTCTTTGGTGAGTGACAAGCGAATACGTTAAGTGGACCTGTGTGGTCCAAATTTTAAATTCTGCATCAAATCAGCCTGTAAGGCTGTTTGATATCATGATCTGACCAGTTGGGAAGTTTCTGCCACATACATGGAATGTCTGTGCGAGCAACTTTCCCACCATGGAACACCACGTGAGTCATGCCAAAAGCAGCCAGAGCAAGGTACCCTTAGAGAGCCCCTGGCTTCTGTGGCACTGACTCCAATGGTGCTTTGGAGCCCAATTTCACACCCCTACTGTTTTTATGTTCATTGAAGTCGTCCAGACACCCTAATCTTGTTGTGTATTAAAGAGGTAATTTTACAAATTTGTGCCCCCTGGTGCTTCTCCCACCAGGAATAGAAATCAAGAATCCGAGCACAGAAGTCAGTGGGTTGGATCGTGACTTTGTGCAATAGTGCAAAACAGGTGATAACACGTTGGCAGCCCATTTTACATGTCTGCTGATTTTCACAGAGGAAGCTCTTCTGATCCGTTTTAAACAATCTGAAATATAAACTTCCTTTTATATTTCAGAATGGAGCCCTGTATAGAGAAATGATATAGGAAACATGATTGTAGCATTACTTTGGCATATTAAAATTTAAAATTAGAAACAAGAGGAAATGATTTACCCCTGTGTGTAAATAATCAAATATCTGTTTTTTCTAAGCTAGTTTACAATTTCATTGCACATATGCACACAGGAAATCTGCCAACAGGGTAGTTCACAGGTTCTCAGAATTTAAAAAAAAGCTTACAGTACATTTTCTAATGTTTGGGTATCAATATGTCAAGAATAAAACCTGCCAGGTGTTCTGTTATGAGGCCTGACTCAGCGAGTGCTTCTGACCACAGTCTACTTCATTTTCAGATGATGGTTATTTTAATTATTAAAGCCAATGAAGTACAATGCAGTATCACAAGATATTTAAAAAACACCACAGAACCACTGCAAGCTACACAGCAGCAGCGATAGAGAAACTCCTGAAGGATAAAAGAAAATCGCAAGAGGTAATGAGGAGGCTGCCAGAGCATCATTTCTCATTGTTGCTGATACATTAAAATGATAAAAAGTTATGAAAAAGCTCATCGTCGCTCTTCCCAGTTTTCTTATAGATTAGCTCAATCTGCTTGTCCCTTGACTCTTCAAACTCAAAATAACCAATCAGTTTGTAAAAATCAATTCAAATTAATTTGACAAACTCAGCATGATATTTAGTTGCTGCTTGTTGTAAAATCTAATTTCATGCAGACATCTGGGGGCGTGAAACCTGTGCTCATTAGTTCCACTTCTGCTCCTTAAAGGAGCTGTATCATCAGCAATTTGCACATTGCAAGCTAGGCACTTCACATTTCTAATATTGAACCATGGTGAATATATGAAGTATTTTCAAAAATTTCAACGTCAGTTTTTTAAGATGGGTAAGGTTTAGGGCGAACAAGAAACCACCAGAGAGGGTTCAGCGTGAGTTCCTGGACATTTTAGCCCCCAGTTCTCATTTTCCAGTGAGAATGACATCAGCTTTGGCAGGTGGGAACAGGAATTGGGGCATGAGCTGGACTGTGCCCCGATGCAGGAACGATCCAATTTCCAGACCAGTGGCTTCAAAGGAGTATCAAAGGCAAAGTTGGCCTATATACACCTGCAAATAAGGCCAGAGTTGAAGCTGAACTACCCAAATCATTAATTTCCCTGGCAACAATAGAACAACAAATAATACCAAGAACAATACTTTCTCAACATGCTCACTATTATGTTTTGGGATTCTTTTACCCTGGAGTTATAATGATGACTATGCTTTGCTACAAGTTGTTCCAAGGTCAACTATAAAGGAACTTTGCTCTCATATGCTTGATTAATTTTGAAGGCTAGGAGAGTTTCAAAAATGGCTACTTTTAAGACGGCCCTCGTCACTGGGCTGCAGTTATACTGCACTGAGATCTGGAGGGGTCCAACACTGCTTGGTATTCATGTACTCTGGAGTCAGATTGAAATTTGACTCTTGAGTTTTTACTGCTAATGTTGCACTGATGTACATCTGGAACTACTTTGCACTGGTGCAAAAAAGACATTTCAATTCAATCCAAAGACTTCTGTTCTCCAAAATGGCCTGTCAGTCACTTTTATAGTTTGGTGCTTTGTTTCAAATATGTTTAATTCAAACATATACCTATGAATGACATAAGTGTTACAAAAAGCAACTTCCCAAGCTGTTTGCAAAATACTGTTTGAACTGAAAACTAAGCATCAAAAGCAAATAACAGACATAATGCACACGGTGACCTTCATTATCTAGCCAATAAGACAAGAATCATAAATTTTACAACACTATTTTCTGCATCTTTGGATATAGCAGATTACATTAATGAATTATATGATAGCAGCTGCTCCTTAAAAAAAGTCACACACTGTGGAAAATTGCATATTGCAGAAGTAACAAAACGATGATTGGCTAGAGCTTGAGAAGCCCCAAAGCCACCACTCTACATACTAAACAAGATATGCTCCCAAGACAGGTGCAGTAGCATAGTCATTATGTTGGTAGAGTAGTAGGCCAGAGGCCTAGACCAGTAATTCATCAAACATGAGTTCAAATTTCATCATACCAGTTTGTGAAATGAATTCAGTTAATTAAATAAATCTGGAATAATAAAGCTAATACCACTCATGGTGAAAACAAAGCCATCATAAAAAAATTGTTCACTAATGTCCTTTAGTGAAAGAAACCTGTTGTTCATACCTAGTCTGGCCTTTATGTGATTCGAGATCCACAGTGAACTTTTAACAGCGCTCTGAAATAGCCTGGCAGGCCATTCAATTTATTTTTTTATTTCATTTAGAGATACAGCACTGAAACAGGCCCTTCGGCCCACCAAGTCTGTGCTGACCAACAACCACCCATTTATACTAATCCTACATTAACCCCATATTCTCTACCACATCCCCACCATTCTCCTACTACCTACCTACACTAGGAGCAATTTACAATGACCAGTTTACCTATCAACCTGCAAGTTTTTGGTTGTGGGAGAAAACCAGAGCACCCAGCAGAAACCCACACAGACACAGGGAGAACTTGCAAACTCCACACATGCAGTAGCCAGAACTGAACCCAGGTCGCTAGAGCTGTGAGGCTGCGGTGCTAACCACTGCGCCACTGTGCCGCAGTCATATCGAACTACTATATCGAGCTACTAGATAAAGTACAATAAGAATAAACCCAGCACTGGATTCAAACATGATAAATGAACAACCCCTCAAAGTCCTCCTCACTAACATTTGGGGGCTCGTGCCAAAATTGGGAAAGCTATCTCACACTCTAATTATGCACAATCACAGAATCTTTTTCAGTGAACGTCCCAGACTCCTGAGTCACCATCCCTAGGTTACACACTTTCCCAAAGGCAGGTCAGACCCACCAGAGGTGGTGGCACAGTTCAGTACCATAGGCTGGAATTTTACCCCCCTCGTGGGAGTGGGCTGGAGGCAGAGGTTGTAAAATTGAGTGGAAGGCAGGTGTTGCTGTTCCCATTGCCTTCCTGCTCCCGTTTCAATTTTACAAGCGGTGGGGGAGGTGACAAACGGCCCGCCTGTCCCTGGCCAAGTAAGACCCTTAAGTGGCCACTTAATTACCACTTAAGGGCCTTCTCCTACTGCCACTGGCATTTTAACAGTGTCACGTAGGCCCTCCATCACATGGGGAGACTGCCAGGTCCCCCATGGTAGACTTATGGAGAAAGTCAGGAGGCATGGGATAGTGGGGAATGTGGCCAGTTGGATTAAGAATTGGCTAACTGATAGAAGGCAGAGAGTGGTCTTAGATGGTAAATACTCAGCCTGGAGCCCAGTTACCAGTGGCGTGCCGCAGGGATCAGTTCTGGGTCCTCTCCTGTTTGTGATTTTTATTAACGACTTGGATGAGGAAGTCGAAGGGTGGGTCAGTAAATTTGCAGATGATACAAAGGTTGGTGGAGTTGTGGATACCGAGGAGGGCTATTGTCGTCTGCAAAGGGACTTGGATAGGTTGCAGTGCTGGGCTGAAAAGTGGCAGATGGAGTTTAACCCTGAAAAGTGTGAGGTCGTCCATTTTGGAAGGACAAACATGAATGCAAAATACTGGGTTAACGGTAGGGTTCTTGGGCATGTGGAGGAGCAGAGAGACCTTGGGGTCTATGTGCATAGATCATTGAAAGTTGCAACTCAAGTGGATAGGGCTGTGAAGAAGGCATATGGGGTGTTAGCGTTCATTAGCAGAGGGATTGAATTTAAGAGCCGTGAGGTGATGATGCAGCTGTACAGGACCTTGGTAAGGCCTCATTTGGAGTACTGTGTGCAGTTCTGGTCGCCTCATTTTAGGAAGGATGTGGAAGCCTTGGAGAGGGTGCAGAGGAGATTTACCAGGATGTTGCCTGGAATGGAGAATAAGTCTTACGAGGAAAGGCTGAACATTCTAGGCCTCTTCTCATTAGAAAGGAGAAGGATGAGGGGTGACATGATAGAGGTTTATAAGATGATCAGGGGAATAGATAGGGTAGACAGTCAGAAACTTTTTCCCCGGGTGGAGCAAAGCGTTACAAGGGGTCATAAATTTAAGGTGAAGGGTGGGAGATATAAGGGGGATGTCAGGGGAAGGTTCTTTACCCAGAGAGTGGTCGAGGCATGGAATGCCTTGCCCGGGGAAGTTGTTGAGTCAGAAACTTTAGGGACTTTCAAAAGGCTTTTGGATAGGTATATGGATAAAGGAGAATGATGGGGTATAGATTAAATTGTCCTTGACAGAGGACAAAGGATCGGCACAACATTGTGGGCCGAAGGGCCTGTTCTGTGCTGTATGTTCTATGTTCTATGTTCTATGTTCTATAAACTCTGGCGACCTCATTATGGGCCCAGTGGGGGAGGGGGGGGGGGGTTGCCCTCCTGATTGGCGCCCTGTGCACCACAGAGGGTGCCCCACGGCACAAGCCACCCCTGCTGCAGCACCTCCCCCACCACTTCAACCAACACCCAGCCGAATGTCCCTGGTGAGGCCCCATACACTGATCTTAATTCCGGGGCCGGCATCCATGCTGCTCCTCTCATTGGGTGTAGTCCCAGCAGTGGCCACCGCTGCCAGTGGCGCTGCTGGGACTGAAGAGCTTCCGGACAGTGAAGTGGGACTTCCAGCCTCAGAGGGGTGGAAGGACGCCCAAGGCCAATTAAGGGCCTGGGCCACGTAAAATCATGGCGTAGCATCCAGGCCCGGCAGAGGCGGGCTCGCCCCCGACTCTTTGGCCTGTGGGCGAGGGCTCCACCCTGACGTAAATTTCCAGCCATACAGTCAGGAGGGAGTTGCCCTGGGAGTCCTCAACATTGACTCTGGACACCATAAAATCTCTTGGCATCGGGTCAAACACGGGCAAGGAAACCTTCTACTGTTCACCACCCTTAGGTGGTGAACACACTTTGAAAGAAGCATTTAGGCAAGGGCACAAATGTATTCTGGGTGGGGGACTTGAATAGTAGCAACACTACTGACTGGGCTGGCTGAGTCCTGAGGGATATGGCTGTCAGATTAGGCTCGTGGCAGGTGATGATTAAAAAAAATCTCATTCTCACCAATCTACCTGTCGCAGATTCATTTGTCTGTGGTAGTATTGATCGGGTGACCACTGCACAGTCCTTGTGGAGAAAAAGTTCTGAGGACAACCTCCAACATTATCTGTGGCAGTGCCACACCGCTAAATTGCATGGATTTAGAGCAGCTCTAGCAGCTCAACGCTGGGCATCCATGGAATTGTATTGCACTACAATCTGCAACCTCATGGATTGGCGAATCTCTCACTCTGCCGTTACGATCAAGCCAGGCAACCAACCCTGGTTCGATGTATGGTGTAGAATAACATGCCAAGAACAGCACTAGGTGCACCTGAAAATGAGGTGCTAACCTGGTGAAGCTACAACAGAGGTCTACAGGCATGCCAAAGAGCGGAAGCAGCATACTATAGACAGAGCTAAGCAATCCGACAGAGCAGATCAAAGCTCTGTAGTCCTGCCACATCCGGTCTGAATGGTGGTGGACAATTAAGCAACTAACGGCAGGTGGGCAGGTGGAGGTTGCATAAACATTCCAATCCTCAATAATAAGGGGCCCAGCACGTGAGTGCAAAAGACAAGGCTGAAGCACTTGCAACCATCTTCAGCCAAAAGTGCCCAGTGGATGTTCCATCTTGTCCTCTTCCTGAGGTTCCCATAGCTCATTCAATTTATTCCACATGATATCAAGAAACGGCTGAGTGCACTGGAGACAGAAAAGGCTATGAGCCTTGATAACATCCCACCTATGGTATTGAAGATTTATGTTCCAGAACTAGATGCACCTCTAGCTAATGCTGTTCCAGTGCAGCTACAACATTTGTATCTACCTGACAAAGTTGTCCAGGTATGTCCTGTTCAGAAAAAGGAGGGCAATCCAACCCAGCAAATTAACAACCCTACCACACCACAACCCTTCCCACCAATAGTCTACTCTCAATCATCAGCAAAGTAGTGGAAGATGTCGGCGACAGTGCTATCATGTGACACTCACTCACCAACCATCTGCTCACCAATGCTCAGTTGGGGATATGTCAGGACCACTCAGCTCCAGACTTCATTACAGCCTTGTCCAAGAAAGTACAAAAGAGTTGAATTCAAGATGTGAGTTGAGATAATGGCAGCATTTGACCGTGTGGCACCAAGAAGCCCTAGCAAAAGTAAACTCAATGGAAATCAGGGGAAACTCTCCACTGGCTGGATTCATACCTAGCACAAAGGAAGATGGTTGTGGTTGTTGGAGGCCAGTTATTTCAGCCCCAAGGCATTGCTGCAGGAGTTCCTCATGATAGTGTTCTAGGCCCAACCATCTTACTTAGAGAGATACAGCACTGAAACAGACCCTTTGGCCCACTGAGTCTGTGCTGACCATCAACCACCCAATTTATACTAATCCTACAATCCCTACCACCTGCTTTCACAAGGGGCAATTTACAATGGCCAATTTACCTATAAACCTGTAAGTCTTTGGCTGTGGGAGGAAACCAGAACACCCAGCAGAAACCCACGCAGTCACAGGGAGAATTTGCAAACTCCACACTGACAGTAGCTAGAACTGAACCTGGATCACTGGAGCTGTGAGGCTGCGGTGCTAACCACTGCACCACTCGTAGCCATCTTCAGCTGGTTCATCAATGAACCTTCCCTCCATCATAAAGTCAGAAGTGAGGATGTCCACTGATGATTGCAGTGTTCAGTTCCATTTGCAATTCCTCAGATAATGAAGCAAGCCGTGTCTCCATACAGCAAGACCTGGACAACTTGCAAGAGTGTGTTGATAAATGGAAAGTAACATTCATACTAGCACCCCTCCAAGTCACACACCATTGTGATGAAAACTGCACCTGCCAAGAATGATGCATATTAATTTTGTCATATGGAACATTAATTTTAAACTCTCACTGGACTGAAAACATGGCTGCACCTGCATTCTAACAGGACAGTGGCTGAAAACATTTACATTCTAAGAGACAGTTGCCTGGAGAAGACAATGGAACTGCTCCCTGATTCAATTAACCAACTGGATTTTGATCACAAGACATTGACTGTGTGAAAGCCAGCATTCCAGCCCCCCTACTGAGGATGTCTACTAAGATTGAAAGAATCCACAAAACCTCACCGGGCAGGTTGTTTAAAAACAAAAGCTAGTCACATGACTGACTTGCTGGCCCAGGTTTGGTTTGAATTGTATTCACAGAACAGTTTGAAGTCAGATTGCAACTGAACTTGAAGACAGAGCATCTCCCTCTCCCCCACCGCACCCCCTCCCTCTCTCTCTCTTTCTCTCTCACGAAAAGCAGAGATTGCAACTGGATTTCAAGAATACAGAAAACCAGCGAAACAAGTTTGAAAGTGTGTACTGGGCCCCAACTAGATGGCAAGATTTAACTGCAACCAAAGACTTTACATCGAACTCAAAAGACAGTAAATGAAATCCAGCGATAGCTTCAAATCTTTTCCCTTGATTCTTTATCCTTTTCTGTCTCTATCTGCATGTGTGTTTATCTTGTATGCATGCTAGCGTGGTCGTGTCATGTATCTTTAGTAGTTTTAACCGAGTTAGAGTTTTAAGGTTAATAAACTTACACCTTTCTTGTTTAAATCTAAGAAAATCTGTCTGGTTGATTTCTTTGCCATTAAAATTGGAGAGCAGTGAACAAGGATTCACTGAGGGGAAGCTAAAAACACGGTGTTTTAAAAATTAAACCCTGTTACGGTCAAACCAGGAAAAGGCTGAGAGGGAACCCTTTCTCACCTCGTCATAACACTATTCTGACTTCGAAATATATTGCTGATCCTTTATTGTCTCTGGGCCAAAATCTTGGAGCTCCCTACCTGTTGTCTGTTTGGCTAGTCTAGCTGGAAGAGATTACTGAGTCTCATGTGATGTCTTACATCGTCATTGTGGAAGGCATTAATCACACTGTCCCAAACATTAACCTTTTCAAACCCTTATACTACATTTCCCCCAAGTCCTTGTCCATATAGTTTTTGTACATTAATTTTTACTTTTACATATTACCCCATCTTCCCCCAAGTCTCTGACATCACAGATTCAATCTGTCAGGAGGTTTCACAACTCGCCCTGATCGTGTTGTTGCCAGACTTGGAAGATGAGTCATCTTTCTCTGAGCTCTTGTTTCTTGACTTGGACGGCCTTCATTGAGGTTTGTAGTACCTGTTGCTTTCTGAATTTCAGGCTCAACATTTGGTTCATCCAAATGTATTCTTGATTGACGTCCTTGATGAATAGAAGGAAGATTTTGCCTGTTTCTTCTTATTGTACCTTTAATACAGTATTAAATATGATCTATGTTAATTCTCATCTCTCTGCATGATTGCTCCTTCTCTGCCTTGGTCTCGTACCCATACCTTTTCTCCTTCCATCAACTTGGGTAGATTCCTGGTACGATATCTCTTGTTATAGTTTCAAGCTTGTTGCTTTCAATAGGACATTTCTCTGTCTTGAACTCTCTGATAATCCTGGACTTCTAGCCCTGGAAGTAATATTCTGGGTAGGATGGGAAGTTGTGTTTTGATCTTCTTTCCCATCAACAATTCTGATGGTGCTAATCCATATTGCAATGGTGCAGATCTGTAGTTTAGGAGTGCTGTTTGAAAATCTTCATTCCTCTTTAACAGTGCTTTGATAGTTCTAACTCCTCTTTCAGCTTCAACATTAGATTGAGGATATCTAGTGGAACATGTAAGATGTACAAATCCACAGTTTTCTGTAAAGTGCGTACAGTAGTCGTTTGCAAATTGTGGACCATTATCGGAAACATTCCGGTCAGGAATGCCATGTGTTGCAAAGATTTCCACTAAAACTAGATTAACTGTCTCCATGGTCGCTCTGTACAAATGTTTGATTTCGATCCACCTTGAAAAATAATCAATAACAATCAGGTAGGATTTTCCATTAAACATGAGTAGACTCAGAGGGCGGAGTTCCAGACCGGTAAGTGTAAAAAACTTACCTCGGGCATTCTCGGAGCAGACACGGAGGGCGGAGATCAAGACCGGTAAGTATAAAAAACTTACCTCGGGGATTCTCGGAGCAGACTCGGAGGGCGGAGTTCCAGACCGGTAAGTTACCTCGGGTGGGGGAAAAAAACTGAAAAAGTGATGTCACAGGAAAGCTGTGACCTGATTGGCTGGTAGGGAATCTGTACCGAATTTGAAAATGAAACTGATAAAAAATTGATTAAAACACTAATTAACTAATTAATAAGTAGAGTAACTAAACTAGAGGGAGGAGATTACTGTATTTAGTTAGCATTTAGTATTTATTGTAGAAATCTAGCACTAGGGACCATATAGTTAAGTGCATAACAATTTAGTAAGGATTTAATAAGTGTTTATTTATTTTATATTAATTAACTAATTAGTGCTAGAAATGACAGTTAGAGGGGTGAAGTGCTTCACCTGTGAGATGTGGGAGGTCCGTGACGCTTCCAGCGTTCCGGGCGACTACATCTGCAGAATGTGTACCCAGTTGCAGCTCCTCACGGACGGCATGGATCGGTTGGAGCGGCAACTGGATGCACTTCGGAGCATGCCAGTGGCAGAAAGTGTCATAGACAGGAGTTTTAGAGAAGTGGTTACACCCAAGGTGCAGGCAGATAGATGGGTGACCGCTAGAAGGGGCAGGCAGTCAGTGCAGGATACCGTTTTGGATACTGTTGGGGGGGATGGCCTATCAGGGGAAAACAGCAGCAGCCAGAGCAGTGGCACCATGGCTGGCACTGTTGTTCAGCAGGGAGGGACAAAGCGCAGAAGAGCAATAGTTATAGGGGACTCTATAGTCAGGGGCACAGATAGGTGCTTCTGTGGACGTGAAAGAGACTCCAGGATGGGATGTTGCCTCCCTGGTGCCAGGGTCAAGGATGTCTCTGAATGGACAGGGGGCATTCTGAAGGGGGAGGGTGAACAGCCAGAGGTTGTGGTACACATCGGTACCAATGACAGAGGCAGGAAGAGTGATGAGGTCCTGCAGGCAGAGTTTAGGGAGTTAGGTAGTAAGTTAAAAAACAGGACCTCTCGGGTTGTAATCTCGGGATTACTCCCTGTGCCACGTGCCAGTGAGGCTAGAAATAGGAAGATAGTGCAGCTAAACATGTGGCTGAGCAGCTGGTGTAGAAAGGAGGGTTTCAGATATCTGGACCATTGGGCTCTCTTCAGGGACAGATGGGACCTGTACAAGAAGGACGGGTTGCATCTAAACTGGAGGGGCACTAATATCCTGGCTGCAAGGTTTGCTAGCGTCACTCGGGAGGGTTTAAACTAGTGTGGCAGGGGGGTGGGAACCAGAGCAGTAGGACAGCAGGTGAAATAAATGAGGAGGACATAGTAAATAAGGCCAGTAGGACTAAGAGGATGAGCAGGCAGGGAGATGTTGCTGAGCACAGCGGGACTGGTGGTCTGAAGTGCATTTGGTTCAATGCGAGAAGTATAACAGGTAAGGCAGATGAACTTAGAGCTTGGATTAGTACTTGGAAATATGATGTTGTTGCTATTACAGAGACTTGGTTGAGGGAAGGGCAGGATTGGCAGCTAAATGTTCCAGGCTTCAGAAGCTTCAGGCGGGATAGAGGGGGATGCAAAAGGGGTGGGGGAGTTGCATTACTGGTTAAGGAGAATATCACAGCTGTACTGCGGGAGGACACTTCGGAGGGGGTCATGCAGCGAGACAATATGGGGGGAGCTCTGGAATAGGAAGGGTGCAGTCACGATGTTGGGGGTTTACTACAGGCCTCACAACAGCCAGCGGGAGGTAGAGGAGCAGATATGTAGACAGATTTTGGAAAGATGTAAAGGTAACAGGGTTGTGGTGGTGGGTGATTTTAACTTCCCCTATATTGACTGGGACTCACTTAGTGCTAGGGGCTTTGATGGGGCAGAATTTGTGAGGAGCATCCAGGAGGGCTTCTTGAAACAGTATATAGAAAGTCCAACTCGGGATGGGGCCATTCTGGACCTGGTATTGGGGAATGAGCCCAGCCAGGTGGTCGAAGTTTCAGTGGGGGATCATTTCGGGAGCAGTGACCATAATTCCATAAGTTTTAAGGTACTTGTGGATAAGGATAAGAGTAGTCCTCGGGTGAAGGTGCTAAATTGGGGGAAGGCTAATGATAACAATATTAGGCAGGAACTGGAGAATTTAGATTGGGGGCGGCTGTTCGAGGGTAAATCAACATCTGACATGTGGGAGTCTTTCAAACGTCAGCTGATTAGAATCCAGGATCAGCATGTTCCTGTGAGGAAGAAAGACAAGTTTGGCAAGTTTCTCGAAGCTTGGATAACACGGGATATTGTGAGCCTGGTCAAAAAGAAAAAGGAAGCATTCGTAAAGGCTGGAAGGCTAGGAACAGACGAAGCACTTGAGGAATATAAAGACAGTAGGAAGGAACTTCAGCAAGGAGTAAGGAGGGTTAAAAGGGGTAATGAAAAGTAATTGGCAAACAGGATTAAGGAAAATCCCAAGGCTTTTTATACATATATAAAGAGCAAGAGGGTAACCAGGGAAAGGGTTGGCCCACTCAAGGACAGAGATGGGAATCTATGTGTGGAGCCAGAGGAAATGGGCGAGGTGCTAAATGAGTACTTTGCATCAGTATTCACCAAAGAGAAGGACTTGGTGGATGATGAGCCGAGGGAGGGGAGTGCAGATAGTCTCAATCATCTCATTATCAAAAAGGAGGAGGTGCTGGGTATCTTGCAAAGCATTAAGGTAGATAAGTCCCCAGGGCCTGATGGGATCTACCCTAGAATACTGAGGGAGGCAAGGGAAGAAATTGCTGGGGCCTTGACAGAAATCTTTGCATCCTCATTGGCTACAGGTGAGGTCCCAGAGGACTGGAGAATTGCCAATGTTGTTCCTTTGTTTAAGAAGGGTGGCAAGGATAATCCAGGAAATTATAGGCCAGTGAGCCTTACGTCAGTGGTAGGGAAACTATTAGAGAGGATTATTCAGGACAGGATTTACTCCCATTTGGAAACAAACGAACTTATTAGCGAGAGACAGCATGGTTTTGTGAAGGGGAGGTCGTGTCTTACTAATTTGATTGAGTTTTTTGAGGAAGTGACGAAGATGATTGATGAAGGAAGGGCAGTGGATGTTATCTATATGGACTTTAGTAAAGCCTTTGACAAGGTCCCGCATGGCAGAATGGTACAAAAGGTGAAGTCACACGGGATCAGAGGTGAGCTGGCAAGATGGATACAGAACTGGCTCGGTTAATAGAAGACAGAGGGTATCAGTGGAAGGGTGCTTTACTGAATGGAGGGATGTGACTAGTGGTGTTCCGCAGGGATCAGTGCTGGGACCTTTGCTGTTTGTCGTATATATAAATGATTTGGAGGAAAATGTAGCTGGTCTGATTAGTAAGTTTGCGGACGACACAAAGGTTGGTGGAGTTGCGGATAATGATGATGATTGTCAGAGGATACAGCAGGATATAGATCGGTTAGACACTTGGGCGGAGAAATGGCAGATGGAGTTTAATCCGGACAAATGTGAGGTAATGCATTTTGGAAGGTCTAATGCAGGTGGGAGGTATATAGTAAATGGCAGAACCCTTCGGAGTATTGACAGGCAGAGAGAACTGGGCATACAGGTCCACAGATCACTGAAAGTGGCAACGCAGGTGTATATGGTAGTCAAGAAGGCATACAGCATGCTTGCCTTCATCGGTCGGGGCATAGAGTATAAAAATTGGCAAGTCATGTTGCAGCTGTACAGAACCTTAGTTAGGCCACACTTAGAATATTGCGTGCAATTCTGGTCGCCACACTACCAGAAGGACATGGAGGCTTTGGAGAGGATACAGAGAAGGTTTACCAGGATGTTGCCTGGTCTGGAGGGTATTAGCTATGAGGAGGGGTTGGAAAAACTCAGATTGTTTTCACTGGAACGACGGAGGTGGAGGGGCGACATGATAGAGGTTTACAAAGTTATGAGCGGCATGGACAGTGTGGATAGTCAGAAGCTTTTTCCCAGGGTGGAAGAGTCAGTTACTAGGGGACATAGGTTTAAGGTGCGAGGGGCAAAGTTTAGAGGGGATGTGCGAGGCAAGTATTTTACACAGAGGGTGGTGAGTGCCTGGAACTTGCTGCCAGGGGAGGTGGTGGAAGCAGGTACGATAGCGACGTTTAAGAGACATCTTCACAAATACATGAATAGGAAGGGAATAGAGGGATATGGGCCCCGAAGTGCAGAAGGTGTTAGTTTAGGCAGGCATCAAGATCGGTACAGGCTTGGAGGGCCGAATGGCCTGCTCCTGTGCTGTACTGTTCTTTGTTCTTTGTTATCCATCCCCAGCTGTTCCCAGGGTCTGGTTGGAAATTGGGTTGATATAAGGTGTTCACTCTTGTCTGGTCTGTGCGCTGCACATACCTGGCAATTAGAAATCATTTCTTCTATATCTCTTGATATTCCCGGCCACCACATGGACAACTGAGCATTTCATAATACCCATGTGGCCCTGGTGTATTTTTTTCCGGAGTGAGGCTGGAATCACCAGCTTCTCGCCATATACCAGCAAATCATCCACAATAGTAAAGTGCTTTCTGTACTCAAAGAAGATTTTCATCACATTATCACTGGGACGCTGCTGTGGCCAGCCTGGCGTGAAATATTCGCAGATACGAATGCATTCCTCATCTTGCATTTGATCGTGACGAATTTCTTGGAGCTTCTTTGAGCTTGCCAGCCATTGTGATGCAATGATCTGAGAATATTACTCAATCTCATTAATGAATTAAACATCCTGTTGTGTAGGATGGTTAACAGTGGCTCTGGACAATGCATCTGCTGTCGTTTGTTGCTTGCTCTGTACGTATACTGTTTCATACGTGAATCTCATTAGCCTCAACTGGAATCTCTGGATTCTCAGAGGCATTCTACTGAGTTGCTTTTCAGCAAGTGAGGAATCTAGGGGTTTGTGGTCTGTCTTTTTGATGACCTTTAAGCCGATGATATAATCTGAGAATTTCTCACAAGTCGACGTGACTGTGAGAGCTTCTTTTTCTATGGCAGTGTACCTCATCTCAATCTCAGACAATGCTCAAGACGCATAAAAAACCCGTCTTCGACATCCATCTGGCTGTTCTTTAAAAAGGACTGCCCCTAACCCTG
Source organism: Heterodontus francisci (assembly GCF_036365525.1). Lineage (NCBI taxonomy): Eukaryota > Metazoa > Chordata > Chondrichthyes > Heterodontiformes > Heterodontidae > Heterodontus > Heterodontus francisci. The sequence goes on along the minus strand of NC_090381.1, from coordinate 58,153,012 downwards.
TCGATGACATGTCTGCTGCAACTGTGGTCAGTAGTGAGGGGTGAAAATGCATTAAAATATCTGGCAAAATCAGCATTTCCTTGATGCTTTGAAATACCTGCTCCTGATGTGCATTCCAACATCAGACTTGAGCTTTCTGTAATAGTTGTCTTAAGGGTTCAGTAACTTGCGCTCGATTGGGCAGAAATTTTGCCAACTGATTAACCATTCCAAGGAATCGTTGAAGATCTTGGACAGAAGTAGGAAGTGGGAATTCACTAATGGCTCTTGTCTTTTGCAGGTCTGCCATTATGCCCTTGCCACTAACAATGTGGCCTAGGAAATGAATAGACGTAATTGAGAATTCATACTTTTCATTAAGAGTCAAGCCTTCTTGTTGTTGATGATTCAAAACCACTCTAACCCTCAGGTCATGTTCTTCAATGGATTCCCCATGGACTAAGATGTCATCCATATGGCACATTACTTCTTTAAGGCCCTGTAGAATGTTTGATATAATTCTTTGGAATATTTCCGGTGCTGATATTATTCCGAATGGTAAACGATTAAAACAAAATCTTCCGAACGGAGTAATGAAGGTTGTCAATAACCTTGACTTCTCATTCAATGGGACTTGGCAAAAGCCACTATTCACATCGAGCTTTGTGAACATTTTACTTTTGGATAACCATGGCAAGCTTTTGTTTAATGAGGACATCGGATGAATTTCTCTTGCCACAGCCTTATTAAATTAAGTCTACACAAATGTGAAGAGTACAATTAGGTTTAGGAACTGGAACCATTCCTGAGCACCACTCTGTAGGCTTGGTGACAGGAGAAATGACTCCCATCTTGGTCATCTCTTCTAGCTGATGATGGACTGTTTCATTAATGGGTGTGATATCTTCCGAGGTGCGAAAAGACATACAGGTTTAGCATCTTTTTTCAAAGCAATACTATATTCGGTCTTAAGTCTTCCTAGACCAGTAAGTAATTTCGGAAAGTTTTTTTGGAAGTGACTCCTGGATACTTGCTGCTTATCTTCTTCCATTTTACTGATAAGATTAAGGTCTATATTAGCTCTTCTACTTGATTCTGTGGGCAGTGGGCAGATATTTGTACTTCCGCAGCTGTAATAGGCAGCGGACATTAGCAATGGTGGCCCACGCACTTCATGGAGCCGCTGCGATATTAAATGCAGAGGCTCATTTAAATGGCCGGGTCAGACCGCCAGCCCCCTCCTCCCACCACAATGACGTGGAGGGGGCAGATGGTCAGTCCCGGACAATGGCGTCAGTTGCCTTTGCACAGGCGCTGACGCCATTGTTAAAGGGCTTTGAGACCTATCATTACATTTAAATATTTAAAGGAGAATGGATTTTAAAAAAATAGTTAATTGATGCTGTCCCTCTCGCAGCACCACCCCTCCCAACAACCACAGATTTAATTCCTTGCCCTCTCCCCTTCCAAAATACTTACCTTGTGCACCTGACCTTCCCCCCACCGGCCCTGCCAAAGTTCATAAACTTTAAACTTTACCACTTCTCACCATTCCGTACACCACTCAGATGAGTTTGACCTAGCTCCCCATCTGTTGCACTGGAAAACTTACCTGGTCCACCTCCCCACCAGTGTTCCGCCTCGGATCCCTGAATGGGGATCCGAAGGCGCGGGAGTGCAGACCATCAGCATCAATATTGCTCTGGGACGGACGGCAGGAGCACGACAGTCATTAATTCAAGTATTTACATGAATTAACATATTTAAATCGGGCTCCCGTCACCGAGCGGCAGGGAGGCCGCTACGAGGCCTTGCTGGGCAGGTGGAGGGGACACCACGAGGCCTCGCCGCCACTGGCAATGTGGGGCCGGGCCTTCCTGATGTTGAGGTCTGTGGTGGACCTCTCCCGGAGGCATTTTCCGACTCCCCTCACTGCCACAACCCCTGATGTCGTGGGGAGAGGGGTCTATAAAATTCAGCCCAGTATTTCCAATATCTGCTTTCCCTTGTACTGGAATGTTGCCTGTAGTTTTCCCTTGACGTTCAGTTCAATCCCTCCTGGACTGTGTAAATGAGTTTCTGTTGGTTGCAGGCAATGTGCTGGTACTGGTAACCACGGTTGGTTGTCTGATAAATCTATTATGCTTGCTCCAATAAATTAAAAGCAAATACTGCAGATGCTGGAAATCTGAAATGGAAACAGGAAGTGCTGGAAATACTCAGCCGGTTAGGCAGCATCTGTGGAGAGAGAAGCAGAGTTTACGTTTCAGGTCTGTGACCTTTCATTAGTAACCTGCTTGCTCCAGTGTCTAGTTCAAGGTTAGTAATATGACCATTGACATATATATCTGCAGTCCAGAATGCATGATTAGGGTCACTGATCTCACCAAGGAAGTTTTCTGATTTCTCTTCTGATGGAGATTGTTCAACTTCATTAATAGCTCTATGCGTGAAGACTTTTCCTTTAGAGCCTGTGAAAGTAGAGGTTTTACTTTGGCACATCTTCCTAAAATGGCCAACTTTCTTGCAGTGAAAGTATTCTGCTTAGTTTGCAGGACATTGTTCGCACCTGTGGATCTTTTTGGCGGCACAATGCTGGCACGGTTTCATGGTGTCTTGCACATTTCCTCCCAAGTGTACCTTCTTTTCTGGTGCTTCTTTTACAGTCCTCTGCTTAAGGAACTGTATGGTCACTGGAGGTTTCCTGAACCAAGGTTTTTCTTCACCTCTCAGTATTGCTCTGTTCTGCTTACATAAGATAATACAGCTTGTCTCACCAGCTGTATTTTTTTGTCTAGGGTGAGGTCTTCCTTAGAATGCAATAAATCCGATAAGGATTCATCAGCAATACCTACTACAATGTGGTCTCGTATTAATTCTGCTTTCAGGTCTCCGTATTCACGTCCTTCAACCAGCCGGTAAAGGTCATTAATAAAAGCATCAATCAGTTCACCTGGCTTCTGGACCCTTCTGTTGAATTTGGCCCTCTCTAGATTCTTGCTTCTCAGGTTGAAATAATTAGCAAAGGCTTTTAAGACTTCTTCAAATTTATCTGCTGTCTCATTAATTCCTTGCCTTGCAATAACATCTCCTGCTATTGCTCCTATGGAAAAAAGTAATGTGTTGACTTGTTATGCTTCAGATTTGCTGTCCAATGTTGAAGCAATTCTGTATCTCAAAAATCTTCTTCTCCGAAGTGGACTGTTTTGAGTTTGATTTGGTCCTTCCATGTGTCCAAACCTCTCTGGTAGTGTAAATTTAAGATCCAGGCCTCTTCTAAACTTTTTAGACAGGTTTTTTTCTATTTTAAATTTTCCTTCTCATACTGGAAGTTTTCCCACACTTTTTGAAAGTTTTCCCATGCTTTTCAACCTCGGTCACCTTGTGAAATGGTGCTGACCTCGGATCCTCCCTTGTTAGGGATTTTTGTTTTATTCCTGGTGTTGCCTGCCTAGTGCCCCATTAGAAACAACTTTGTACTCTATTTTAAGGGTTGTTCACCAAATTCCCGACTGTTACTTGGTTCTCTGACTTAATACCTTCAATCGCTGAACTGGGATTTTTCCACCGACCACCATGCCTTTGTGGTGGAGCCTGAATGTCTCTACAAGCCGACTCCCCGACTCTCCATTTCATCCATGAATCAGCTGTGGAGACTTTCACAGCCTCTTCTCAAGTTCTGCAGTCTTGGCGCTACTTCTTCAGGTCTGTCGATTTTCAAATATTTCTGGTTGTTGTATAGCAAGAACCACTGCTGTTCACCATATTATGTGTTTGGCTCGTCTAGCTAGGAGAGATTACTGAGTCTTCAGTAAGTTTTTTAACAATACTAATTTATTGCATATTAGATAACTACACACAGCTTTATACAAGTATGTCTAACTCCACTGATGCCATGTTGCTTCTCCTTCAAATCTCTCTCTCATGTGATCTCTTACATCATTATAGTGGGAGGTATTGCTCACACTGTCCCAAACATTAACCCTTTCAAGCCTTTATACTACACTAACAACACTCTGGGAGTACCTTCACCACGCGGACTGTAGCAGTTCAAGAAGGCATCTCACTACCACCTTCTCAAAGGCCACACACTGTGAATGAATAAAAAAAGACACTCTTAGGGCCCTAACTGCAAGATAATTTTATCAACAGTAGTATAACAAGTGGATAGTACCAAAATATCTATCTATGATGTTAGGAATCTTAGGTCTGCACACACTTTCTATGTCAGTTTTTAAATTATAAATTCCGATGTTCACATTTATAGTGGAAATTGCCGTATAAATTTATCATGCTGTAACTGAAACCTACTAACAATGGTAGCATTAAAGGGTCACCCACCTCCTCAGCTTATACTGAGTAAATCCTATGCACCAACTATTTTTCTTCTTCTGTTTCAAAAATATGATACAAAATTAAGGACAGAATGTATGCCTTTAAAACCAGGATTGACTTAAATCTGTATGCTCAGTCCAATCCAATCTGCCCTCTAACCCTGCTTCTACTGGTCTTGACTCCCTGGGGGGCAATTTTGACTTTGTGTGAGTATAAAATGAGCAATAGCGTATCGGCAGTCCGTTTTACTTCTCTTCTGAAGTCAACATGGTGGAGCTGCAAGCTTGGTTTGGCAGTTCTTCCGACCAACCCTTAGATAAGGAGTGAGATCAGGAATCAAACCCCAAAATTCCTTGGGACAGGGAACAAGAGAGCAAAAGCCCATATGTTGGAAGTCAGTTGCCAAGGTCTGTTGAGGGAGAAGCTAGTAGAGGCCAGTCAGGTTACCTTACGAATAGGGCTGACCAGGCCCAACATATGCCTTGATATGATTCTATGCTAAGACTGACTAAAAGCTAGTATAGTTAGCCTAGTCACTGGGACAGTAGAGGGTGGCGCATTGTCTTGTTTATGAAGAGGAAACTGAAGTTAAGTGAAATTTGTGGCAGTGGCTACTTTTTATGTTCATTTGCTGACTGTAAAGCAGCTTATTGATCCATAATTGTCTTCGTCTCAATGAATAGAAAAGAACTTGCAATTATGTCAGACCTTTCAAGACCTCAGTATGTCCCAAAGCACTTCACAACCAATGATGTACTTTGAACTGTTGTGACTGATATAAAGTAGGGAAATGCAGCAACCAATTTTTGCACAGCATGGTGCTACAAGCAATGGGTTATTTGCATATTAATTTCTATATTAATTGCTTGAAGTTCTTTTCTACCACTGATGATTTCCTGAATTGACATACATGTGCAATTGATGATACAATGCACTGTTGGAGAACTGAACAATTTCATAGAGGCTTTGATGTCTGGATGTCTGCTACTATGGCTTGGTGTCAAAATGCACATACCACAGTGTGTGCTTTAGCAGAGGCGTGTTGAAATTCACAATGTAACACTGCACCAAGTAATGATCCACTCCTGTCAACTCACCTGTGCAAGGAAGGATTGACCCTGATCCTTACAAATTCAGAGCTGTGAGCATTTTAGAAGCCACATGCAAAGTTGTATTTACTGTGGATTTCATCTCAAGGTAAAGTGTCGTGAGATGGCACGATGGCGCAGTGGTTAGCACCGCAGCCTCACAGCTCCAGCGACCCGGGTTCAATTCTGGGTACTGCCTGTGTGGAGTTTGCAAGTTCTCCCTGTGTCTGCGTGGGTTTCCTCCGGGTGCTCTGGTTTCCTCCCACATGCCAAAGACTTGCAGGTTGATAGGTTAATTGACCATTATAAATTGCCACTAGTATAGGTAGGTGGTAGGGAAATATAGGGACAGGTGGGGATGTGGTAGGAATATGGAATTAGTGTAGGATTAGTATAAATGGGTGGTTGATGGTCGGCATAGACTCGGTGGGCCGAAGGGCCTATTTCAGTGCTGTATCTCTAAACTAAACTAAACAAATCTTTCGGGAAACCTGCTGTTTAGCTGCAGAACTCTACAGTCATATCCATATAGCTGGTCATGACACAACAGATATGGTTAAGGCTGTCTGATGCCACAGACTGGCTGAGTTCTATGCAGTCTGTGCTTTCTTACAGTTTTCTGCTTTATGCACCTACACAATAAATTTGAACAGGCATCAGCAATACTGCTTATTTGTTTACAGTACAGCAGCTGCGACACGACCTTATTTCTACTTCTGTTGGAAGTGAGGGCAGATAATGATTGGAATCTATTAGTATAGACATTTACCTTGTGGGAGTCCTATGCAAAGGATTGCTTTGGAATTGTTGGTGCAAAGGTACAATTTATTAGACAATGATACCAAATATAACATATTTATTTAGGTGTCAATTTTCATACTTATGATCGTGAAAAGGATGCTTACAAGTGATAGTGTAAAAATAGTTGGCAAAATAATAAATAATAGATAATGCAACAATAAATTACATCAAAGGATTATAAAGTCAAGGGAAGGAGCTTAGTGGATTTAATATAAGTAAAAAAAATCATGGAGGAAATAATAGAACTTATGATAGACAAATCTCCAGAACTTGATGATTTCCACCCATGGATTTAAAAATAAGTAAGTGAGGAAATTGCAGATGCATTAATCATAATTTTTCAAAACACTTCAGATTCAGGAATTGTGCCTTTGGACTGGAAAATTGCAATGTCACTCCATTATTTAAGAACAGAGGGATGAAGAAACTAGATAACTTGTGGGGAAGTTGTTGGGATGTGTCATTAGGACAGAGTGACTGGGTGCTTGGATGAATACCAGCTGATCAAAAAGAGTCAGCATTGAGCTGTGAAGGGTACATTATATCTAACTAATTTAGTCAAATTTTTTGAGGAGTTTACTAGCAGGGGCATAAGGGAATATATTGGATGTTATTTATATAGGGTTGAATATTGTCAGCACATTGGGGGTCCCTGTGCAAGTCACCTATGCGTCCGGCTGACCGCGACCATGCGGCAGCCAACCAATTAATATAACTGACGCACGGGGTCTGTCCATTGCAGGACAGGAGCAAGCTACTAGGTGTTGATGATGGCATCAGATAACCAGTATGTAGGTGCTGGCACCATCTTTAAAGCCATGCCAGCCCTGCTTGTACTGCTGCCTTTCACTGATACAGTGAAGCTGGAGTGCTGCTGGACTTCACTGCTGCTTCTGCAACTCCTGGATCCCTTACCACCATTACTGCTGCTGCTGTAATAACTTCTGGACTTTCCTCTACCACTGCTGCAACTCCTGCACCTCCCTGCACCCCTGTACAAGGACAGTGGACCGACAGGAAGGAGCGGGAGCCTGAGGGAAGACACTGGGCGGCCCCACTGTTTAGCGATGCCTCCCTGGAGATCCTCCTCCAGGCTGCAAGGGAAAGGCGGGAGGCCCTCTTTACAAGAGATGGCAAGAAGAGGTTCTCCCATCTGACCGAGCAAGCCTAGACGGAGATCGCAGAGGAGGTCAGCAGCCTTGAGGTCACCTTCCGGAACTGGCTCCAGTGCTGGAAGAGGGTCAATGACCTCCTTTGCTCCACCAAGGCGAATCCTCCATACCTCTCTCCTCTTTGGGGCTTGCAAGTGGCTACGCGGGATGGAGCGTGACATAGTGAGGGAGTGACTACAAAGACGCTGACAGGGAGGTTAGGCATCACCACATCCTGTCAGATGCATGGCTGTATCTTGGAGACAGGTCCTTTCTTTCAGAGCTCATCCCCATTAAGTACCCTGAGAGCAGACGTGGGGAGGAGCCATTTAGGAGACCCCATCAGGAAACGAGGGGCTGCCATAAGCATAAAGTGTTCTGTTGCTCTTTGTGCAAAGTCTAACTGTGTCACTCTTTTCCTCTTGCAGGAGAAACAGATCCAGAACACCTCAGGCATGTGAGCACATGGCTTCCTCCATCGAGAGGTTGGCGACCCTCATAGAAAGCCAGATCCCACAGACGCACGCAGACCTGCACACCATTGTCTTGGCCATGAGATCACCAACACAGCAATGGCATGTTGAGAGGGAGACGAGGCGCCTGGTCTCTTCTCCAGGTCCTCATCCTTCTATGGTCAGCAGGGAAGTTCAAGTGAGACTTAAAAGGGAGGAGGAAAGGCTGGCCTCCACAGCTGGTCCTCCCCTCAGGATGCTCTGAGTGTGGATAATGGCTCCTCAACCCCTCCTCTAGCGAGCCCAGCTCCTGCAGCCATGATGACTGAGGAGGCTCTTGCATCTGTGCAATAACCCCTCCGTCAGCTGGGGCCGTCCAGACCTCAGGAAGCCAGAGGATGCCTGGCAAAATTAACCCAGGCCAAGGGACTGCCTGATCAGAAGCCTGCCTCCAGCCCAGCTGCCAGCACAGGGGTTGCACTGCACAGAAGCACATAAAAACATAACAAGAGCACCTAGATGCATTTGGGGATTCACGAGTGTATTAATTGTGGCCTTTGCATTGGTTCGTGCAATTGGTATAATAAATAGATTTCAGAGTAATTGCTGTAAATGGCTCTTGCTTTCATTGCTGAATTGTGAAATGCAACTTTTACCCTTGCTCCCTCAATGATTGGGCTGCCAATGTAGGCACAGTCTGCATTTGGTGAGCATCTCTGATGTGCCAGAGCACGTGGTGAAGCTAGGCGCTAGGCACTGGAGTGAGATAGGAAGGAGGCGACAGGTGGAATACAGTGAGGTAAATCTTTATTGAGTTCAGTTTGAGAGGTCATCATGGCACAGGAAGTGGGTATGTATGAGATTGTGTCATGCCTCCCTTACGCATCTCTCAATGGCCCTGGCCTCTGATGCAAGGGAAGCAAGATCCAGTGGTGCCAGCTCATTAGCCTCCTCCACACCCTCCTTGTCGGCTGAGGTGTGGCAATCAATCATGACCTCTTAATGCAAGGCCTCCCCCCTCTGCAGTGCTAGATTTTGCACAGTACAGCAGACCACCACAATATGCGAGACTCTCGCTGGGGCTTACCAGCGAGGCACCAGAATCAATCAATTGAGGCACCAAAATGTCACCTTCAGCAGTCCAATGGCCTGCTCGATGGTCACTCGGGAGGAGGGGTGGCAAGTGTTGGAGCTCTCCTGTGCAGCAGTGCGAGGGTTCCTCACAGGTATGAGTAGTCATGTCTTCAATGGTAGTCCTTGTCACTGAGAATCCATCCCCGAAGGTAAGCCAGGGGGCCTGAAAATCTGTGGCATCTGGGACTGTCAAAGTATGTAGGAGTTGTGGCTACTTCCCGGGAAGTGGACACACACCTGCAGGATATGCTTCTGGTGGTCACAGACCAGTTGTACCTTGATGGAATGGAAGCCCTTCCTGTTGATGAAGGCAGCTGGCTGCTCCGTGGGAGCCTTGATGGGCACAGACGTGCAGTCAATGACACCTTGTACCTGGGGGAATCCAGCGATGGCCCCGAACCCGATGGTCCAGTACACTCTCTGGCACAGATAGGCCCTTCTTAGCATGGCCAGCTGCTGCTGCTCTCCAATTGGAGCTTGACAGGTGGGCAAAGCCAAATCCTGGCCCTCCCTACCTCTGAGCCACTGCTACATGGCACGGGGGTCCACAAAATCCATGCCAGCTGATTTTTACCCCTCCTGTGCACTGTCCTTGCAGAGAAGAAATTGTCTTAAGAACATCCAGTTGTTACTCCCCTTTGAAGATGCGCTAATGACCCTCAGTGCCCACGCTTGCAGACAGCTCAACACTGCAGGCCGACAATGGTCTCTGCTCCCCCAGCCCCCACCCCCGCCACTTCCCTTATCCACTGCTCATCATGGCTGCCCTCCCACGGCCTCACTGCGGGTTCATCTCCATGCCGCTACCTTTAGTCGGCTGGAGATCTGAAGGATACGTGATCCCCATGCGCTGTTCACTAAATTTAAACCCGCCCCCCCCAACAAAATTGTGTTCAATTCAATGCAAATGCATTTATACTAGCTGTTCAACAAGTTAAATTGCAGTCCCACCACGTCGAGGTGGCATCATTGCCTTGGAGCCTTCCCGCCACTGAAAAAATCCAGAACCAATTTTATGATGTCAGGTTTCTGGGTGAGTGCGTCCACGCCAATTTTTCAACTCCCACACCTCTACTCCCGCTCCTGCTGGCTGGATAAAATCCAGCCCATGGAAGTACAGAAGACATTTGAAAAGTTTCCCTAACCAAGATTATTCGCAAAAAAGAGTATATGAAATTAGAGTTAACTTTGTGACATGGGTTGGTAATTGCTTGGGATGTAGGAGACAGATAGTAGGAACAAAGGTTTGTGAACTGATGGCAGGATGTGGCAAGTGATGGTCTCCAGGGTTTTGCACCAGTCCTCAGCTTTCCACCATTCAAGTTAAGGACCTGGATTAAGTGATTAATATATATGATGAATAGAGATTTGTACATTCAGGTTTCTAAATGGTACTAAGTTAGAATGCACAATAAGTTGTGTGGGTAGGAGCAGGAAGTTGCAATATGATATGGACCGACTATGGTTGTGGGAAAAACTATGGCGGATGGGTTCAATGTGGGGAAGTGTGAGGATTTCTACTTTGGATCTGAGAAAGGCAAATCAAAATATTTTCTTAATGGTGAGAGACTAGCGACCGTGGAGGAGCAAAACGATTTCGGTTTCCATGCACAGAAATCCCTTAAAGCTACTGCACAGACACAAAAAGTAATCAAAAAGGCAAATAAAATGCTGGTTTTTATCTCAACTGGGTTAAAATTTAAAAAAAAATCAGGAAAGACATATTGGTTTCAGAAGAGGTATGCACGGATTCACTCGGGAGGAGGGGTGGCAAGTGTTGGAGCTCTCCTGTGCAGCAGTGCGAGGGTTCCTCGTTTAAAGTACTGTTATGAACATTGCACTTTGTAGTATGATTATGTTTTAAAAACTATGATCTTTAATGCAGTATTAATCAACAGTGGCGTAGTGGTATTGTCAAAGGACTAGTAACCTAGAGACCCAGGGTATTGCTCTGGGGACATGCGTTATGGGTTCAGATCTCACCATGGCAGAAGGTAGAATTTGAACATGATTAATTCAATTCAATTAATAAATCTGAAATGAAAAGCTAGTCTAATGATGGCCATGAAACCATTGTCATAAAAGCACAGCTGGTTCACTAATGTCCTTTAGGGAATGACATGCTGTCCTTAACTGGTCTGGCCTACATGTGACTCCTGACCTACAGCAATGCAGTTGACTCTTACATTCCCTCTGAAATGGCCTAGCAAGCCACTCAGTTGTATCAAACCGCTACAAAATCAATAAGGATCCAAACCAGATGGATCGACCGAGGCACAGAAAACGGCAAATCCAGCCCTGTCGACACTGTAAGGTCCTCCTTACTAACATCTGGGGCCTTGTGCCAAAGTTGGGAGAGCTGTTCCACAGACTAGTCCAGCAACAGCCTGACCTAGTCATACTCACTGAATCATACCTTACAGATAATGGCCCAGACACTGCCATCACCATCCCTGGGTATGTCCTGTCCCACCAGCAGTATAGTCAGGAGGGTGTTGACCTGGGACTCCTCAAGATCAGTTCTTGGCATCAGGTTAAACAGGGGCAAGGAAACCTCCTGCTGATTACCACCGACTGCCGCCCTTAGCTGATGAATCAGTACTCCTCCATATTAAACACCACTTGGAGGAAGCACCGAGGGTAGCAATGTCACGGAATGCACTCTGGGTGGGGGACTTTAATATCCACCACCAAGAGTGGTTTGGCAGCACCACTGCTGGCTGAGTCCTAAAGGACATAACAGCGAGACTGGGTATGCGGCAGGTGGTGAGGGAACCAACAAGAGGGAAAAACATACTTGTCCTCACCAATCTGCCTGCTGAAGATGGATCTGACCATGACAGTATTGGTAGGAGTGACCACTGTGTAGGAGTCTCCATTGTGTTGTGTGGCGCTGCCACCGTGCTGAATGCGATAGATTTTGAACAGATCTAGAAATGCAAAACTGGGCATCCATGAGGCGCTGTGGGCCATCAGCAGCAGCAGAATTGTACTCAACTACAATCTGTAATCTCATGGCCCGGCATATCCCCCACTGTACCATTAACATCAAGCCGGGGATCAACCCTGGTTCAATGAAAAGTGCAGGAGGGCATGCCAGGAGCAGCACCAGGCATACATCAAAAGGGGGTGTCAACCTGGTGAGATGACAACCCAGGCCTACTTGCATGCCAAACAACGTAAGCAGCATGCGATAGACAGAGCTAAACGATCCCACAACCAACAGATCAGATCTAAGCTCTGCAGTCCTGCCACATCCAGTCGTGAATGGTGGTGGACAAGTAAATAACTAACTGGAGGAGGTGGCTCCACAAATATCCCCAACCTCAATGATGGGGGAGCCCAGCACATCAGTGCAAAAGATAAGGCTGAAGCATTTGCAACAATCTTCAGCCAGAAGTGCTGAGTGGATGATCCATCTCGGCCTCCTGCTGAAGTCCCCAGCATCACAAATGCCAGTCTTAAGCCAATTCGATTCACTCCATGTGATATCAAGAAACGACTGAAGGCACTGGATACTGGAAAGACTCTGGAGTCCTGACAATATTCCGGCAATAGTACTGAAGACCTGTGCTTCAGAACTGGTCGCACCCCTAGCCAAGCTGTTCCAGTACAGCTACAACACTGGCGTCCAGTCAGCAATATGGAAAATTGCCCGGTATGTCCTGTACAGAAAAAGCAGGACAAGTCCAACCCGGCCAATTACAGCCCCATCAGTTGATTCTCAATCTTCAGTAAAGTGATGGAAGGTGTGTCGACAATGATATCAAGTGGCATTTGCTGAGCAACAACCAACTCAGTTTAGGTTCCGCCAAGGCCACGCAGCTCCTGACCTCATTACAGCCTTGGTTCAAATATGGACAAAAGAGCTGAACTCAAGAGGTGAGGCGAGAGTGACTGCCCTTGACATCAAGGCAGCATTTGACCGTGTAGGTCAGCAAGGAGCCCTAGCAAAACCAAAGTCAATGGGAATCAGGGGGAAAACTCTCTGCTGGTTGGAGTCATACCTAGCAAAAAGGAAGATGGTTGTGGTTGTTGGAGGTCAATCATCTCAGCTCCAGGACATCACTGCAGGAGTACTTCAGGGTAGTGTCCTCGGCCCAACTATCTTCAGCTGCTTCATCAACGACCTTCCTTCAATCATAAGGTCAGAGGTGGGGATGATTGCTGATGATTGCACAATGTTCAGCAACATTCGTGACTCCTCAGGTACTGAAGCAGTCCGTGTAGAAATGCAGCAAGACCTGGACAATATCCAGGCTTGGACTGATAAGTGGCAAGTATCATTCACGCCACACAAATGCCAGACAATGACGATCTCCAACAGGAGAGAATCTAACCATCTCACCTTGACATTCAATGGCATTACCATCACTGAATCCCCCACTATCAACATCTTGGGTTTACCATTGACCAGAAACTGAACTGGAGTAGCCATATAAATACCATGGCTGCAAGAGAAGTTCAGAGGCTAGGAATCCTGTGGTGAGTAATTCACCTCCTGACTCCCCAAAGCCTGTCCACCATCTACAAGGCACAGGTAAGGAGTGTGATGGAATAATCTCCACTTGCCTGAATGGGTGCAGCTCCAGCAACATGCAAGAAGCTAGACACCATCCAGGACAAAGCAGCCTGCTTGATTGGCACCTCATCTACAAACATTCACTCCCTCCACTACCGACGCACAGTGGCAGCACTGCGTACCATCTACAAGATGCACTGCAGCAATGCACCAAGGTTCCTTAGACAGTACCTTCCAAATCCATGACCTCTACCACCTAGAAGGACAAGGGCAGCAAATGGTTGGGAACACCACCACCTGCAAGTTCCCCTCCAAGCCACACACCATCCTGACTTGGAACTTTATCACTGTTTCTTCACTGTCGCTGGGACAAAATCCTGGAACTCCCTTCCTAACAGCACTATGCGTGTACCGACCCCACATGGACTGCAGTGTTCAAGTAGGCAGCTGACCACCACCTTCTCAAGGGCAATTATGGTTGGGCAACAAATACTGGCCTAGGCAGCAACGCCCACATCCCATGACTGAATATAAAAGTCAGGAGCTGAGTGGCCCTGGCAGAACCCAAGCTGAGCGCCACTGAGCAGGTTATTGCTAAGCAAGTGCCACTTGAGAGCACTGTCGAAGACACCTTCCATCACTTTGCTGATGATTAAGAGTGGACTGATGGGGCTGTAATCAGCCGGGTTGGACTTGTCCTGCTTTTTGTGCACAGGACATACCTGGGCAATTTTCCACATTGCAGAGTAGATGCCAGTGTTGTAGCTGTACTGGAACAGCTTGGCTAGGTATGCAGCAATTTCTGGAACACAGGTCTTCAGTGCTATTGCCGGAATGTTGTCAGGAGCCCATAGCCTTTGCAGTATCCAGCGCCTTCAGTCATTTCTTGATATCATGTGGAGTGAATCGAATTGGCTGAAGACTGGTATCTGTGTTGCTGGGGACTTCAAAAGGAGGCCAAAATGGATCCTCAACTCGGCACTTCTAGCTTAAGATTGTTGCAAATGCTTTAGCCTTATCTTTTGCACGGATGTTCTGGGCTCCCCCATCATTGAGGATGGGGATATTTGTGGAGCCACCTCCTCCAGTTAATTGTTTAATTGTCCACCACCATTCACGACTGGATGTGGCAGGACTGCAGAGCTTAGATCTGATCTGTTGGTTGTGGGATCGCTTAGCTTTGTCTATCGCCTGCTGCTTATGCAGTTTGGCACGCAAGTAGTCCTGGCTTGTTGTTTCACCAGGTTGACACCTCATTTTGAGGTATGCCTGGTGCTGCTCCTGGCATGCCCTCCTGCACTCTTCATTAAACCAGGGTTGGTCTCCCAGCTTGATGGTAATGGTAGAGTGGGGGATATGCCGGGCCATGAACTTACAGATTGTAGTTGAGTACAATTCTGCTGCTGCTGATGGCCCACAGGGCCTCATGGATGCCCAGTTTTGCACTGCTAGATCTGTTCGAAATCTATCCAATTTGGCATGGTGGTTGTGCCACAGAACATGATGGAGGGTATCCTCAATGTGAAGGCTGGACTTCGTCACTACAAGGACTGTACGGTGGTCACTCCTACCAATACTGTCATAGACAGATGCATCTGCGGCAGGCAGATTGGTGAGGACGAGGTCAGGTATGTTTTCCCCTCTTGTTGGTTCCCTCACCATCTGCCGCATACCCAGTCTAGCAGCTATGTCCTTTAAGACTCAGCCGGCTAGGTCAGTCGTGCTGCTACCGAGCCACTCTTGGTGATGGACATTGAAATCCCCCACCCAGAGTACATTTTGCACCCTTGCTACCCTCAGTGCTTTCGCCAAGTGGTGTTGAATATGGTGGATTCATCAGCTGAGGGAGGGCAGCAAGTGGTAATCAGCAGGAGGTTTCCTTGCCCATGTTTGACCTCATGCCATGAGACTTCATGGGGTCGATGTTGAAGTCTCCCTCCTCCCTGTATACCCCTGTGCTGCCACCTCTGGTGGGTCTGTCCTGCCGGTGGGACAGGACATAGCCAGGGATTGTGATGGCAGCGTCTGGGACATTGTCTGTAAGGTATGATTCTGTGAGTATGACTATGTCAGGCTGTTGCTTGCCTAGTCTGTGGCATAGATCTCCAACTTTGGCATAAGCTCCCAGATGTTAGTAAAGAGGACTTTGCATAGTCGACAGGGCTGCATTTGCCATTGTCATTTCCAATGCCTAGGTCGATGCCGGGTGGTCCATCCAGTTTCATTCCTTATTGACTTTGCCGTGGTTTGATACAACTGAGTGGCTTGCTAGGCCATTTAAGAGTCAACCACATTGCTTTGGGTCTAGAATCACATCCAGACCAGACCAGGTAAGGACAGCAAATTTCCTTCCTTAATGAACCAAATGGGCTTTTTCAACAATCAGCAATAGTTTCATAGCCATCATTAGACTAGGTTTTAATTCCAGATTTATTAATTGAATTCAAATTCCACCTGCTGCTGTGGTGGGATTAGAGCCCATACCATGGGTCTGTCAGTATTAGTCCGGTGACAATACCACTACACTACTGCCTCCCCTTATTACAGCCTTGGTCCAAACATGGACACAAGAGCTGAACTCCTGGAGTGAGGTAAGAGAGACTGCCCTTGACATCAAGGCAGCATTTGAACATGTATGGCATCAAGGAGCCCCCAGGAAAACTGGAGTCAAAGGGAATCGGCGGTGGGGGGTGGGGGGGCGGGTGGGGTGGAACTCTCTCCTGGTTGGAGTCATACCTAGCACAAAGGAAGATGGTTGTGGTTGTTGGTGGTCAATCATTTCAGTCCTAGGACATCACTGCAGGAGTTCCTCAGGGTAGTGTCCTAGGCCCAACCATCTTCAGCTGCTTCATCAATGGCCTTCCCGCCATCATAAGGTCAGATGTGGGGATGGTCACTGATGATTGCACAATATTCAGCACCAGTCATGACTCCTCAGATACTAAAGCAATCCAAGTCCATATGCAGCAAGACCTGGACAACATCCAGGCTTGGACTGATAAGTGGCAAGTAACATTCACGCTACACAAGTGCCAGGCAATGACCATCTCCAACGAGAGAGAATCTAACTATCTCCCCTTGAGATTCAATGGTGTTAGCATCACTGAATCCCCCATTATCAACATGCTAGGGGTCACCATTGACCGGAAACTGAACTGGACCAGCCACATAAGTGCTGCAACTACAAGAGCAAGTCAGAGGCTGGGAATTCTGCGGTGAGTAACTCACCTCCTGACTCCCCAAAGCCTGTCCACCATCTACAAGGCACAAGTCAGGAGTGTGATGGAATACACTCCACTTGCCTGGGATGGGTACAGCTCCAATAACACTCACGAAGCTCAACATCATCCAGGACAAAGCAGCCCACTTGACTGGCACCCCATCTACCACCTTCAACATTCACTCCCTACACCACAGATGCACAATTGCAGCAGTATGTACCATCTACTAGATGCACTGTAGCTTCTCACCAAGGTTCCTTAGACAGCACCTTCCAAACCCGCGACCTCTGCCACCTAGAAGGACAAGGGCAGCAGATGCATGGGAACACCATACCTGCAATTTCCCCTCCAAACCACACACCATCCTGACTTGGAACTATATCACCGTTCCTTCACTGTGACTGGGTCAAGATCCTGGAACTCCCTTCGTAACAGCTCTGTTGGTGTACCTACACCCCAAGGACTGCAGTGGTTCAAGAAGGCAGTTCACCATCACCACCATCGCAAGGACATTTAGGTATGGGCAATAAATGCTGGCCTCACCAGCGACACCCACATCCCCCAAACGAATAAAGAAAAGGACTTATGGTCTGAGAATTGTCAAAGGCAAACGAGTAGAGACTTTGGACCTGGATAAATTCTACAGACCTTCTTAGGTCTGGAGGCTGAAAGGAAGAAACAAAGACTGTGGGGGCGGTGGGGGGTGGAATTTTATTCTGGCGGTGGGGGCCTCGACATCCAGAGAAACTGACACCGAGATCGCAGTGTCGTCTCTTTTCTGGAAGGCCCATCGGATTTAGTGGCAATTGGGCACTTAAGTGGACAGCGGTGACCCTTCCAGAGGATCAAGGACCCTGACGCCGGAAGTCCCACCCTTGCAGATTGGTAGGCAGCTGCAGCACCGCCGTGGAGGTGGTGTCTGCTGCAAGTGCAGCTAGCGGAGTCTGAGGAGCATTGCTGGAACCAGGGCTCAGGTAGGTCAGGGTGGGAGGTGTCTCACAGGGTGGGGGACATGGGGGAGGAGTGGGAGAGGTGTCAGCAGCAAAGGCAGGGAGGTAACCTTCAGCGGGTCCCCCCCCCCCCCCCACTTCCCGATGCTGGGTCCCTCGTTCAGGCACTGAGTGCCTTTAAATGAGCCCCCCCCCCCCCACCACCCTGGAACCAGGAAACAGCCAGCATGGTTTTTCAGGCTGTGCTTCCTGTGCGGCGACAGGGCCACCCACTGCATGGCTAATTTCAGTTGCGGCAGGAAAAGGCCCTTAATTGGAGGTAGCTTGCCCAGTTAAGGGCCTCAGTTGGCACTGGAGAGGGAAGGCTGTTCACAGGCCTTCCCCCACCCCGGACTAAATTTTGGCAGACGTGGGAAGCCTGCACCTCTCCGCTCCTGCCACCATCCCACCCAATTTTATGTTCTCCCCACCTCCAAACCTGCCACAGGGGAAAGCATATAATTCCCCCCACCCCCCGCCAGGGGTCAGCTTCACAGCCTGAAGAGAGGGATAGAGCCAAGCGAGCTGTCTTTCTAAGGGAACAGCTGCTCTCATACAGCAGAAGGCTGCTAAGATTTGAACCTGTTTCAAAAGCTTGAGGTTTGTGGAGGAAAAAAGACCAACGGGGTCACCAGTGATTGCCTTACAAATTGAAGTCCTGTCGAATGTACTTGGAAGAACTGAGCAAAGAGGATGTTGGCTTTGAGAAGGACACTGGAAGATTCAACCCATTGTAGCTGAGAGGAGTTTAGGACTTTTAATCACAAGGATATATTTTTTCCTTAGAACACTGTGTAACATTTAATTGTGGTGTCGGGTTTTCAATAAGTTCAAATGAAATACCTTACTCTGCAATTTAGTGTATTAGCTAGCTATTAAGTACTAATAGCTAATTTTTAGAGTAGTTATTATAATAAATGTCTTAAAACGTGAAATCTTGTCGTGTGATTCTTTAATTGGTCATGGGGAAGTGCATATCTCTTGTGGACTGACCACCTGAGACGGACTCTAGCTCGCAGGATTCCTAAGCAACCAGTGTCATTGTGAGTATGTACAATTGCTTAGAGATTTAATAAAGGTGTATCACATTTAGTGAAACAGTACCCGAGTTGTTGTGTGCCATTGATATCAAGAGTAAAGACAAGAACCTTTAGACCAGAGAGGGGGTCTTACAGGAGTGATCTAATCAAGCTGTTTAAAATGATTAAAACATTTAATGGTGCAGAGAGAAACTATTTCCTCTGGCGGGGGAATCTAGAACCAGTGGGCATAAACTTAAAATTAGAGTTAGGTCATTAAGAAATGAAATCAGGAAGCAATTTTTCATACTAAGGGTAGTGGAAATCTGGAATTCTCTCTCCCAAAAGGATGCGGATACTGAGTCAATTGAAATTTTCAACAGTGAGATTGATAGACATCTGTTAAATAATGGTACCAAGGGATCTGGAACAAGGGCAGGTAAATGGAACAGGCTCCAGGGGCTGAATAAGAACTTAAGAAATAGGAGCAGGAGTAGACAATATGGCCCCTCGAGCCTGCTCCGCCTTTTAATATGATCACTGCTGATCTTTTTCCTCAACACCACTTTCCTGCCTGCTCCCTTGATTCCCTGAGAGACCAAAAATCTATCTCAGCCTTAAATATATTCAATGATGGAGAATCCACAATCTCTGGAGTAGAGAATTCCAAAGATTCACAACCCTTAGAGTGAAGAAATTTCTCCTCATCTCAATCCTAAATGATTGATCCCTTATCCTGAGACTGTGCCTCCAAATGGCCTACTTCTGCTCTCATGATGGTCTTGAATCACTTCTGTTATTTCAGCATGAGCTGTATGAAAACTCAGAAGCTAACCTTTTGTGCTTTAGCTGCAGTGAACTCTTGTGTAAGATCTGAGTAGTCCAGTGTTAATGACATTTCATCTTCTCCTCCCACCTCAGCCATAAATATGGGAGGGTGAGAAGGCGAGTGCTAAGGTCAGAACCCACTGCAGGCTACTGCGTTCCCCCTTGGATGATGGCTCTTCTAATCACATTTAATGACTTGCGTTCATTCTTCTACAGTCACTCATGTTCACTCACAGTCAATCACACTTTTATTTACTCATTCATTCAGACTCTCCTGCATTAACTTACCGCCTCACACTCACCCCACCACTCTCATATCCACACTCTCTCCCTCAGTCTCACTCTCCCACATTGACTCTCTCAGTCTCTCACTCACTTACTCATTATCCTCAATCATGCACTCAATCACTTTCCGCATGCTCTCTTCTTATCTATCAGTACTCTCCCCTGTAAAAATCTATAATTCCTTGGCTTTGCTCCACCAATGTTAATAAAGTGGAGCAGGTACCTATGTCCTCGCTCCTGAAACCTTTTGAGGTATTTGGGTATCAGAGCATGGTCAAGTAATTTACATGACTTTATGGGTGCCTGTTCCACTGTGGTGCATTTTATGCACCTGTACAGGAAGGCAGAATAGAAAGTGCTGTTCTGGGCAAGCTTCCCAAAAATACTGAAAAGAATTGGGCCACTTTATAGGAAGACTGAGCGTAGCAGGCAGTTATTGGCTTCTTGAGGTTTTTCAAGCCAGGTCCCGCTTCTGCTCTTCAGCTAACCTGTCTGCCAGGTTCATCCAGCATCCAGGTTGCTTGGTGGTAAGGAAGTTGAGGCTAAGAACATTCCCAGAAGAGGAAGTTCTATCCACCCCATGCCCTGCCAGGAATTGGCTACCAGTGAGATTCTGAGCATAGACATCACATTTCCAAATCACACCAAAATTTCCTTCTCTATCATGCCTCCTGTGCCTTACATCCACATTAGGATCCACTGATGGACCAATAGATTTTTCAACTCTATTTATCAGCAGTTCAAGCTCACCCATTTCCTCCATTTTGTTGAGAATCTTACTGCTAACATCAGACATAGGAACAGGAGTAGGCCATTTAACTCCTCGAGCCTGTACTGCCATTCATTGACAGTGTGGTTGATCTGTGACCTAACTCCATATTCCAATCTCAGATTTAAAATTAAGAATGATCTAGCATCAGTTGCTTCAGCTGTCTCATGGTCAAGATGAGGTTGAAGAGGGCATGAGGGGAGACAGGAGAGAAACTAGAGAAAGATGTGAGTTCAGGGCTAGGGCAGAGGGAACTTTAGACAATGTTTAGGCTGCTGGGCTAGTGGGAGGGAGGGAAATAACAAAGGCAGCTGATTGGATGGTATTGATCTTAATGACAAAGATGTCCATGAGAACCTCGCACTATTGTTGGAGGTGAGGGTGGAGGAGACAGGGGAGATGGGTTTAGCAAGATGCTTTGCAGTAGGGAAAAGAATCCGGAAGTTATCTTTGCATTCCAGGATAATCCTGGAATAGTGAGCAGTTTTAGTAGGCGAGAGCAGGACCCGACAGTGCTTCATGTTGTCCAGCCAGATCTGGCGATGAATGGCGAAACCAATTGTCCACCATATCTTTCCAAGTCTGCATCCCTCGGACCTAAGGGAGCAGAGATGAGGGACAATGGCCAGGGTGAGAGAGAATAATGGTTTTACTGGGACAAGGGCAACAAAGGCGAAGGTTAGGGTGCAGTTGAGCAAAACAGTAGCTGCAGAAATGTTGTGATGAACAGAGGGTCAAAAGCTACACAGTTGGGATTTTGAAAGTTCAGCTGTAAGTGAATTGAGAGATAGTTTTTCACAGGGGAAGATGCAGAATGAGGGAGGGTTGGGGTGTGGAAGGGAGTTGTGGGTGGAGAGTGAAACAAGGAAGTGATCAGAGATGGCCACATCTGTAATTGATACAATGGGACCATGTGAGATGGCAAGGTCAAGGGGTAGCCGTGAATATAGGTTGGGAAATATACATGGAGGGAGAGATTTAGGGAGGATAAGAGGGCAGTGAACTCAGAGGAGGGGGAACATGATGAGTTGAGATGGAGGTTGAAATCAGCGAGGATGAGAAGTCATTCAGTGCAGAGGCTGACGGAAGAAAGCAGTGAAGATACCTCAATGAGAACATTTTTATCATACTTGGGAGGGTGGTAGAGAACAATGATTTTGAATGAAAGGTGAGAGGTCTGGAACAAGGTGAGTTGCTTAAAGCAGGAGAAAGCGTCAGAGGAATAAGGAGACAAACTAAGGTGTGATCTGGTGCTAAGCCCCGCACCATCACTGTGACAGGGGAAAGGTTTAATCACTCCTCAGCCAGGTTTCCATTAAGGCCATGATTTTGATGCAATCATCCACAGTAATTTCAAAGATGGCAAGAGCCTTGTTCACAAGTGAATGGACATTCTGGAGGGAAAGACATACAGGGATGGTGACTGCTGACCTGATGACAGAGTCCACAGGGTCAGCAGTGGGAGGGGTGAGTTGGTTGGGAAGAAGAATGGCAAGCTTAGTCCCCTGCTGGTGCACTGGGTGGGAAGGTCGATGAACGAGTGGGATGGGGCAATGGGGATGCTCCTCATAATGAGCCGGCGCCAAGTGCCTCAATGAGCCCTTCGGAGGATGCCAAGGGAGGCACTGAAGGAAACTGTAAACTTATCTAAGAGAGGGTCAAGCCTGGGATGGTCGCAAGAGAGCATGAAGTTCGAGGAGTACTGAAGAGTTAGCATTGAGAATTGGAAGGGTAGAATATCTGAGACTGGAGAAGGGGAAGGAGGCATTACAATAGAAGAGAGGGATCTAGGTGGGGTGAAGAGGAAGTTAAAAATAAACAAAAATGGAAATAGAGTGATGTGCTTGGGTCCAGAGCAGCAGCCAAAATGCACACACAAATGGACTCAGCGAAAGCTCAAATTACATAGACCTGGATTCATAAACATTAGGATAAATAAAAACCTGATAGTAAATGGGAAATAGGAGATAATAAGAAGGAGTCCAGAGTCAGAGGTCTCGTGGTAGGATAACAATGACATAGGTAAAATAAATAATATAAATAGCTGAGGCACCAACATAGATCCTTGTGGGATACCACTAGCTGCAATTACAGTATCCACCATTATCCCTATTCTCTGTCTCCCACCACTCAGCCAATTTCCTAACCTGGTGAATAATTTACCTTCCATTCCATGAGCTTCAACTTTGGCTAACAATCTCTTCTGAGGGACTTTATTGAATGCCTTCTGCAAGTCCATACAAATAACATCCATAGGCACTCCCAGGTCCACTAATTTAGTTTCCTTTTCAAAAAAATCAATCAGGTTCACCAGGCATGACCAACCCTTTACAAATCCATGCTGGCTGTCTCTCAGCAGCTGAAAATTTTCAAAGTGTCAATCATTCTTAATTCATTGGTTTTTCTCTCTCACCTTTCTTAAGTAACGGAGTGACGTGCAATTTTCCCATCTAAAAGAACGATTCCTGAATCAAGAGAACTTTGGAAGAATGTAGTTAGGTGCCAGGAAAACATGCTATGCCAAATGAGGCTTTTTAATTCATCGGTTGGAAACTTATATTAAACTTAAAAAAGGAAAGTTAGAATATTACAGGCAATTTTTACAAAGACTTTACCACAGCTAAAAATGGTCACCACTATTTACATTTTAAAACCTTGCACATTCCAAGGCATCAAAGTGGAGACACATGTCTGATTGACCTGTACCCAAAACAATGGCTTGCCATATTGATTGAACTACCTGAGATTGCTTTCATTAGCAAGACACTCAAAGTCATCCTGGGACATTAACGTTGAAAGTGCTAAACACTCCATGGGTGAACATTGACACCATGAGGCTTGAGAGATTGAAATTTCTAAACTTGAATCACATTATAAGGTACCAGACAATACACTGAGACAGTCATGTGACTGTTCGTCCAGCTGTGTGAAAGCTGGGAGTTTTCCTTGGGTAAGCAGACAAGCCAGAGACTCAATCTGGGCAGAATCCAGAAGGGCTCTCTCTCTCTCTCTCTCTCTCTCCAGGAGGCCTGGTGGAGTGTGTGAAGCCTAGCTGCCAGATCTGATCCAAGACAAAGACACTGAGAAGGAAGTCCTCTGCTCAACTGTCCCCAAGAATAACTACCAACGCAGAACTTCAGGATCACGAATTCAACCGGAAAACCACAATAGTCACCAGCCAACACAGGCTGTGTATTATTTTTATTTGTTCTGGACTCTAATCCAACATAAATCTATTCCTCATCACTCTGTAATCTATTTGTGTGTGTGTGATTCTCGTGCGTGCTTGTGCCTGTAAGTGTGGCTTAATTTGATTATTTTTATTTAGATCGGGTTTAGATTTTTAAGTAAAATAAACTCACCTCTTTCTTGTTTAAACTCAAGAAAACCTGCCTGATTGGTTCTTTTATGATCACAACAAAGGTAAAAGGTTAAATAGTCACTAAAGTGGCAAGCACATACACTGTTTAAAAAGGAATAAACACTGTTCTGGTCAAATAAGAGGAAGGACTAGAGGGGAGTCTTGTGACCCCTCCTCACCTGATCATAACAGAAATTTTGGGGGCTCGAGTCCGTGGCCGTAACCCAGCAACAAATGAAAAATTGGAAGTGGGAAACCAAATTGATCCCTATCAAATTTTTAAAAACTTCAATACAGGTTTTCTTGTGGTTGCCACTGCTAGAGTACTAACATGTCCAGATTCAAGGACAGTACCTCCCTAAGTCACAGTGGAGTAACTTGGGACAGGTTAAATGCCCTGTCTATCGAAGAGTTGAGGAGTGTCGCTGGGCAGTTAGGGATTACTCACTGTCCAAAAGCTGGGAAACATGAAATCCTAAAACTTGTGGCCAACTATTTTGCACTTGAAACTGAAGAACAGAGACAGGCTTAGAATCAGAAACAGACAGGGTAATGTTAGCTAAGGTACAACTAGATCATAGGAGACTAGAATTAGAATTCCAGAGAGAGGAAGAGCAGAGAGAGTGTCAAGGAGAAGAAAAGGAAAGGGAAAAAGAAACTGCTTTCCAAAGGGAGTTAAGGCAGCTGAAACTAACTAGAGGGAGACCCAGTAGAACTATTGAAGGCATAACAAATGAGGGAGCTACCCCTAGCTCAGGACCAAGAGCTGAGCTCTTAAAATTCTCCCAGTTTATACCAAAGTTTAACGAGGGGGATGTGGAGGAAAAATTTGCAAAACAACTGAAATGGCCGGCAGACAGCTGGACTCTGTTATTGCAAAGCAAACTAACAGGAAAAGCCCATGAGGTGTATTCACTGTTGCCAGATGAGAATTCATCGGTCTATGAGATGACGAAAAATGCTATCTTGGGCGCATATGACCTAGTACCGGAGGCGTACCACCAAAATTTCTGAACCCTTTGAAAGCAGCCTGAACAAACTTACCTCGAGTTTGAAAGAGTTAAGCAGCTTGCTTTTGACCAGTGGATACGGGCACGCAAGATGGTGTAGACTCGATGGGCCGAAGGGCCTCTTCTGCACTGTATTATTCTGTGATTCTGTGATTCTGTGAAGAGAGAGCCCACATATGAAAACTTCAGAGAGGTGATGCTTCTCAAGGACTTTAAAAACTCACCCCCCTTTCCCATTAAAAGCCACATAGAGAAACAAAAGGTTCCAAATGTTACAAAAGTACTTTCATTTTTTATTAACTTTTGAGGAGTTGTATTTTAAAACTGGAAAAAAAAGATGATGGACTTTGTGTTTTTTTTTAAAAGAGGTCATCGTAAAGTGTTTTGGACTTGGTTTGGAAACAACATGTACTGGAAGTCACCTGTCTTCAGATAAATACCCAGCAGGGGTTATTGACTTGGCAGAGATGTTTACGGAGAAGTGAAAAGTCAAGATTTATAGGGGTCAGGAGGCTTGACTCTTGAGAAATTGTTTGGCTTTCACTTTGGACAGTCAGTTAGAGTTTTAAAAATCAACCTGAAGGACAAAACCCCAGCTCAACCTGTTTCATTTCTTTGAAAAGCCTGCAAGTTTTTCCATCTGTTCGAGAAGCTCTTAGAAGCGAGTGTAAGAAATAGAGAAATTGATGCTACATTTGCCCTGAAAGGCCTGCTTGAAACCTCTGTTGCCGCATTTCTCCTGAGACATTGGAAAAACCTGCCGGATAAATCCTCAATGCCGCCTGAATTAATTGCTCCAGAGAAAGATCCCAGTGATAGCTGCCTACATGTATTTGGGATGCCAAACCAAAAAAGGGACAACTGACATCTTTCCATATCTTTTTTTTCTTCAAGATGTAACAGGTACTTGGCCAAAGTATTCTTTTAAGTCTTTCTTGATAACTGTTATGACCAGGTAAGAAAGAGGTTTAGGGCTGCCTTTCAGCTTTCAGCTGGTCTTACTGTAACAGGGTTTTTATTTTTAAACACACTGTGTTTTTAGCTCCCCCTTGGTGAATCCTTGTTCACCACTTTCCAATTATAAGGTAAAGAAACAAGCACAAACAGGCTTTTTTAGGGTTAAAGAGGAAATGTGACATTTTATTAAAACTTAAACTTAAACTCTAATTCAGTTGACCCCAACACATAGATGACTTGGCCACGCTAGCATGCATACGTGATACACGCATGTAAATAGGGACAGAAAAGAGCAGAAGAAAAAATAAAGTGGAAATGTTTGAGGCAATCTCTGAGGAGGGTTTTTTGTTACTGTGCTTCGAGCTCACTGTAGAGCCCCTGATTTAAGATATGGTCTTGCTTTTCATTGGGGCCCAGTATTCTTCTTAAACCTTGTTTACTGCCAAAGATATTTCTCTCTCTTCAGTGGGTTTTCAGTTCCATGAGAAAGAGATGGGAGCCGACAGGCAGATAAGAGGTCTTCTTCAGTCCAGGAGCAAAGAGCTTTCTGACAGTTCAGACACTGTCTCTCCAATTTAAAACTCCTCACCTTAGCCAGCAGGGTAGTCACGTGACTGGCACAACCACTTCCGGCTTAGTGTATTGGGTGGGTCAGGGAATGGTCCTTTGTCTACAAATACTGTCTGTTAATATGAAAAAAATGTCTTTCCAGTCAGAGGCCTAGCAACTCCTTGTAACAAGCCTTCTCTTCTTCCCAGCAACAATTAGAAATTTAATGTCCATGTGGCAAAATTAATGTGCCTCATTCTTGGCAAGTGGGGGCCTGCATGACAGTAACAGAGCTCTAAAAAAGACATCTCATTTTTCTGGTTCACTTGTGTTTGTGTGTTTGTGAGTGAGGGGGCTAAGATAAAAGGGAACTTTCATATTTCAATCTGTGTGTTTATGCTTTGCTTCATTACTGGTTGTGTCTTGTTTTATAATGAACTGGTAAGTTTGCTGTTAATTAAAGAAACCTGGTTGGTGTATCTTATTCTGGGATAAAAATACAGTCTATGATTGACCGTATCGGTAACTGGGTAAACATTTAAATATATGTTGTGATTAGTGGAGAAGTGGACCTAGAAAAAACAGCGCACTCCTCCCGTCTCGGTTGTAACATATAATTGGGGCTCTGTGTGGGATAATCCAATGGCAAAAATCCAGTTGGGCAGTAATAATTGAAAAAAGGAAAAGAAAGAAATAACCAGGTTTCTTGTGCAATGGAGTAAAGTCTACCCTACCAAAATGTCTTTGTTAGTTGCTACGACCTTTCTGGGGAAGTAGGATGTGGTTCATTGGGGAAGTTTTTCTTCAGTTTGCCCATTGCCATGACGGCCTAGGGTCTTTGTTCCTGTTGAGGTAATTTGTTTTCAGGAGAGTGAGTATTGGGTGGGTCTATCCTGAACTCTTTTTCAGTGCTTTGCTGAGTCATGCAAAGGCTTTTGACTTCAGAGGATGGGTGGTTCCTTTTTTATCTGACTGTGGGGGGAGGATTCTTTTTTAATCTCCCCTTTGCTCTCTGGGACAGTCCTGTCTGCAGGTATTCGGGCAGACTCTGCTGCATTCTCCTCTGGCACTTCGACTAGGTGAGGCATCACCCTCACAGTTTCTCTGCCCCCTACAGGTCTTTCTTTGTCTCTGCAGGTTCCTGTAAATGATGTTAGCAACTCTGGTGGCGTGCTTCAAGAGTCCGCATTTACTTAGGAGGATGTGGGATCTAACTTTTCAAATTTTCAGGGTTGGCTGACCAGACAGTCGGGGTTTTCATCTGGGATTCCTCCCGGACTTCCTTTAACCTGCCTTCTTGGTCACTTTTCCCCTTCCCTGTCTTACCTTTTGCCAGCCGTGTGCATTCCTGCCCCCTTTGTTCTCAGCAGGGGTCCCTTACAGTTCACCAGACCTCTGCTGGCGGATCCTCCTAACACCGGTACAGGACTTAAGGGTGCAGGTTTCATTGTAGGTTGAGGTTTCCCCTCAACCTGGCACATTTAGCAACTCTTGCAGTACTCCACCGCATCTTTGTGGATATTTGGCCAGTCAAACAGCTGTCTTATGCGGGCTTTGGTATTTCGTATACCGGCCACTGTAGTCTCATGCACCCTTCTTAATATTTCTCTCCGGTACCGCTGTGGCACCACTAACTGGTGAACTACTGTCCACTCCTTGCTCCCATTGTCTGTGAGGAGAACTCCATTTGCTCATCAATACCTCATTTTTTAAATAGTCGCAATCAGTATTTAAAGAGGAGGTAAATAGATTTTTGAAATATCAGGGAGTTGAAGGCTATGAGGAACTGACATGAAAGAGGAGTTGAGGTCTGGGGCAGATCGGCCAAGATCTTATTGAATGGCGGGGTAGGCTTGCGGGACCGAATGGCCTACTCCTGCTCCTATTTCTTATGTTCTCTGCTTCACTTTCAGACTGGGCAGTCACAATACTGGGTTGGCTCGCTGAGCCTCAGCTATGGAAAATCCATTTAATTCATTCCCTGGGTCTCCTAACTTTCCAAAGAAAGTCTCAGACAGACAGACCTCATGGTCATCTGCCTGCAGTGCCAATGCAGTCTCCTCTGGGGGAGCTGGTTTGATCATGGTCTGATCCACTACACATTCAGAGAAACTGCAGGGGACCGTCTTCTGCCACTGCCCTGTCTCTCTGACCTCCTGCGGTCTTTCCTTCACTACTGGGGAGGCTACCACCTTCACCCCCGCCAGATAATTACCTAGGAGCAAATCAACTCCGTCCACAGACAAACTAGGGACAATCTCTACGGTCACCGGTCCCAAAACTAGGTTGCACTCCAAGTGCACCCGGTGTACAGGAACAGGCTTACACTGCCCCTCCAATACCATTCAACAGCATTTTGGTGTTCACTGCACTCTCTGGGGGAAAGGTCAGGCCTTTTCCCAGTATAAGAGATCTAGTGGCCCCTGTGTCTCTGAGAATCACTATGGGTTTGCTTGGCCCACTCGAGGGGTATGGAGTTGCTTTCCCTTCAAACACAAAATCCTAATAATCCTCAGGAATCCTATTAAATGTTCCTGCACTTGCAGCCGTAAGCTTCTTGGGTCTCACTCTTACTGTAGTTAAAGCCACAGCTTGTTCTGCTGTGCTTTCCATCAGGTCCCCGTCTTCACGGAGCCAGTATACCCTGATTAACCCTACGGGTTTTCCCTTTAATTTTCAGCAGTCAGCTTTTAAATGCCCCGCTTTATTACAATGGGAGCACATAGATCTTCGTGTCTCACTCTTGCTCATAGCACCTTCCTTTTTGGCTGGACAACGGCCCCTTGTGTCACCTGCTTTCCTTTCTCTCCCAGGACTGTCTGGGCGGAAATTACCTTCGCACCCTTTGTCATAGATGGATTTGTGGGGGTGATTAGAAAAGGTTCTCCCCTGGGAAACCGACTTATAAATTAAAGCAAACTCATTGGCTAGAACAGCCGCTTGCCGGGCTCTCTGAACCCACTGCTCCTCTACATGGGTCTTTCTGGAGAGTGGGAGAGAGTGTTTAAATTCCTCTAGCAGAATTACTTCCCTGAGATTCTCATAGTTGAGCTGTACTTCAAGAGCCCTCAGCCACTGGTCAAAGGCCAGCTGCTTACTTCCTTAAAACTCCAGAAAAATTTGATTAGCTTGCTTCTTGAGGGTTCTAAACTTTGGCGATAGGCTTTGGGTACTAATTCATATGCTCCAAGGATAGCATTTTTGGCCAGTTCATAATTTGATGAATTCTCATCTGGCAACAGGGAATAAACCTCATGGGCTTTTCTAGTTAGCTTGCATTGCAGTAAAAGAGGCCAGATCTCTCTCAGCTGGCCATTTTAGCTGCCTTGCCAGTTTCTCAAAAGACAAAAAAATGCCTCCACATCTTTCTCATTGAATTTTGGAATTAGTT
This sequence comes from Heterodontus francisci, assembly GCF_036365525.1. Classification (NCBI taxonomy): domain Eukaryota; kingdom Metazoa; phylum Chordata; class Chondrichthyes; order Heterodontiformes; family Heterodontidae; genus Heterodontus; species Heterodontus francisci. The sequence continues at coordinate 58,123,171 of NC_090381.1, read as the reverse complement.
GAGTGAGTTTTAGCAATTTTGTAGCCAGCCCTGAATTATGCTCCTCCATATTGGCCATGCTTTCACTGGGGTTACTCTGTTGTCCCCTAGTTAACTCAAGCTGCTTCAACTCTCTTCGTGTTCTTTCTGGGCTATTCTTTCTCTTTCTGTCTGCTGCCTTTCATTATCTTCACGTTCCTCCTGGAAGGCTCTCTCTTTCTCCCTCTCCTGTCTCTCTTTTTCTCCTTCTTCTAATTTGTGTTTCCTCTGTTCCAATTGTATCTATGCTAGCAATACCCTGCTGGAGTCTTCTTCTAACCATGTTTCTGCTTCGTCAGATTCAAGGGAAAATGGTTGGCCACTAGCCTTAGATGTTCAGACTTCCTAGCCTTACCACGTACAGTGATACACACTGCTTAGTCATTTTGCTCAACTTCTCCATAGACAGTGCTTTTAACTTACCCCAAGTTACTTCACCCTGGCTTGGAGAGCTACTAACTTCAGTTGCAGACATGTTAGTATTCAATCACACACAACCACAAGAAAACCTGTATTGAAATTTTGCTCTTTTTTTGATTGGAAACAATTTGGCTTCTCACTTCCAATTTCTCTCGATTGTGGGTACAATCCCGGACGAGCCCCCACATTTCTGTTATGACGAGGTGAGAAAAAGGTCTAGGGTTCCCTTTCAGCCTTCACCTAGTTTTACTGCAACAGGGTTTTTATTTTTAATCCTTGTTCACCACTTTCCAATTATAAGGTAAAGAAACAAGTACAAATAGGCTTTCTTAGGTTTAAAGAAGAAAGGTGATATTTTATTAGAACTTAAACTCTAATTTTGTTGTAGCCTACGGATACACGACATGCCCATGCTAGCATGCATATGTGATACACACTTGCCGATAGGGACAGAAAAGAGCGGAAGGAAAAATAAGGTGGAAAAGTTTGAGGCAATCTCTGAGGAGGGTTTTTTGTTAATGTGCTTCGTGATTGCTGTAGAGTCCTTGATTGCAGACATGGTCTTTCTTTATGTTGGGGCCCAGTATTCTTCTTAAACCTTGTTAACTGTAGGAGACTTTTTTCTCTCTTGGGATTCATGTGCCTTCAGTGAGTTTTTAGTTCCATGAGAAAGAGATGGGGGAAGACAGGAGGTCTTCTTCAGTCCAGGAGCAAAGAGCTTTCTGCCAGTTCAAACACTGTCTCTACAATTTAAAACTCCCCAAGTTGACCAATAGGGTAGTCACATGACTGGTACAACCACTTCCGGCTTTGTGTATTGGGTGGATCAGGGAATGGTCCCTTGTCTACAAATACTGTCTGTTAATATGCAAAAGTGTCTTTCCAGTCAGAGGCCTGGCAGCTCCTTGTAATGAGCCTTCTCTTCTTCCCAGCAACAATTAGAAATTTAATGTCCATATGGCAAAATTAATGTGCCTCATTCTTGGCAGATGGGGGCCTGCATGACAGTAACAGAGCTCTAAAAAGAAAATCTCATTTTTTTCTGGTTCACTGATGTGTGTGTGTGTGTGTGTGTTTGTCTGAGTGAGGGGGCTAACGTAAAAGAGAACTTTCATATTTCAATCTGCATGTTAATGCTTTGCTTCATTACTGGTTATGTCTTTTTTTTAATAATGAACTGCTAATTTTGTTGTTTATTAAAGAAACCTGGTTGGTGTATTTTATTCTGGGATAAAAATACAGTCTACGATTGACTGTATCGGTAACTGGGTAAACATTTAAATATATGCTGTGACCTGTGGAGAAGTGGACCTAGGAAAAACAGTGCACTCCTCCCATCTCGGTCGTAACATATAATTGGGGGCTCTGCGAGGGATAATCCAATGGCGATGATGTGCAGTTGTAAATGGGGCAGCAATAATTGAAAAGAGGAAAAGAAAGAATTAGCCAGGTTTCTTGTGCAATAGAGTAAAGCCTACCCTACCAGAATGTTTTTGTTAGTTGCTACAACCTTTCTGGGGAAGGAGGATGTATCCCTGAGTGATTTGAGAAAATTAATCAAGGTTAAACGAAAGGATTTGGCAGACCTGTTGGTATTAGAGTTAAAACCAGGAGCTAAAAAAGCAGACATAATTGAAGTAATAGCACAGCATTTGCAATTGGAAGAAGATGAAGGCAAACTAGAGGGTAATGCAGTTTAATTAGCTAAAATTCAGTTACAGATGAGGCAGCTTGAACTTGAAAAAAAAAGCAATAAAATTGGAAAAAAACTTAAGCTTGAACAGGAAAGAGAATTGACCATGAAAAAATGTGAAATTGACAGAGAGAGGAAAGGGCAAAAGAGAGACAATTTAAAAGAGAAAGAGTAGAAAGGGAATTCAAAGTTAGAAAGCTTGAACTAAGCCTTGTCTCCAAGGAAAGGAAAGATCTGACTCCAGCCCTGGACCCAGTGGAGAGCTGTTTAAATTTGTACAAGCCCTCCTGAAATTAGAGTAAAGGGACGTAGAGGCATTTTTCATTTCTTTTGAAAAGATAGCCAGACAGATGAAGTGGTCAAAGGAAAGCTGGACACGGCTTATGCAAAGCAGGTTGATGGGCAGGGCTCATGAAGTTTATGCTATGCTTTCTGAGGAGGCTTCTGCAGATTATGAGATGGCAAAAAAGGCTATTCTCGTTGCTTATGGGTGGGTCCCTGAAGCTTACCGGCACAAATTTCAGAACATCAGGAGTCAGTCTCGCCAGACTTATATAGAATTTGAGAGAGTAAAGCAAATTAATTTTGATCGTTGGATGCAGGCACTAAAGATAGAGGCCACGTATGAGAACCTTAGGGAACTAATTCTCCTGGAAGAATTTAAAAATTCACTCCTTCCGTTAGTGAGAATCCATGTAGAGAACCAGAAGGTTTTAAAAGACAGACAGGCAGCGGAAATGGCTAATGATTATGAGTTTGTTTATAAGCCCAAACCCTATGTCTGTCATCCCCACAAACCTGAGAAGGATAGAAGGTGGGAGGGTGAAAGGAAGGCAAGTATTTGAGGACAAGAAGGGACAGCTGGGAACGCCCTGGGATCTCCTCCTCAGGCCAGAAAGGAAGATGCTGAGGGTGGAAGTGAGGTCTGCAAGCCTAAGTGTTACTATTGTCACAAGGTGGGACACCTTCGTGTGGAATGCTGGAAGCTGTGGGGTAAACCCATGGGACTTATTGCAATACACAAAGCCAATGTAGAAAAGGGCCCTGACTGAGAGTACGACAGATCATGCTGTAGCTCTGACTGCAGTTGTAAGACCAAGTACAAAAACCATTGTGAGTGCGAGGAACATGAACAAGATACCTGAGAGTTATAGGGAATTCTTGTCATAAGGAAAAGTAACTACTTATCCCTCAAGTGTGACAGGTAAACCTATAGTTATACTTAGAGAGATACAGGAGCCACCCAAACTCTTTTGCTGGGGAAAGGCATAATTTTCTCACCAGAGAGCATTGAATGACAAGTGAATGGTATTGGCAGGGAGTATATGCCCGTACCTTTGTATTGGGTGCACCTAGAGTGTGACCTAATGTCTGGAATGGTGTCTGTAGAGTTGTCCATAGTTTGCCTGTAGATGGAGTTGACCTAGTCCTGAGGGATGATTTGGCTGGAGTGAAAGTAGTCCTTCATGTGTAGTGGCCTGAGCAATGGCTAAACAAGTTCCATTGTCAGAGGTCAGATTGGCACCACAGACAGATAGCTGAATATCTGAAACTTTCTTTGGGGATTTTGATAATCCAAAGGAAATGTTCAGTAAGTCTTCTCTGATCAAGGCTCAGCAAGCCAAGCCAGAATTAAATAAAGTGGCACATTCGGCTCTAACTAAAACTCAGGCCAAGGGAGTTACAGAAGGCTACTATATTAATAAAAGGGATGGTAGCAACATGATTATGGAATTGGCTGAGTGACAGGAAGCAAAGAGTAATGGTTAATGGATATTTTTCGGGCCGGAGGAAGGATTGTAGTGGAGTTCCCCAGGGTTTAGTGTTGGAACCCTTGCTTTTCCTGATATATATTAATGACCAAAACCTGGATGCACAGGGCACATTTTCAAAGTTTGCAGTGGATACAAAACTGAAAAGCATTGTGAATTGTGAGGGGTGCCGTGGTTAGCACCACACCCTCACAACTCCAGGGACCCGGGTTTGGTTCTGGGTACTTCCCTGTGCGGAGTTTGCAAGTTCTCCCTGTGACTGCGTGGGTTTCCGCTGGGTGCTCCGGTTTCCTCCCACAGCCAAAGACTTGCAGGTTGATAGGTAAATTGGCCATTGTAAATTGCCCCTAGTGTAGGTAGATGGTAGGAGAATGGTGGGGATGTGGTAGGGAATATGGAATTAATGTAGGTTTAGTATAAATGGGTGGTTGTTGGTTGGCACAGACTCGGTGGGCCGAAGGGCCTGTTTCAGTGCTGTATCACTCTAAAATAGTGTAGAACTTCAAAAAGATGGAGACAAGTTGGTGGAATGGGCAGAGAGGTGGCAGATGAAGTTCAATGCAGAGAAATGTGAAGTGACTCATTTTGGTAGGAAGAAGGTGGTGAGACAATATAAAATGAAGGGTACAATTCTAAAGGGGATGCAGGAGCAGAGGGACCTGGGTGTATATGTGCATAAGTCATTGATGGTGGCAGTAACTGGTTGAGAGAGTAGTTAATAAAGCATACAGTACCCTGGACTTTATATATAGGGGCATAGAGTACAAGGGCAAGGAGGTTATGTTGAACCGTATAAGACTGAAGCAGTCCATGTAGAAATGCAGCAAGACCTGGGTAATATCTAGGCTTGGGCTGATAAGCGGCAAGTAACATTCGCGCCACACAAGTGCCAGGCAATGACCATCTCAAACAAGAGAGAATCTAACCATCTCACCTTGACATTCAATGGCATTACCATCGCTGAATCCCCCACTATCAACATCCTAGGGGTTACCATTGACCAGAAACTGAACTGGAGTAGCCATATAAATACTGTGGCTACAAGAGCAGGTCAGAGGCTAGGAATCCTGCGGCGACTAACTCACCTCCTGATGGCCTGTCCACCATCTACAAGGCACAAGTCAGGAGTATGATGGAATACTCTCCACTTGCCTGGATGGGTGCAGCTCCAACAACACTCAAGAAGCTTGACACCATCCAGGACAAATCAGCCCGCTTGATTGGCATTCCATTCACAAACATTCACTCCCTCCACAGCCGATGCACAGTGGCAACAGTGTGTACCATCTACAAGATGACCTGCAGCAACGCACCAAGGCTTCTTAGACAGCACCTTCCAAACCCGCAACCTCTACCAACTAGAAGGACAAGGGCAGCAAATGCATGGAAACACCACCACCTGCAAGTTCCCTTCCAAGTCACACACCATCCTGACATGGAACTCTATTGCCTTTCCTTCACTGTTGCTAGGTTAAAATCCTGGAACTCCCTGTAGATGTACCTACCTCACATGTACTGCAGCAGTTTAAGAAGGCAGCTCACCACCACCTTCTCAAGGGCAATAAGTGCTGGCCTAGCCAGTGACACCCACATCCCATGAATGAATAAAAAAAAGACACTAGTTCAGCCTCAGCTGGAGTATTGCGTCCAGTTCTGGGTGCCACACTTTAGGAAAGATGTGAGGGCATTGGAGACAGTACAGAAAAGATTCACGAGAATGGTTCCAGGGATGAGGAATTCAGTTATGAAGGTAGATTGGAGAAGTTATGACTGTTTTCCTTGGAGAAGAGAAGGCTGAGAGGTGATTTGATAGAGGTAGTCAAAATCGTGAGGGGTCTGGACATAGTAGAGGGAAACTGTTCCCACTCATGAAAGCATCGAGAACGAGAGGGCACCTATTTCAAGTATTTGGTAAGAGAAGCAAAAGTGACATGAGGAAAATCTTTTCCACACAGCAAGTCGTTAAGGTCTGGAATGCACTGCCTGAGAGTATGGGGGAAGCAGGTTCAATTGAATCAATCAAAAGGAAATTAGACTGTTATATGAAAAGGAAAAAGGTGCAGGGTTATGGGGAGAAGGCAGGGGAATAAAACTGAGTGAATTGGTCTTTCAGAGAGCTGGTGCAGACACAATGGGTTGAACAGCCTCCTTCTGCACTGTAACAGTTCTGTGATTCTGTGATATTAAAAATGGGATTCTGATGAGGAAGTGGAGACCTCCTCACAAACCTGTAGACGTAGAATGGATGTTTGTTCATCAGATAACTGTACTGCTCAAGTATTGCTGGGAAATATTAAGGATAGATCATGAAATTCCTATGGCAGACCTGATGGGGAACCAGAAGACCCAATCACATTTAGTTCGACATTTTTACTGGTGTCATGCAGACCCCCACCTGCCAAGATTAAGGGATATTAATTTTGTCGTATGAATATTGATTTTAAATTGTTGCTGGAGTGTGGGTATGACTTTTTAAACAGATCAGCAGTGGCTGGAAAAACATTTGCATACTAACAGACAGTGCTTGGAGAGACAAAAGGAGTTGCTCCCTGGTCCACTTAACCCAAAATGGACTTTGATCACCAGAAATTGAAGGTGAGGAAGCTCACTTTCCAGGATAACTGATAAGATGGCAGAATCCACAAACAGAAGTGGCCAAACCAGCCAGTTACATGACTAACCTGCTGGGCAACCTGAGTTTTTTTGAATTGTGCCACAGAGAAAGAATTCAGAAGGCTATTTGAAACTGAAGCTGGAACAAGGAAGTTTCTCTCTCTCTCTCTCTCACTTTCTCCCAAGCCACTGCACCCACAGAAGACTCGTAAACCTCAAGAGAGAAAAGACTCCTACATCGGAACATGTTGAAGCATGAACTGGGCCCCAACGAATTGCAAGACTTACCTGCAACCAAAGACTCCAAATAGAACTTAAAGGACTGTAACTACCAGATATTGCCTCAAACTTTTCCCCTTTATTCCTTCTACTCTTTCTGTCTCTATCTGCGTGTGTGTTTATTGCGTATGCATGCTAGCGTGGTTGCATCGCATATTCGTAGTTGTTAAACGGATTAGAGTTCAAGATGAATAAACTTCTACCTTTCTTGTTTAAATCTAAGGAAACCTGTTTGACTTCTTTGCCTTACAATTGGAGCAGTGGACAAGGATTCACTAAAGGGGAGCTAAAAACAATGTTTTAAAATAAAACCGGTTAGGGTTAAACTAGGCAAAGGCTGAGAGGGACACCCTAGACCCCTTCCCACCTGGTCGTAACACTGGCCAGGTTCTTCCAAGGACTTGGTGCAGTTTTGTAAGATGTGTCATACATGCCAGATTGTGGGAAAACCGCAAGCTGCCATAAAACTGGCACCTCTTATTCCCATTGCAGTTTTTGGGGAACCACTTAGTCGAGTGTTGGTGGGCTGTTTAGGACCTTTACAGAAAACAAAAGTGGAACACCAAAATATACTTATTATCATGGATATAGTGACTCGGTTCCCAGAGGCCATTCCCTTGAGAACAATTTCTGCTCAGGTAGTGGGAGAGAAGTTAACCAAGTTCTTCGCTAGATATGTATTACCGACTGAGATTCAGTCAGATCAAGATTCTAATTTTATGTCTAAAATTTTACAGGAAGTTATGAATAATTTGCTTGTAACACAGTTAAAGTCTTCAGCATACCACCCACAGATACAAGGGGTTTTAGAATGATACCATCAAACCCTCAAAACAATGATCAGGGCATACAGTCATGCATATCCCCATGATTGGGATAAAGGGCTAGAATTTCTTTTGTTTGCCACTAGGGATTCACCTAATGAGTCTACCAGTTTTAGTCCTTTTGAATTAGTTTATGTACATGAGATAAAAGGTCCTTTAAAACTAATCAAAGAGGAGTTTTTAGAACAGAGGGATGAATCTTCTGTGCTAGATTATGTATCCGTGCTCTGGGAGTGCCTCAAGAGAGCCTGAAAAGTGGTCACGAACACCTGAAAGCTTCCCAAACAGCCATAAAGAAATGAACAGACAACCATGCTGACCCAAACATTTCAGCCAGGGGATGAGGTGTTAGTATTACTGCCTTTACATGGTGAACCATTGAAAGTGGGCGATATAAAGTGGTCAAAAGAATTGGGGAAGTAAATTATTTGATTGACACCCCAGATTATGGGGGAAAAAAATCAGCTGTGTCATATCAATATGTTGAAACAATTTAATCGCTGGGAGGAGGATAAGCAAGCACAGGTATGTCAGGAGGTAGGGACAGTGAAGGATGAAAGGGATAGTGAGGATGAGGCAGAAAGAGACCTAGACAATTCCAAAATTGAACTTCCTACTAACTGGTTAGCTAATACTGAATTGTTAGGGAGATTGGACACTATGCTTTCATATTTAGATGCACAACAATGAGAAGACCTAACAAGGCTACTCACAGCATTTAAAAGTGTCTGCAGGGACAAGCAGGATGTACAGCCTTAGCTACACGTGAATCCTTTCCTATAAAACAGCATCCTTATCGCTTAGGTCCAAAGAAACAGGCCCAGGTAAAAGCAGAAATCCAATACATGTTTTAAAACCACCTAATTGAACCCAGTCAAAGCAGCTGGAGTTCCCCAGTGGTGTTAGTGTCCAAACATGATGGTTCAATTAGATTCTGCATAGACTACAGAAAGGTTAATGCACTAGCAAAGGCAGACTCCTACCCAATTCCTCACTTGGAAGGCTGTAATGACAGAGTGGGCAGTGCCATATTTTTACAATAGCTTTGTTAAATGGATACTGGAAGGTTCCTTTAGCACCCCGAGCTAAAGAAATATTGGCCTTTGTCACACCAGACGGTCTTTTCCAATGCTGAATGATGCCATTTGGACAAAAAATGGCCCAGCAACCTTTCAGAGACTAATGAACCAAGTGGTAACCAGTGTTCCTAACTGTGTGGTTTATCTTGATGATGTGCTGCTATACAGTGACACTTGGAAGGACCACTTGGAACAACTAGAACCTCTGTTTAGGAAATAACAATTGGCTAATTTAGTAATAAACCTTGCCAAAAGTGAATTTGCAAAAGCAAGAGTAACCTACCTCAGGAATATAGTAGGGCAAGGACAAGTTTTGCCCAGAACAGCGAAAGTACAAGTATTGGTGGAGTTCCCTACCCCTAAGACTAAACGTAAAAATCATGAGGTTTTTGGGGATGTGTAGTTTCTACAGCACGTTTGTACCAGATTTTAGTACTATAGCTGCTCCACTGACAGATTTGCTACAAAAAAGAAAACCAAGGTTGTGTGGTCAGGGTAGGGCCAAGCATCTTTTGAAAGGCTGAAAGCCATTTTGATTAATGAACTAGTGTTGGCTGCTCCAAATTTCACTAAGCCCTTCAAGGTAGCAGTTGATGCTAGTGACCTGGGGGTCAGTGCAGTTTTGTTATAAGACGATGAATCAGACATAAAAAGGCCAGTGGGATACTTTTCCAAAAAGCTAAATCAACACCAAAAAAGATATTCAACAGTGGAAAAAGAAACCCTAGGCTTATTACAAGCTCTTAAGCATTTTGAAGTCTACATCCACCTCAACTACAGTGTGACGCTGGTATATACTAATCATAACCCTCTAGCCTTTGTGAAAAAATTCAAAAAGCAGAATGCCAGACTATTTCGATGGAGTTTGCTATTGCAACCTTTCATCACTTAAAGGGTATCCACATTTCGGAGCAACATAATGTAATTGTGGATGCTTTGTCTCGGATTTAACTTTGCTTTGAGTTTTCTGAGTGCAAAGATGGTACAAAGCAGAACTGTATTAGCTACAGGTAAAGAGTGAATGAATGAGTGTGTAAATGTGTTCTAATTTTTTTTCATCTTCTGTGTTTTTCACTCTTTGTAATGAAACGGATTTAAAAATAATGTTTCATTCCTCCAAGGATGGGGGTGTTTCAAGGTGCTTCTATATTTTTTGTTAAATATTTCTTTTTGAGGACTCATATTTTAATTGTGCAGATGGATTCATTGGAAGGCTGAAGATTTTATAAATGCTGATCTTCATTTTGACCGTTCACTGAAAGGACACTGAGATGTTGTTTGATAACAACCCTTGCTGGAAATAATGTACTTTAAGCTCAATAAACAACAGAAACTTTGGTGACCTGGGGAAGATGTTGACAGAGAAGTCACATGTCAAGGTTTATGGAGGTCAGGAGGTTGACTTTCTTTTTGGGGTTTGGATAATGTTTGTAGGTCAGTCGGGTATGAACTATTTTGAAGACAGTTGGAGATCAACTTGCCAAGGAAAAAACACTCAGCTCACCTCTTTCTCTACCTCTTTGAAGAAACCCTGCAAAGATCCAGCGTGGGAGAGCTAAAATCTCTGGTGCTGCATCTCCCCTGACAGGCTGGAAAAACCTGCCAGATTAATTCTCAATGCTGCCAGAAAAGAACTGCTTTAGAAATTATCCCAGTGACCCATCATCTTATACCCGAACGCCAGACCAAAAGGGACGATAGACATCCTTCCATATCTTCTTTTTTTCTGCAAGAATTAGCAAGTATTTGGCCAAAGTATTTTTTTTTGTCTTTTTTTGTAACAGACCCCTGAAGAGAGAATTCCTGTATTTTTTCAGTGTGTGCAAGTTTGTGTGTGAAATTTAAAAAGGGAACTTTCGTATTTCAATCTGTATGTTAATGCTTTGCTTCATTACTGTATAATTCCTATTTGATAATAAACTGATAATTTAGTTGTTTTTAAAAAAAAAACCTGGTTGGTGTATTTTATTCTGGGATGAAGAGCAGAGTGTATGATTGACCGAATCAGTATCTGGGTAAACATTTTTAAAATATAAGTTGTGACCTATGGAGAAGTGGGACTAGAAAAGACAGTGCACTCCTCCCACTTGGTCATAATCATTTCTTAATTCTATCCATAAAGTTTCCACTGCCTGATTACCTCTGGTTATATCCTTTCTTATCATCAAAGTGATTTCCTCCTTAATCCCCAAGGCTACTTCTCCCCTTCTACCAGTTTTTTTGCACTGTTCTTATCCCAAAATCTACTTTTCCCACAGAACACTGACTATACTTCAATGTATGTAATTGGATCTGAAGCACTTCTAAGGTTGCAGCTGACAATTGCTTGCCAACTCTGTTAGATCATCTACATCCTCCTGTAATCTCCTGCAGTCTTCCTCTTAGTTTGCATGCCTTCTAATTTGGTATTTACAATCTTCAATAACTCTTCCCTAGTCTATGTACAAATCATATACATCAATGGACTAAAGATGTGCCAGTAACACTTCATACCCATCCAAAAAAACCCAGAAATTGAATAGTATTGTTTGCTTTTATTTTATTCATTCAAGGGATGTGGGTGTCATTGAAATGGCCAGCATCAATTACTCATCCCTAATTGCCCTTGAGAAGGTGTTGGTGAGCTGCCTTCTGGAACTGCAGCAGTCTATGTAATGAAGGTACTCCCATAGTGTTGTTAGGGAGGAAGTTCCAGGGTTTTGACCCAGCAGTCATGAAGGAATGATCATACATTTCCATGTCAGGATGGCTGGTTACTTGAAGGTGATGATTTTCCCATGCACCTGCTGCTCTTGTCCTTCTAGATGGCAGAGGTTGCTGGTTTGGAATGTGGTGTTGAAGAAGTCTTGGTGAGTTGCTGCAGTGCATCTTGTAGATGGTACACACTGCAGCCCTGGTGTGACAATGGTGGGGGGAATGAATTTTTAAGCTGGTGGATGGGATGCCAATCAAGCTGGCTGCTTTGTCCTGGATGGTGTCAAGCTTCTTGAATGTTGTGTGATAAACTGCACTCATCCAGGAAAATGGAAAGTATTCCATCACTCTCCTGACTTGTGCCTTGTAGAGGGTGGATAGGCATTGGGGAGACAGGAGGTGAGTTACTCACTGCAGACAGAATATCCAGCCTTTGACCTGCTCTTGTAGCCACAGTATTTATGTGGCTGTTCCAGTCCTTGTCAATGGTGACTCCTGCAGTGATGCTCTGGAACTCAAGTGATTGGTTTCACAACAACCTGCTCCCTAGCCTCCTCACCTCCTCTTAATCCATGTGAAATACACAGAATTACATAAAAGTACATATAATGTACAGGGGAGAAACAGGTAATTTGGCCCAACTAATTTGTGTTGGTGTTTACACTCCGCGAGTCAATTCCTTTTATTGCCATATCCCTTAATTTTCATTATTCTTGTATGTGGCAGCTTACAAAAAAATTTCTAAAAGTCTGTGTATACCACAAGCACTGTCTGCTCTTTATCTATCCTTATGATTTCAATTAAATTCATTAAGCATGACCTGCCCTTTACAAATTGATGCTGAGTGTCTCTGATTAGCTAATGCCTTCCTAAGTATTCATCGATTGGTCGCTTATTATTGATTTGAGCTTTCAGGGGTAATCGGATGTGAGTGAGAACTAAGGCAGATATTTGTTACACCATATCCCTATCTATTTTTTGCCTGCTCTACTTTCTGTTGTCTTTTTGGTCACCGTGAGGACATGACAATGTCATATTTTCGATCAGTGCTGCTTCATTTTTTTTTCTCTTTCAAAATGACACTGATATAAAAGTAGCATCCAGGGTTTCAGCATACTACCTGAAGGCAAAAGTAAATTTAAAAGAACAAACCAACAGCTGTTGTAAAAAATCTTATTGCTGCATCACTTCATTTATCTTAATTTATTTTCTTGTTGTTTCCATCTTCTTTTCCACCTGAGGGCATTTGTTGATGGGCTGCTGTTAACAGCCCCCACCGTGCCCCCCGCCCCCCTCCTCCCCATCACAATGATATAGCCATTGGGAATACTGTTGTATTATTGCTTCTTGATAGAAGAAGAGGAGCAATGGGAGAAGGCCAGAGTACAGAGGCTGCACAGCTGGTACATGGTAACCACCATCAATCCTCCAATACCAGACTATACAGGCAGAAAGGATCCTACTTGCATTTGAGTAGGCAGCAGTTTCACAGAGCCTTCACTTTCCAAAGAAAACTGTCACAGAATTACGCCACATGCTGTAAATTGAGCTGCAGCACATTTCCCTCACATATGATGGTCACTATTGTTCTTAAATTTTATGTACAGGTTCATTCCAAGCTGTCACTGGAGATATCTGGAGTACAAGCCAAACAGCTATGTTTGGTATGTATATCTGATTTATCTAAGAGCAATGCAGATATCACACTTGTATTAAATCACCAACTGGTTAATTTACAGCGCTTCAACCTACATCAGTTCTTACATGATTTCAGTACATGTCTTCTCATAGCAGTCAATGTGTTTCCTGTAAAAGATCCAAGTTCTGTCTATTTGTTTCACTTTTAAATCTGAAACTCCAACATAGGCTTAAGCAATCAAACACAGTGAACACACATAAGTGGACAAACTAACACAATCAAACCCAGATCAATCAAACACTACAAAGCAGAGCGGGATTGGAGCAGTGTGAATCAGAGCGGGATCAGAGCAGTATGAAGCAGACTGGGATCAGAGAAGTGTGAAGCAGACTGGGAGTATTGTGAAGAAGACCAGGATTGGAGGAAAGTGAGGCAGTTTGGGATCACTGTGACACAGTGTGGGAGCAGTGCGAAGCAGACCAAGTCAGAGCAGTGTGAAGCAGATTGGGATCACTATTACACAGGTATGAAGCAGGGTGGGAGCAGTTGATGGGTGAGTAGCTGGTGAATCTTTCTTTCAAGAAGCATGTTTTAAATAGAGGCATGGCAGGGCAGTTCAAACTGGTGGGGTGCACATCCTGCTTCATATCGGAACTGCAGGATGCTTCTTGTGTCCTGGCAACCACATGTGCTGGAAATATTGTTAGCTGCAGCAGCTCAGGCTCCGGGCTTTGGAGCTTGAGAAGCAACGGGCATCACTGCGGTGCCACTGCGAGGCTGAGAGTTACGTGGATAACATGTTTATAGATGTGGTCACCCCGCAGCTTAAGAGTATGCAGGCAGAGAGGGAATGGGTGACTGCCAGGCAGTCAACAAAGACCAGGCAGTTAGTGCAGGAGTCCCCTGAGTGCATCTCACTCACCAACCAGTATTCCGTTCTGGTTAGTCCCTCTGAGGTGTGCAGCCAAAGTCTAGACCACGGCACCACGGCTGGCTCAGCTGTACGGGGATGGGGGGCGGTGGGGGGTGCAGCAGGAAAACTGGGAAAGTAATAGTGATAGGGGATTCTAAAGTCAGGGGAACAGACAGGTTTATCTACGGCCACTGTTGTCAATCCAGGATGGTATTGTAAGAATATGAACTATGTTTTGATTAATTTATTCATGCAGATGTATCAGTCAAGTGTATTTTGAAATCTTGTTGCCATATTTAAGACACAATATTTTATATATACTTTTATACATCCTAGTTGTTATATGAACTAGCTTCTAGTTTTGTATTAGTTTTGAGATTATGCAACTCTTTTCATGGTTGAAGACATTATTCTCCCTTAATAATCTCATTTATAAGACAATATGAGATGTGCAGACCTTTTGCTGGAAACCACACAATCCCTTCAGAGTTCATGGAAATCATGTGGTCTCACAGCCGTCATGATAAGCAGAATTCCTGGAAATCTTCTTTTCTTCTCTCTACTTTGGCCTCCTTGTCTCGAGAGACATTGGGTAAGCGCCTGGAGGTGGTCAGTGGTTTGTGGAGCAGCGCCTGGAGTGGCTATAAAGGCCAATTCTAGAGTGACAGACTCTTCCACAGGTGCTGCAGAAGAAATTGTTTGTTGGGGCTGTTACACAGTTGGCTCTCCCCTTGCGCTTCTGTCTTTTTTCCTGCCAACTCTTCGACTCGCCACACTTTAGCCCCGCCTTTATGGCTGCCAGCCAGCTCTGGCGATCGCTGGCAACTGACTCCCACGACTTGTGATCAATGTCACAGGACTTCATGTCGCGTTTGCAGACGTCTTTAAAGCGGAGACATGGACGGCCGGTGGGTCTGATACCAGTGGCGAGCTCGCTGTACAATGTGTCTTTGGGGATCCTGCCATCTTCCATGCAGCTCACATGGCCAAGCCATCTCAAGCGCCGCTGACTCAGTAGTGTGTATAAGCTGGGGATGTTGGCCACCTCGAGGACTTCTGTGTTGGAGATACGGTCCTGCCACCTGATGCCAAGGATTCTCCAGAGGCAAAGAAGTTGGAATGAATTGAGACATCACTCTTGGCTGACATACGTTGTCCAGGCCTCGCTGCCATAGAGCAAGGTACTGAGGACACAGGCTTGAGACACTCGGACTTTTGTGTTCCGTGTCAGTGCGCCATTTTCCCACACTCTCTTGGCCAGTCTGGACATAGCAGTGGAAGCCTTTCCCATGCGCTTGTTGATTTCTGCATCGAGAAACAGGTTACTGGTGATAGTTGAGCCGAGGTAGGTGAACTCTTGAACCACTTCCAGAGCATGGCCACCGATATTGATGGATGGAGCATTTCTGACGTCCTGTCCCATGATGTTCGTTTTCTTGAGGCTGATGGTGAGGCCAAATTCGTTGCAGGCAGCTGCAAACCTGGCGATGAGACTGCAGACACTCTTCAGTGTGAGATGTTAAAGCAGCATCGTCAGCAAAGAGGAGTTCCCTGATGAGGACTTTCTGTACTTTGGTCTTCGCTCTTAGATGGGCAAGGTTGAAGAACCTGCCCCCTGATCTTGTGTGGAGGAAAATTCCTTCTTCTGAAGACTTGAACGCATGTGAGAGCAGCAGGGAGAAGAAAATCCCAAACAGTGTGAGTGCGAGAACACAGCCCTGTTTCACGCCACTCAGGATAGGAAAGGGTTCTGATGATGTGCCGCTATGCTGAATTGTGCCTTTCATATTGTCATGGAATGAGGTGATGATACTTAGTAGCTTTGGTGGACATCCGATCTTTTCTAGTAGTCTGAAGAGACCACGTCTGCTGACGAGGTCAAAGGCTTTGGTGAGATCAATGAAAACAACGTAGAGGGGCATCTGTTGTTCGTGGCATTTCTCCTGTATCTGACGAAGGGAGAACAGCATGTCAATGGTCGATCTCTCTGCACAAAAGCCACACTGTGCCTCAGGGTATACGCGCTCGGCCAGCTTCTGGAGCCTGTTTAAAGCGACTCGAGCAAAGACTTTCCCCACTATGCTGAGCAGGGAGATTCCACGGTAGTTGTTGCAGTCACTGCGGTCACCTTTGTTTTTATAGAGGGCGATGATATTGGCATCGCGCATGTCCTGAGGTACTGCTCCCTCGTCCCAGCACAGGCAAAGCAGTTCATGGAGTGCTGAGAGTATAGCAGGCTTGGCACTCTTGATTATTTCAGGGGTAATGCCGTCCTTCCCAGGGGCTTTTCCGCTGGCTAGAGAATCAATGGCATCACTGAGTTCCGATTTTGTTGGCTGTACGTCCAGCTCATCCATGACTGGTAGAGGCTGGGCTGCATTGATGGCGGTCTCAGTGACAACATTCCCCCTGGAGTACAGTTCTCGGTAGAGGTCAACCCAGCAGTCCATTTGCTTGCGTTGGTCAGCGATTGTGTCCTTTGATTTACATTTGAGGGGGGCGATCTTCTTGATGGTTGGCCCAAGAGCTCTCTTCATGCCATCATACATTCCTCTGATGTTTCCGGTGTCTGAGGCCAGCTGAATATGACTGCATAGGTGTTGCCAGTAGTCATTTGCACAGCGCCTGGCTGTTCTTTGTGCAGTGCTTCTGGCTGCTTTAAGTGGTACGGATGTTAACTCGCTGGGGGCTTTCTTGTAGTTCAACAGTGCAATGCGCTTAGCGGCTCTGACAGGTTCTAGCTCTTCAAAATGAGATTGAAACCAGTCTGCATTTCTCTTCACACGTTTGCCATAAGTGGTCATTGCTGAGTCATAGATGGCGTCTCTGATGTGTGTCCACTTGGTCTCAGCATCCCCTGTGGGAGTGTTTTGAAGGGCTTTTTGCAAGTGAATTTAGAAATTTTTGTAACAGCTGTGGATAAGAAATTCTGCTCGTGTTGATGCGCGGGTGGCCCTTCTGCTTGGAGTGATGCAGCTTTTTTGGTTTGAGTCTAACCTTGCTGCACACCAGGGAGTGGTCGGTGTCACAGTCCACACTGTGGAAGCTGCGTGTGACTTGAACACTGTTTAAGGAGGCTCGCCTTGTGACGATGAGGTCCAGCTGGTGCCAACGACGTGATCTTGAGTGCCTCCATGAAACCTGGTGACAGGGTTTAGTGTGAAAAAATGAGTTGGTGATGCAGAGGCTATGATAGGTACACAACTCAAGCAATCTCTGTCCATTCTCATTCATCCTTCCAACACCATAGCGCCCAAGGCAGGAGGGCCATGAGTCATGGTCAGCCCCAACCCTGGCATTAAAGTCCCCCAGCAGGAACAGATGTTCGGTGTTGGGGATGCTACTAATGATATTATGGAGTTCCTCATAGATCTGGTCTTTAGCTTCAGGTGGGCAGCAGAGTGTTAGAGCATCGATGCTGAGTAGGTGTACTGGACCAGAGGCGGTGAGCAGTCGGATGGACAGTATGCGTTCCGAGCCATTTGAGGGAGGCTCTATCAAAGTGGCAATCTGTGTGTGGAGCAGGAGGACATAGGTGAGGTTTTAAATGATTATTTTTCATCTGTGTTCACTATGGAGAAGGACAATGTAGGTGTTGAGACCATGAAGGGGGATTGTCATATACTTGAACATATTAGCATTGAAAGGGAGGAAGTATTAGTTGTTTTAGCAGGCTTAAAAGTGGATCAATCCCCAAGCCCAGATGAGATGTATCCCAGGTTGTTATGTGAGACAAGGGAAGAGATAGCAGGGGCTCTGACACAAATTTTCAAATCCTCTCTGGCCACAGGAGATGTACCAGAGGACTGGAGGACAGCAAATGTGGTACCATTATTCAAGAAGGGTAGCAGGGATAAACCATGCTGGCTTTCCTTAATTAACATGCATTTGTACATATGACTGTTGATTTTGCCCCGAATTATTTTTGCTAGAAGTTTTTCCACCACTGAAGTTAAACTGACTGGCCTGTAGTTGCTGGGCTTATCTTTACACCCTTTTTTGAACAAGTGTGTAACATTTGCAATTCTCCAGTTCTCTAGCACCACCCCCGAGTCTAAGGAAGACTGAAAAATTATGGCCAGTGCCTCTGCGATTTCCACCCTCACTTCCCTCAGTATTCTTGGATCCTTGGATACATCTCATCTGGTCCTGGTGTTTTATCCACTTTAAGTATAGACAGCCTATGTAATACTTCCTCTTTATCAATTTTAAATCCCTCTCTTCTTCCTTGGTAAAGACAGGCCAGACGAGTTGTACCTGAACAGAGCTGGGACCAATGTCCTTGCAGGGCGATTTGCTAGCTATATTGGAGACAGTTTAAACTAACTTGGCAGGGGGTGTGGGAACCAGGAAGTAAATTTAGAGAGGAAAATCAAGGTACACAGAGAATTAGGAGAGACAGATAGCACTAGAGTAGGAAATTGTCAGGCATTAGGTGGAGTCAGTGTAAGAGAGAATGTAATAAGGTGTAAATTAGGTTTGCTGTGTATGTATATGAATGCACAGAGTGTGGTAAATAAGGTTGGTGAGATCCAGGCGCAGATAGCCACATGGAAATATGATACCATGGCAATAACAAAAACCTGGCTCCAAAAAGGGCAGGACTAGATATTAAATATTTCTGGATACAAGGTGTTCAAGAAAGATAGGGAAGGAAGGAAAGGAGGAAGGGTAGCTGTATTGATTAAGGAGTACATTGCAGTGCTGGAGAGAGAGGATGTCCTAGAGGGACCAAGGAAGCATCTATTTGGTTGGAGCTATGAAACAACAGAGGTAACATTACATTGCTGGGGGTATTCTATGGGTCACCAAATAGTGGGGAGGATATAAAGGAATAGATTAGCAAGGAAATTACAGAGAGGTGCAAGGATTATAGAATAGACATAATGGGGGTCTTGAATTATCCTAATATAGACTGTGATAGTAATAGTAATAAAGGCAGAGAGGGCAAGAGTTTCTGGAGTGTGTTCAGGAGAATTTTCTTCTTCAGTATGTTTCTCGTCCAACGAAGAAAGAGGCATTGCTGGATCTGGTTCTGGAGAATGAGGTGAATCAAATGAATCAAATAATAGTGGGGGAATATTTAGGGGCTGTGACCATAGCATCATAAGATTTAGATTAGCTATGAAAAAGGACAAGGAGCAATCCAGAGCAAAAATAATTCATTTGGGGAGGGCCAACTTCAATGGAGTGAGAACAGATCTGGCCCAAGTAAATTTGAATCAAATTTTGGCGGGCAAAACTGTAACTGAACAATGCGCTGCTTTTAAAGAGGAGATAGCTTGGGTACAGTCAAGGTACATTCCCACGAGAGGGAAAGGTAGGGAAAACAAATCAAGAGCTCCTTGGATGACAGAAGAGATAGAGACTACGATGAAGCAGAAAAAGGGTGCAGATGACAGATGTCAGGTGGATAGTACAATTGAGAACCAGGCTGAATATAGAAGTTTCAGAGGGGAAGTGAAAAACCAAATAAGAGAAGCAAAGACAGAGTATGAGAAGAGACTCGCAGCTAACTGAAAAGGAAATCTAAAAGTTTTCTATATGCACACAAGTAGTAAAAGAGTGTTAAAAGGAGGAGTGGGGCCAATTAGGGATCTTAAAGGGGATTTATGCATGGAGGAAGAGGACATGGCTGAGGTACTACTTTGCATCTGTCTTTAATAAGGAAGATACTGTTCAAGTCATGGTGAAAGAGAAGGTAGTTGAGGCACTGGGTGGGCTAAAAATTGATTAAGATGAGGTATTAGATAGGCTGGCAGTACTTAAAGTTAATAAGTTACCAGGATCGGATGAGATGCATCCAAGGATACTGAGGGAAGTAAGGGTAGAAATTGCAGAGGCACTGGCCATAATCTTCCAATCCTTCTTAGATACAGGTCTGGTGCCAGAAGACTGGAGAATTGCATATGTTACACCCTTGTTCAAAAAAGGGTGTAAGGAGATGCCCAGCAACTATAGGCCAGTTAGTTTAACCTCGGTGGTGGAAAAACTTTTAGAAACAATAATTTGTGACAAAATTAATAGTGACTTGGACAAATGCAGATTAATTAAGGAAAGCCAGCATGGATTTGTTAAGAGAAAATCATGTTTAACTAACTTGCTTGAGTTTTTTTTGATGAGGTAACAGAGAGGATTGATTAAGGGTAATGCAATTGATGTGGTGTACATGAACTTCCAAAAGGCATTTGATAAAGTGTCACATAACTGACTTGTCAGCAAAGTTAGAGCCCATGGATTAAATGGGCCAGTAACAGGATCGATATGAAATTAGCTGAGTGACAGGAAACAGAGTAGATGTGAATGGTTGTTTTTCAGACTGGAGGAAGGTATACACTGGGGTTCCCCTGGGGTTGGTGTGGGGACCCCTGCTTTTCATGATATATATTAATGACCTAGACATGACTGAACAGGGTACAATTTTAAAATTTGCAAATTATACAAATCTTGGAAGTACTGTGAACTGTGAGGAGGCTAGTGATAAATTTTAAGAGGACATAGACAGGCTGGTGGAATGGGCAGACAAGTGGCAGAAGAAATTTAATGCAGAAAAGTATGAAGTGATTCATTTTGGTATGAAGAACGAGTAGAGGCAATATAATTTAAAGGGTACAATTCCAAAGGGGCTGCAGGAGCAGAGAGACCTGGGGGTATATGTGTACAAATCATTGAAGATTGCAGGGCAGGTTGAGAAAGCAGTTAATAAAGTACATAGGATCCTGGGCTTTAGAAACAGGGGCATAGAGTGCAAAAACAAGGAAGTTATGATAAACCTGTATAAAACACTGGTTTGACCTCAACTGGAGTATTACATCCAGTTCTGGGCACCACACTTTTGGAAGGATGTTAAGGCATTAGGGAGGGTGCAGAAAAGATTCACAAGAATATTTCCAGGGATGAGGAACTTCAGTTACATGGATAGGTTGGAAAATCTGAGGCAGTTCTCCTTGGTGAAGAGAAGATTAAGGAGAGATTTGATAGCGAAGTTCAAAATCATGAGGGGTCTGGACAGAGTAGATAGGAAGAAACTGTTCCCATTGGCTGAAAGATCTAGAACCGGAGGACACCAATTTAAGGTGATTGGCAAAAGAAGCAACTGTGACATAAGGAAAAACCTTTTTACGCAGCGAGTGGTTAGGACTGGATTGCACTGCTTGAGAGTGTAATGGAGGCAGGTTTAATCGAGGCCTTTAAAAGAGAACTGGATAATTATTTTGAAGGTGTTAGAGAGGGTGCAGAAAAGATTCACGAAAATGATTCAGGGATGAGGAACTTCAGTTATGAAGATAGATTGGAGCATTTGGGACTGTTTTCCTTGGAGAAGAGAAGGCTCAGAGGTGATTTGATAGAGGTATTCATAATCATGATGGGTCTGGAGAGGGTAGATAGAGAGAAACTGTTCTCACTTGTGAAAGGATTGAGAATGAGAGGGCACAGATTTAAAGTAATTGTTAAAAGAAGCAAAAGTGAAATGATAAAAGACTTTTTCGTGACTGGTTAAGGTCTGGAATGCACTGCCTGAGAACGTGGTGGAGGCAGGTTCATTTGAAGCATTCAAAAAGGAATTAGACTGTTATATGAAAAGGAAATGTGCAGGGTTATGGGGAGAAGGCAGGGGAATGGCACTAAGTGAATTGCTCATTTGGAGAGCCAGTGCAGATTCTGTGATTTGAGGAGAAAAGAATTGGAGGGCTACGGGGAATTGGCAGGGGCGTGCGACTAGGTGAATTGCTCTGTTAAAGAGCTGGCATGGACACAATGGGCCAAATGGCCTCCTTCTGCACTGTAATCATTCTATGTTTCTATATGAAGTATTATGGCCAGGCTAAAAACCTAGAGAAAAGCCTGCAAAAATTATCCCATTCAATACTGCTGCAATTTCAATTCATACTGGAGGGATTGGCCTTGCTATTATCTCAGAGGGGAGTTCAGACGAGGGGGTGGGGGAATAAGGGGTTATGGACGGGAAACCCAGAAGTACGGGTTATCTGAACATCTGGAAGTTTTAACTGCAGGACGTTGTTTAAATGCTTTATCCATATTTCACGCTGACAGCCAGCCTGATTGATAGGTTGGCTGCCCATTGGCTGGAAAGCCTGTAACAGAAAGACACAGTGGAGCAGCAGGTAGAGGCATATTGCTGTTGAGACACTGGTGTGGAGTTGGGAGAGATCATGGTTGGGTAGGACATGGTTGGGAGAAGCTGATGGTGATGGGGGGGGGCGGGGGGAGTGTGTAGCAGCTGCTGGTTGGGGGGCGGGTGGGGTATCCAATCATGGGCAGGGTGGAGGAGCAGACAGATTGCTAGGACATGGAGAAGGTACTTGGGAGGGGAGGAGAGATCACAATGGAGTTGGAGATGACGGTTAGGGGGAATGAGATTGTGGTCGGCGGGAGAGAGCACAGCATTTGGAGATGGTGGTTTGGTGGGTCTGATCGTGGGAGGTGGGTGGTTTGCAGGAGTAGCTTGTCAGGCCAGGGGGAAGCACTGCTGCGCTTCCTGGCACACAAGCAGTAAATGCTGTAAAATGAATCCAGCCCTTTGAGTCTCCTTTTACCTGCCTGGTTTCCCAAGACCAGGGAAACCTGGCTGCCTGTGGTTAAAAATAAAAACACTGTTAAAATGTAGGCACGCAGCCTCCTTAGAAATAAAAACAGAAAGTGCTAGAAACACTCAGCAGGTCTGGCAGCATCTGTGGAGATAGAAGCAGAGTTAACGTTTCAGGTCTGTGACCTTTTATCAGAACTAAAGCTTGATTGACTGACTTGCCTGCTACAAGTGGATTGGTTGCCTGCCCCTTGTCCCAGCTCTGTTAAAACCGTAAGTGAGCAAGCTTGAGGTGGGTTGGATTCTTGTTTCTGATTTTTAACTTTTTAAGCTCCCACCTAAACCAAAGCCACCCATTTTTGGATTTTAAACTTACATAGTCAAAGCTATCATGTTTCACATGATTGAAAGATTCAAAAAAAATCCTATTATATAGCACCCTTTATGAACTCGGGATGACTCAAATTCCTTTACAGCCAATTAAGCACTTTTGACATGCAGTCACAGTTGTAATGGAAGGAAACATGAGAGCCAATTAGCAAGATCAATGCAAAGAGCAATGAGATAATGACCAGGTAATCTGTTTTAGAGATGTTTGTAAAGGGTTAGCTGTCATGAAGACCACATCTGCCAAGAATGAGGCATATTAATTTTGTCATATGAACATTAATTTTAACTGTTGCTGGAATGAAGAAATGACTTGTTTTACAAAAGATCACCAGATACTTGGCTGGAAAGACATTTGCATACTAAGAGACAATGCTTGGAGAGACAAAGAACTACTCCCTGGTCCAATTAACCCAAATGGATTTTGATCACCAGACATAGAAGGTGGAAGGAAGCTAGCATTCCAGTGTCTGCGGAGATGATAGAATCCACAAATGCAGAGGTGGTTAAACCAGCTGGTCACATGACTAACCGGCTGATCCAGGTTTTTTGAACTAGACACAGGACTGTTTGAATGCAGACTGCAGATTGTAACTGAAGCTGGAACAAGAAAGCCTCTCTTCTAGCTGGTTCTCCTTTGTTTTCTCCTAAGCCTCTGGACCCACTGAATTTGCATAATTATCGAGAGAAATGGGGGTTTTCTCCGGGTGCTCCAGTTTCCTCTCACAAGCCAAAAGACTTGCAGGTTGATAGGTAAATTGGCCATTATAAATTGTCACTAGTATAGGTAGGTGGTAGGGAAATATAGGGACAGGTGGGGATGTTTGGTAGGAATATGGGATTAGTGTAGGATTAGTATAAAATGGGTGGTTGATGGTCGGCACAGACTCGGTGGGCCGAAGGGCCTGTTTCAGTGCTGTATCTCTAATCTAATCTAATCTAAAAAGAAAAGACCCCTACATTGAAACAAGTTAAAGCGTGCACTGGGCCCCAACGAACAGCAAGACTTATCGGCAACCAAAGACTCCACATTGAACTCAAAGGGCTGTAAATAGAAACCCAGCTATTGCCTCAAACTTTTCCCCTTTATTCTTTTCTACTTTTTCTGTCCATATCTGGATGTGTGTTTTTCAAGTATGCATGCTAGCATGGTCGCATCGCATATTCGCAGTCATAGCCGAAGTAGAATTTAAGATTAATAAACCTCCATCTTTCTTGTTTAAAACCTGTCTGATTTCTTTGCCTTACAATTGGAAAGAGGTGAACAAGGATTCACTGAGGGGGGCCTAAAACACGGTGTTTTTAAAAATTAAACCCTGTTACGGTTAAACCAGGCAAAGGCTGAGAGGGAACCCCTAGACCCTTTTCTCACCTGGTCATAACATAGCTATTGGCCAGGACAATGATGGATGATTCAAGACTGTATGATGCTTAACTATTTTTTTCCAAAGTGTTGTAGATACTAGGGTATAAATATTTAAAGTGAATACCACCTTTATTGCAGAGGATTGTAGGATTGGTAGTCAATCCTTGACCTATCATCTACATTATCAACTAGTCCTTTTGCCTTGAAAATTCAAGACAGCAAGTGAAATATATATTAGCTGGCAATCTAGAGCTATCATCATTCACTAATAACTCTTCTAGGCCTCAGGGTTTAACAACAATTCCTCAAGTTCTCTTGTGGAATATGCTGTCACTTTACATCTGGGGTGTAATTAAAAGCCAAGAAGTTAGTGACAGATTGTGTATAACATTCAGGTCCCTTTATGAAATTGGACACAAATGACCACAGAACACGCTGCAAATACTGCGATCAGTCTCCTCGGGTACTAGGGGACTGCTGGAGGCTGCCACCCAAAAAGTAAGTTACTTACTTTATCGTGGAGGCGATACATTAAAACCCCCACCAGCCATTGCCAGCCTCTCTGCTTACTCTTCCCGGCACCATACCGAGTGTACATTTTAGGTAACTTATCTTTTGGAGGCGGCCTTCAGCAGTGCCTTTAAAGCCATATGTAGACCTGGTTTGCCTGAATGGAAGTAGCCTGGTGCCGGATGCATGCAGTGCAGACCAACTTTGCAGAAGGGCACTCAAACAAACAATGAGCTCTTTATTTGCATTTGAAATGCCACTTTTTCTATCTTTACCACATTGGGAGAAGTGCACTCCTACTACGTAATGTGTGTGTGCACACTGCCTGCCATATTAGATGGTTTGGCACCTGTTTATATGCCTTAAAATGGCCACAGCACCAGCAAATTTCCAGGCCATGGGCTTGATTATTAGTGTTGAAAGGGGATAGAGGAGACAGTAGTTTTGATTTAATTAATGTATTTTTACTTAGGGCATTGGGAGACCATGAACAGTTTTATAAATCATATCTAAAAGTTCACATTTCTTAAAATTTCTATCAATGCTTGACACTACCCCTCTTGTCATTCCTAAGAGTCTATGACCAGTAGTATTGGTTATAAAAGTTGGATCCAAGCAAATCTCAATCTATGCATTTCTTTTTGTATGCCTAACTCTGGGAGAAAAGAAAAACCTGCATAGATCTATTTTCTTGAGTGATTCACAATTCTTAGGGCGCAAAATTCAGTTGTGTAGAATCCATATTTTAGTACCAAAATGGCATCCATACTGCAAGCACATAATTCTGGCACAGGTTGTGCCAGACACAATTTTTGGGTATTGTGGTAGCATGGGCATAGGGAACACGAGCTGGAAGAATGGTGAATAGGCAGATCATGATGTCAGCCAGCATGTAACGCTGATTTGGCACCTGCCATTTTCAACATCCTCTCTTAATTCCACATGGCTGAACATGCATTCAGCAGCAGGAAGGAGCCTCACCAGTGCTATTTAAAGGATCATTAACTACTTTGTGGTAGTTGCTGATTGATTTCTAATGGTTACTGCTGCATTGTTTTGTGATTTGTACTGTCATTTAAAGTTGGTAAATTCAAAAGGGAGTGATGTAGCATGTGCTGACGGTCTTGATTCTAACTTCAAATTTTCTGCTCAGACCTCTAACTCCCAGGCAGTGGTGAGTTGTCCCAAACTGTTGTTCTTTGGCCTCCTTATCTCGAGAGACAATGGGCAAGCGTCTGGAGGTGGTCAGTGGTGTGTGGAGCAGCGCCTGGAGTGGCTAAAAGGCCAATTCTAGAAGGACAGGCTCTTCCACAGGTGCTGCAGAAAAATTTGTTTGTCGTGGCTGTGACACAGTTGGCTGTCCCCATGCGCCTCTGTCTTCTTTCCTGCCAACTGCTAAGTCTCTTCGACTCGCCACACTTTAACCCCGTCTTTATGGCTGCCCGCCAGCTCTGGCGAACGCTGGCAACTGACTCCCACGACTTGTGATCAATGTCACAGGACTTCATGTCGCGTTTGCAGACGTCTTTAAAGCGGAGACATGGACGGCGGGTGGGTCTGATACCAGTGGCGAGCTCGCTGTACAATGTGTCTTTGGGGATCCTGCCATCTTCCATGCGGCTCACATGGCCAGGCCATCTCAAGCGACGCTGACTCAGTAGTGTGTATAAGCTGGGGATGTTGGCCGCCTCGAGGATTTCTGTGTTGGAGATACGGTCCTGCCACCTGATGCCAAGTATTCTCTGGAGGCAGCAAAGATGGAATGAATTGAGACGTCGCTCTTGGCTGACATACGTTGTCCAGGCCTCGCTGCCATAGAGCAAGGTACTGAGGACACAGGCTTGATACACTCGGACGTTTGTGTTCCGTGTCAGTGCGCCGTTTTCCCACACTCTCTTGGCCAGTCTGGACATAGCAGTGGAAGCCTTTCCCATGCGCTTGTTGATTTCTGCATCTAGAGACAGGTTACTGGTGATAATTGAGCCTAGATAGGTGAACTCTTGAACCACTTCCAGAGCGTGGTCGCTGATATTGATGGATGGAGCATTTCTGACGTCCTGCCCAATGATGTTCGTTTTCTTGAGGCTGATGGTTAGGCCAAATTCATTGCAGGCAGCCGCAAACCTGTCGATGAGACTCTGCAGGCACTCTTCAGTGTGAGATGTTAAAGCAGCATCGTCAGCAAAGAGGAGTTCCCTGATGAGGACTTTCCGTACTTTGGTCTTTGCTCTTAGACGGGCAAGTTTGAACAACCTGCCCCCTGATCTTGTGTGGAGGAAAATTCCTTCTTCAGAGGACTTGAACGCATGTGAAAGCAGCAGGGAGAAGAAAATCCCAAACAGTGTAGGACAACTCAATACCACACGAGGAGACTCACAACAGGTGCAATATTTTCAATCCCCCATGGCCTGTCACACAACAGGGAGAATGAACAGAGGTGAGACAAAGGAGGGCAAGCTGCTAAAAGAGGGAGGAGGAGGAGGGGGAGAAGGAGTCTCAGCAGGAGGCCATATCCGCCCAGGGTCTTCAGGAAGCAATTTTCCTATCTCAACCTCAGCAGGCAGTAATGTATGCGAGACATCTGCACTTCACTAAGGAGGTGCTAACTTAAAACTGTCCCGTTACAGGCAGACGTGCACCCTTAGAGCCGACTGAGGACGGCATTGCTAGGGCTGTGAAGGTGACCGTAGCCACGACATTTTTTGTGTTGGGCTCTTTCCGAGCTGGACCAGGTAATATTTCCAAAATCTGTCAATTCAGCATCCACTGTTGTCTGAGGGAGGTCACTGAGGTTCTGTATGCAAAGAGAGATTAAAACATTTCATTCTCTCTTGCTAGCGAGAAGCATTTGGAGCGAGTACAGGGCTTTGCCAGGATTGCAGGCTTCCCTATGATGCAGGGTACCATTGACTGCACACATGTGGGCACCACATGGAAATTAAGAGATGTACTGCAACCAGAAAAGGTTCCACTCCCTGAATGTCCAGTTGGTGTGCAACATACTCAGCACACCATGAATGCCTGCTATCCTGGCAGCAGTCATGATGCCTTAATTCTCACCAGTGTGCTGTACCATCAGCAATTGGCCCACCACAAGAAACCAGAGGATGACTGCTGGGTGACAACAGCTATCCACTGACCACTTGGCTCATGACTCCAGTGTGCAACACATCCACATGTGTGCAGCATGCAAACAATGAAAGCATGTTGCCAGACAACATGTAATGGAGCAGACCATTGGGATGATTAAACAATCCTTCTAATGCCCGAAATAAAAATAGAAAGTGCTGGACATACTCAGCAGGTCAGGCAGCATCTGTGGAGAGAAAAGCAGAATTAAAGTTTCAGGTCTGTGACTTGTCATCAGAACTTCCACTGCTTCCATTGCCTGAACTGCTGTGGAGGAGACCTGCAGTTTGTGCCAGAGCACATGTCAGGGTTCAATGTGGTCTGCTACATGATGCACAACCTCACCATCTTGAAGGTACAGACCTTGTCACTAGGTATATGGTCAGCAACTGAGGAAGAGGAAGATGAGGAGGAGAGGAGGAGGAAGGGGAGGAGGAAGGAGGCAAGCAACAGATCTCCTTTCCTGCTGGACTGTCTGTAATTGACTAATCTGACTGCTGTCCCTCTGTCACTGACCATCACAACGTTCTCTTGGCTGAATGCTGATATAAATGCCATCACAAAACAAACATTCCAAACCAACTTTATCAAACAAACCATCCAATATTCCATACAAAAGTTAACTAGTTGCCCTAGTACATTCCCTTAGTGCCTGTCTTCCATGTGTTCTTGTGCTCCTATGCAGTTCTAGCCTAGTAGCTGCAGTATGCTGGTGGAAGGCTTGCTCATTTTCATTGGGCGAGGCTGCAGATAGCCTTACAAGATGACCTTGAGCAGCTCCATCCCTAAAAGGCCCGGCTTTGGACAGCAGCATCTCGGCATGGGTGGTAGCGGTCTGGGCTGATGGGCTGACAAGCTGACAGGCAACAGCAAAGCCACTGGCTGAGTGGCAGTGCTGGGGGCTGGATACTGTCATCCTGAAAGAGGACAGCAGATTGATGCTCAACTTCGCTGATGCCACTTCCCCAGGGCAGTGACTCAGTAATCCGAGCAATGTGCTGGAGGACAGATTGTTGCACTGCTATGACAATCTGCAAGCCCCTTTGAACAATGATATCTGCAGTCATGATGGAAGCAGTCTGAGCTTGCGTGGCAACAAGCTGCACTTGCATGACTTCAGTCTGAGATTCCACGGCAGTACCCAGATGTTGGGCGACTTCTGCTTGTGCTGCAATGGAAGCTGAGACATCAGCCATCAGGCACTGCATCAGGGTTGGATACATATGTATTCTAATGGTGTTGGCCACCACTTCCACTCTGGGAAGGATGGGCTCCAAGCTCTGCGCAAAGCCTGTGCAAGGTTTGTACCAGACTACTCCATGCTCCTTGACAGTGACAGCAGGCTGTCTGGCAGTCCTGCCAATGCACCAAGCATTTCTATGTGCATAACAATCAGTCACTTTTTTAAATGCCATGGCATCAAAGTCCTCATCCTAGTTCCCTGCAACAGAACACTTGTGCAACCTCACCCTCTGAGGAGCTGGAACCTGCACTCCCCTTTCATCATGCCCTGGCTGCAGGCTACTTGTGCCTGGTGTCTCATCATGTGCAGATCCTGCCTCTGAGCTCCCCCCTAAAGTATGTGTAGCATCTATTTCTAAGCTGGTGGCTGTGAGTGTGAGATCGAGTAACAGCGTCTCTTCATCCTCACTCTCTTCTTCCACTTCCACTTCTTGTTCCTGCACCACTGCCTGGTCAGGTTCCAGTCCTCGTGTATCTGAAAAGAGAAAGGCACAAGGGTTGTGGTGAGGGGAGAAGGGGAAAGCAAGAGGTGTATGCTTACACTATCTGCAGCTTTTAAATCAGAAGAGATTGCAGGATGAGGGGGAAGTGGGATGTCTGAAGGAGATATGATGGTTTCAGCCCTGCCACTGCTCCCAGCCTCAATCATGGGTGCCCCAATGAAGGAGATCACCGTCTCCTTCATGGGGGTGAGAACATGCAGCCGTGCCTGTCCCCAGCCGTTTAGGTGCAGCTGCCTTCGATTGTGCACCGCCTTGACCTGAAACAGAGAGGGTGAAGTGTGCCAATAAGTGTGGATACTATGTGTTTGGGTGAAGTGGCTATCATGCTTGAATAACTGGCAATCTGTGCAAGCTGTGAGATGCGAGCGTGAGGCTTGCAGCAGTGTTAAGTGTGAGGGTGAGGTAAAGCTATGAATGTGAGGTATCTCATAGTTGCTCGAGATTGGTGGTAGGTAAAAGAACGGGAGGGGAGGGGGATGAATGAAAGAATGTGTCAGGCTCGTGGTTCACTTGAACATTTGAAGATTCATTCACTGACCTTGACCACCCTTGTGAGGTCATTGAACATTTTGTTGCACTGCATTTAGGTCCTTGGGGCTTGACTTCTGGCATTGACCACGATGGCTATCTGATCTCACAGCCTTCACACTGTTTGAATGGAGTGTCTCATGGCCCCTTTTGGTTTACAGGACATCACTCCTCCTGTCTACCTCCTGCGCCAAGGCCTTCAATATTGCACTGAAGAAGCTTGGAGCCTACTGTCTGCCCCTATTGTGCCATTATTCAGTATTCTTCCTGCTCGGACACTTCTTCAGCCATTTTCAGCACCACTGCAGCCAGACTGCACCTTCCCTTTAAGAAGTGCAGGCTGGCTTAAAGTGGTGCTAGCCTCGCATGAACTTGAGCTCCCTGCTGATGCTGCAGCCACTCATGTAGCCCTGTCTGCACGCTACAATCATGGAAATGAGCAGGCATGATGAAGTTTGTACGCTGCCTGCATTGGAAGGATGGGCTCAGGTTAATCGTGCATTACGATCACTGTGCCAGTTTTGACAGGTTATTGAATTTTACCCCCTGTCAGTTTATGGTCCAAAAAATTTAAACTTACTAGGCTATGGTTGGACATTCTCTGATCTCAGTTTCAGTCAATCGGGAGCTTGCCAAGGTCTTCACCATCGGAAGAATAATTTAATTTTCCTGAAAGATGATAAAAGCTTTCAATTGGAAAACACTCCATTTATAGCAGAATTCGGCTTCCACTATATTACAACATAAATCCTACTTAAATTACAGTCAATTAATCAAACCAGATCTGAATTAACCATTTTTCATGGGCAGGAGGCACATGTAATCTTTTAACAATTTTCAAATCTCAATATGGTTTTGGCAAGAAATCTAGGAGAGTATTATCAGTTACTTCCTAATTTGTTAATTCCGTATAAAGTTAAGTTGCTCCAAATTAAATTCCTTTGTATAGCAATGGAGTCTAAATTACAAATTGTTTCCAGGTCGCCTCAAAATTCAGTGTTGACTTTTCCACTGAACAAAATCTTGATAATTATCCTTAAAACATTTGTATTTATCGACCATTTTTCACATCCTCAGGACATCCCAAAGTAAAGGTTAGTTACTATTGTTATGCAGATAAATGTGGCAGCCAATTGTTGCACAGCATGGACCCAGAAATAGCAATGAGATGACTGACTAATCTGTCTTGGTGGTGTTGGTTGAGGATTAATTTTGGTTAGGGTACTAAAAGAACTCTTCGCTCCTCAAAAATCAACATGGGAATTTTTACACGCACCTGAGCATCTCATCCAACGGATAGCACCAGCAATGCAGCCATTAGTATTGCATTCAAATAGCAGCCTACATTATATACTCAAATCCGGGATTGGATGCATAAAGCCATGACCATCTAGTTCAGAGATAAGA
Organism: Heterodontus francisci; assembly: GCF_036365525.1. Taxonomy (NCBI): domain Eukaryota; kingdom Metazoa; phylum Chordata; class Chondrichthyes; order Heterodontiformes; family Heterodontidae; genus Heterodontus; species Heterodontus francisci. Next base: position 58,091,607 of record NC_090381.1, on the reverse strand, counting down.
GTCCCAGCGCATAGCCTCTGCATCTCTGCCAGATGTTGCCTGGCCTCTCGCTGCAGCATTTCCTGTGATGCTGGTGACACTTCATGAACCTGGGGTGCAGCATGAGTCTGGCCTCTCACAGTCCTTCGATTGTCAGTGGCCTGGGCTATCACAGCCTCAAACAACTGCGTGGGTACATCTGTGCTGCATTCACCAGGATGTGTGCCTGAATCTAACTGTAAGCGCGTACCCAACGACATGAGAGTATCTACGCTGGTGGAGGGTGTGAGCATATGAGATGATGATGGACCCTCTGAGGCTCCGTCCTCCCCCTCAGAGGTGGCAGGCTCTCCCAGTCTCAGAGGCTCTTTGTGGATGTTCTGCATGACTGCAGGAAAGAACAGAGCCATTGAAGGTTCAAGGGCTCCTTCTCCTGAGATAACAGACACCCTAACATAAGAGATGATGTTGGCATGGGATGCCTCAAGAGTACCAAAGTTCCATCAGTGCTAATGCTCCCTTGTGCCCCACGGCAACCTTACTCACTGACTTGGAAAGGTGCCCGTCTCTGTGTCCGCAAGATGCCATCCGTCCTGTGGCCATGCCAGCTCCATGGCTGTCATGAGTTTCTTTGTGTTATCTTAAGCAACACTATGAGGTATGTGGATTCCAGTTCCTTGAAGATCTCTAGAAGGTTTATTAACAGCTAAACTAGTACATACAATACAGAGCAAACTACATACAGAACCTTTGTCCAGAGTGTTGTTGTACAGATTGACTATGGCTTAGTTTTTTATGTTTTAGTTTTAGAGATACAGCACTGAAACAGGCCCTTCGGCCCACCGAGTCTGTGCCGCCCATCAAACACCCATTTATACTAATCCTCCACGAATCCCATATTCCAATAACATCCCCACCTGTCCCTATATATTTCCCTACCACCTACCTATACTAGAGGCAATTTATAATGGCCAATTAACCTATCAACCTGCAAGTCTTTGGCATGTGGGAAGAAACCGGAGCACCCGGAGGAAACCCACGCAGGCACAGGGAGAACTTGCAAACTCCGCACAGGCAGTACCCAGAATCGAACCCGGGTCGCTGGAGCTGTGAGGCTGCAGTGCTAACCACTGCGCCACTGTGCCGCTTCTAGATACATGACTACATCCTGGTACTTCGCACATTAACATACTGAGTTCTAAAAGGGACATCACTCTTAAAGTGAACATACAACATCCTCTTTCTTTCCAAAGGTAATTCTCGTACACTACAAGTAAAAACACATAAAATTGGATATCAAAATTAGTTATACAGTGATAGAGATTATAAAATCTACAAGTATAAAGACAAGGATTGTGAAATTTACAAGTGCAGAAGCTTAAGAGTCCATATATCATTTCGGTGGTTTAACAACTCTTCCAGATCTGGTTATGGTATAACCTTCTTGGGATGTGGCTAATTTTGGTTTGCAGACATATTGTCAATTTGTTGGTTGTTATCCTGTTGTTGCGTCACTGCATGTCGGTCATGCACCATCTTCATTCTCCCTTGTGTTTCGAGCGGTGTCTCCTGCATCTCGGAGAATTTGTATCTAAGTGTTGCTGTGTTTTCTGAAGTTACTCCCTCTCTGCATTCAGTTTCTGTTGCTCTGCCTTCAGCCTGCTAACATACTCTGTTGCTTTTGTCAAGATGACCATTTTTGAGGACTTGTCATTCTTGGAAAGTTCTGGCACCTCATCTCGAAGAGCCAACAGATAATGCTTCAACGCTTTCCTCCTCTGCCTCTTCAGGACATTGTGTGTTGTTTACCTCTCCTCACCCTCTGCATCTGAAGGCCTGGGGCTCAAGGTCGAGGACTTGTGGGGGAAGAGTACTTGGCTGCATGGAGGTACCTGTCCATTCCAGCTCATTTTGGTGTTGGCGGTTCTCTAGAGAGCAGAGGTGAGGGTGTGGCATATTTGTGCTGTTGCTGGATTTCCAGACTGCAACGTTTGATGCTGGCCAGAGTCTGCGAGCGGGTTCCGGTCCTTGGAGATTTCCCCTTGGCAATGCTCCCCACTGCCAGCCTTTGCTTCTCAATGGTTACAACGTAAATCTCTTCTTCTGAGTCACTGGAGCATGAAGTAACACTGCTTCTTGACAAAGAACTTTCATCATCTGGATTTGGATCTTCATTCTGTTGGTGTGGCATCTCTGAGAAGGGGCTGATACTGTTCGAACCATAACCACTGAGATCCTGGAAGAACTGTGACTCAATCGCAGACATCAGGGGGCTGGACACAGGGAGTTCATCCTCCCTGGAGTGCAGCACAGCATTGCCTTTGGAATCTCCTATGGCGTCGAATCTGTCTGGGTATATTTGTTGTAAGTTCTGGACTGACTCAATGTGAGTACTCTTGGTCTTTTCTGCTGTAGTGGACAGCTTGGTAATCTTGTGGATAATCACAATGTTGAGGTACTTACACGCTGGTAGTCCTGCCACTGCTGGTCCGCTTATATCTACCAGGTAAAATATTTGTGGTTTCCATGCCAACTTGCCATAGCTGCATTGCATTTTTAGTGTGCCACTGCAAGGGTTGGGTGACCCATTGTATGCAGTTAACTTTGCAGTTGTTGGTTATATTATTAATTTCCAATGACCCCGGTACATATCCTTCAGGATTCAGACTGGTAGGATATTTGCTGTAGCTCCTGTGTCAATCTTCGTCCTAAGTATGTGTTGCCAACTTTCTTTGGGCACATGATATTAATAGTAGCAAAAGCTTCCAGTTGTTTGACTTTATCAACACAATATGTCAGTTTCACAATGGGAAACGCCTGCTCATCTTCTGACTGAGAATCGCTCCACTCTGATTCTTGTCTCAGGTCTATTTCACTGTGGACTTCATGTATTGGCTTGCATTTTCACAGGTCTCTGGCATTCTCCTTGCTGCTGTTGCTGTTTTGCTACACGTGTCGCTGTTTGCTTGTGTCCTATTGTGACTTCTGGCTGCGTCCTTGGAGCTGGATTTCTTGCATAGGCGGGCCCAGTGTCCTGTTGCACCACATGCCTCACACAGATCTTGAAATACAGGACAACTTCATGATGATGGGATAAGCCACATTTACCACACAGCTTGCTTGCTTTTTGTGACCTGGTTACTGTGCGATACTGTCGGCTGCACCTAGTGCTTGCAGATGCTGTTGTCCATCTACAATGGCTTTGTATTTCCTGCCATCTTCTAGCAGCGCATCAATGCTGTGACCTTTCTTTTTCCCCAAGAGGTCTTTTTGGAATACTTCAATAGGTGTTAAGGCAATCACCAGCTCCATTATTTGCTCTGACAGCACAGTTTCTGAAAAATCTCATTCATTACCCTTACTATGGCATCTATTGATTATTGTTTCCTGTGGCTGTTGCCTGGAGGACATCAATTCCAAGCGATGAATTCTAAAATTCACTCTTACCCGTAGCTGATCTTCTAGCACTTTCCATATCTTTGTGGGATATTTCTGGTCCTCTTCAGATAAGCCAGAGTTATTGATTCTATATAATCCCTCATTTATAACTGATATCAGTATTTTCACAGCCTGCTTCTCTAGTTCTGAAACTGTTTGGTCTATGAAGCATAACTGAATTGTTTGTTTAAAAAATTTGAATTCGGAAAGGATATCAATGGCCTTCCAGTTCATGCTGGGAAATTTGATATCCATCCTTCTGCTGTGTTTTTGCTTTCTGCTCTATATTTAACTTTGTTCAGCTCTGTGTGTGTCTTCAGCACTGTAGCTATTATGACTTTCCCATTTCTGGCTTAGAATGTGTGTTAAAACTTGTTCTATCAACTCTGTGCTATCCTCCCTTTAAGAAATTCTTTTTTCCAGGCTAGCTGCTTTGACAGAGTGTAACAGGCACTTGACAGTGTTCTCTGTTGTTTCCCTTTCAGCACTTTACTTGTATGTTTACACAGCTGTTTGATAGGCAGTTCAAGGGTTTTCCCCTTTGCTTGTTTTGCTGGAGTTTATTTATCTTCTTCATGCTTGACTGATTTAATGATTTTTTTTCAGCTTGACTGCTTTAATGGAGACTCTGTTCGGGGGTTTCTCATGCTCTTTTCATGATCAGACTTTTTTTTAGTTCGCCTGCTTTTCAGGATTTCCTTTTGTTTCCTCTTGCTCAGACGGAGCCTTTAGAAAATGAATTTTTAAAAAAACTCTTCAAAGGCTTTTTATTTAAACCAGGATTTTCTCGATCGTTGGCACAATGACTCATCTGATCGCTTGCTTTTCAGCCACACATCCATTCTATGGAATTTTTCTCAGCCTTCTGAGGTATGTAGTTTTCTTTCACACTTTTCAGATACTTGTTTTAAAGTTTCTTCACTTGTTTGCTGTTTTACCCATGGTCTTCAAGCTTATATCTTGTCTTTTCACCACCACTGCCTCCAAATCATGAGTTTCTTCGTGTTGTCTTAAGCAACACAGTGAGGTTACGTGGATTCCAGTTCCTTAAAGATCTCATCAAGGTTTATTAACATCTAAACTAGTATATACAATACAGAGCAAACTATATACAGAACCATTGTCCAGAGTGTTGATGTGCAGAGTGTCTACAGCTTCTACTCATATGACTACATCCTGGTACTTAGTGTGTTTGCATACTGAGTTCTTAAAGGGATATCACTCTGAAAGTGATCAATCAACAATGGCCTACTTCTCCATCGAGCTCAAATCTACAAAATGTAGATTTGGCAGTCCCCTGCCTGTCTTGGTCCGTTCTCTGTGATAGTGTGCTATCTTCTCCTGCAGACACAAAAATGAATGTTGTTGGTCTCCCAGCAGGGACAAGCCCAACACATATGCTGGTGGTAGTCCAATGATTGGGACACACAGATACCTCCTGCATATAGCCTCTTTCCAGGGACTTTGCAAGGGTCTCCAATGACAAAAGTCTTCCTTTCAATGCTATTTTGCTATGCTTCAGGCATGCCCTGACCCCTTGCCCATGTCTGGGTGGGCATTCCCTCTCAACCCAACACATCCTCCTCCTCTGACAAATGCAAGTCCCAAGAGGTGAAGGCTTTAAGAGGCACTCACTTTCCCTGTCCAGATGAGGTCATTGAACCCACTTGCAGCAGTGAATCCAGGTCCTTGGAGTGACCCCACAGCTGCTGACCTGAAAACATTAATGCAGGACTGGCAGCCCTTTAAATATGGCGCTACCACCTGCCCTGCCGTCAGCTGATGTCAGCGTCTCTGCCTCTGCCCCTGCCACCGTCCACAGTATCGGATGGCCCCCATGTCTCATTCATCTTAATTGGTCAGCCACTGCTTGATTGCTTGTGGCCGGCTGCTCATGGTCCGACATAAGCCACACCCGCTTCTGGTCCAGACCTGTGGCTCCGGAATAAAATCCGGCCCTTGGAGTGTGGGTGTGAGGCTTACAGCAGTGCTCAGTGTGTGCGGGTGAGGTACAGTTATGAACGTTAGCTAAGAGTCCTGATTGATACTGGTTGTTGTGTAAGTGAGTGACAGAGGTGTAGTGCTTTGAGCAGTGTCTGACGCTAGTGGTGCAGTTGGTGGGATATGACTCTTGAGGATGAATTACCACTCATGAGGTAATTGAACTTTTTGCAACACTGTATTCAGGCTCTCAGGGCTGTGATGTTCTTAGACTAAGATTCAGCCAGAGTTAGTAAGAGACACAGGACAGCTGCATGCTGTTGGAAACATGAATTCCTTTTTTATGTTTTCTTTACCCAACTCCCTCTGCTGGTATCTATGTGTATGGTAGCCTCAAGTAGGCAAAATGCATTATGCAATTTTCAAAACACTACAGGGGCTTGACTCCTGGCATTGACTGCCATGGCTATCTTGTCCCACTGCCTTTAGGAAATTTGTCCAGAGGCCTCCTGGTCCCATGGATACCACACTTCTTTCCTCCTTTGCACCCCTCCACCAAGGCCTCCAGCACAGAATCTGAGAACCTTGGAACACACTCTGTCCTATTGTGTACCACTAGTAAGTCTTTTTCCATATCAGAGTGATTTGTACAGGGACGTTCATCACCTGCTCCAGCCACAACACACCTTCCCTTTAAGTGGTGCAGTTTAGCTTTAACTTGTGTTAGTCTCTTAAGATTTTGGGACCCGGATGAAGCGTGCAACCACTCAAGTCAAGTGCTGGCTGCAAACTACAATCATGGTAATGAGCAAGCGGCACAAAGTTGTCATACTGTCTGCAACACATTGAACAAGAACAAGGTAATTCAGCATGTCTGTTTTCAGGGGCTGGCCAACTCTGTCCTGTAATCCTTCATCTTATCTTCACTATTCCTTTCACAGACAATGCACAATTTGAATTATTATAGATTATACCCAATTAATTTCATCTTCTAAGATCAGTGAACAACACAGGTATAACTTAACAGACAGTAAAGCTCTGAGAAATTTTTCCCTGGATCTTTCAGGTAATGTAGCAAAGTACTAACATATTAATTTAGCATTATACTCAGTGTTGCTCAACTGCAGCCAGTCGCAACTCTGAGATGCCATTTTCATAGACTCTGTATCACATTAGTAATCATCTATGTCTACATTTATTGCTCTACACTATCCCATTTTAATCAGATCTTTACCAGCTTCTTTAAAAAAAGTTAATTAGCAAAGCATTAACTGCTCGTATGAGTGCATCCCATATATTTATTACTCTACAGAGATTAGTTTCCTTAAGCTCCAGTCTCATTAAGGCTTGTTAATTTTGCAGTTGCATCCTTCTGTTCTGAAATGACAAATTAAGTTACTGACATTGTCAAACATTTTAAAGACAAGGATTGCACCCCTCTTGATCTGCTTTTCTCCTTTAGATGTTCAGTTATGTGATTCTCTTTCAATCGCCTGCTGTGATTTTAACAGATTAGCGGAGACTCTAGAATAATAATATAAAATTATAGTGTAAGTTCAGGAGATCTCTTGCAGAAATTTTACTCCATAAAGTCCTGGAATCAACCTCACGTTTCTCCTCTAAACAGTCTTCAGTTCATCAATGCCTTTTTGTAGACATAGTGCTCACATAGTTAAAATGACATTTTGAATTAACACCATATCTTCGTTAACACATCCCAGCCCTTGATTACATCTACCATGCATTATAACTTATCTTCCTTTTTTTTAGTCCATTCAATTATATTGTTCGAATCCCTTGGAATGCAATCAGTATCCTCTAGTGCACTATGGTTTAGTATCAGCAGCAAACTACAATATTACAAATAGCCTCTTCCATTAGGTTGCAGAGAAGCGCTAATATTTATTCCCTTTCCCCCCTCCAGGAGTGTAATTCATTTATCATCATTTTTTGCTTTCTAGTTGCTGTGTCAGTTTTCAATGCATCCAGTTAACTTGTCATTAATATTATGAGGCTTAATTATACTCCTTTTGATAGTCTCATTTGTGTACCTATATAAATTGCGCCCTGAAATTCGAAGCAAATTGTATCCATTGGATAGCCCGTGCCTGCCAATCTAGCTACATTGTCAATTCCTGTAGATTAGTGGGCATGACCTTTTGCTTCAAGTGTACAGGCTTTAGATGAAGATTGAAAACATTCCATAAAGTGATTATCAAATTCTCCCTACCATTGATATTAGATTAACTAATCTATGGCTCCAATATTAGGTCAAAGGTGCATTCAGAATGGGACATTCAATATTGATAGGAAACCTGGAAGTAAGCTCATCAAGCCTGTCAGTGACATTTAATGCTGCCAGCTCATTATCATTTAACTTCCAGGTTTGCTGGTGATTGTGCAGCAGCAACGTGAATCCGCATGATACAATCTTAACTCCGGTATTTAAAGGGTGAATCCAAAAATGGAATTTGGAGAGGTTGGAGTTGAAAACGAGAGAAGACGAGGCGAGTTTGAAGGTGGGGAGAGCATTTAATCAAGCGGATGGTGGCAGGTGGGGACCCCACCACCTTCCTGCCTCCAACCATTAAATCTGTGATGGGAAGTCCCAATTAATGGCCTCTTCCCACCGCTGCCAGTATTAGCCCAGCAGCAGGTAGGCCTGTCGCCAGGCGGGAAGCACAACAAGCAAACCCACATGGGGGGGAGGGGGTGGTCCCAGCATCAGGAAGGGGAAAGCCCGCTGACAGCCACCCTCCTGACCTTGCCGCCGACTCCCTTACACTTCTTCCTCGCGGCCTCCACCCGCGAAACACCTCCCACCATCATTCACCTGTAGCCTGGGTTCATCGATGATCCTGGGCCTTGGGTGGGTGCTTTACCAGCAGCAGCACCACATCCACGGTGACACTGCTCAGTCAAAGAACTGATTGGCCAGCAGCTCTCAGCAGGTGGGATTTCTGCCCCCAATTTCCTTATTCCCAGGAAAGACCCGCTGTTGCCCAGTTAAGTGCCTGATTGGCACGTAATGTGGTGGGCCTTCCTGAAAAGAGGCGACGTGGGGTTCTCACCAGCTCTTCAGCCGGCAGGCGAGACCCCATCCCTCCATTAAATACCGCCCAAGAAGTAACAATTCATTCAGATGCTCAAAGGCTGCACCATGCTTCAATGATTCCTCCTCTGATCTACTGCTGGGGGCTGTGAAGAGTCGGACAGAAATACTCTTCCCCAGCAATGGGAGGAAGAAACCAGTTGCTGGCACAAAGAAGGTGTGGCTGGCCATGGCCCAGCAGATCAGCAGCAGGAACATTTTGCCCTGTACCTGGATTCAGGAAGTGATATAACGACCTAACCAGATCGCAAAAGGTGAGTTTAGTTGCACATTCACCTACATCCTGCTGTGTGCATCAACCAACCCCCCACTCTGTCTTGTCAAGTCTAACCAAATCTCATAACTCCTTACATCCATTTACCTTGCAAGTGCATCCATTCTTCTTATTCTTTGCACTTGGTTCCCCATCTATCCATCCACCACACTGACTCACCTTCAGTCTTATGAAATTTCCTGCTACTCCCTGATAACAACTCTCACCAAAGGTAAAGCACATATGCTATCACTCATAGGTCTGTTTTTTCCCCTTTTACAGAAGACATCACCAAACACTAAGGAGAGGGAGAGAAATGAAGGTGATCCTCTACAGATTTCCCAGCTACCAATGAAGAGAAGGAAACGCTGGAGATCACAGGCTTTTCGGTAGCCCTGGCCCTCAAAGATGAAGAAATGGGCACCTCTCAGTTATCTGGTGCCACCATCAAATATCAGTGACCCACATGTCATACAATACTCAGTTATGTTGACTTGATTTCAACAGCAAGTGAAATATGATCATTTTCATAATGATAACTTACAACTTATTACTGCCTGCACTAATTCATATCTTTGCTCTCCACCCAGGACCGTCATGCATATAGCAACATCCATGGATCTTGTGGACAATTAATGCTTAGAGGAGCTGATTCATTCTGAGTGTGCACCATTACAGAGCTCATGCTTACCATGCACCAGCTTAGATACTTACATCTTGGTGGGATCAGTTAGACAGATCGTTGGGCTTTCACCTGGCGATTCACACTTCACAAGTGAGCAAGAGCAGATGGTGGTGGCAGTAACAGCTGTGGAGAGTCCATGCGGAAGGATGCAGATCTCTCCAAGCTCTGCTCAGCTGGGCATAGATGCAGTAATTAAATGTCCATGAAGTCCTTGGCCACGGCCGTGCAGATTCTGGGTGTCAACATGTCTGCTGCCTGAAATAGGGTGACAGCTATCTTAGCCTTGGTGTAACAGTGTCACATGATCTGCACCAAGCTGCTCTCCAACTGAGTGGTAGCAGAGAGTATGACTGGACCATGAGAGGGGTGATGGCAGAAGGGGACATGGAAGTGATGACTCCACTCAAAGCACTTCCACTTCTTACCCATTACCCCTGTTCAATCAGTAGCCCACATGCTGCCTTGTCTCCAGATGGCTGAGTTTGCCTCTGCACAGGTGCAGGTGGAGCATTCCTGGCAGGGCCCTCATGGGCTACAAAACCCAGAGGTTATTGGACAAGGGCATCTCACCAATCAGAGCAGAGGTTTCAGCAGCCTGTCTCCACCTCTGTTGAGGCCATGGGGGTGACACCCCATAGGAGCTGTGGGAACTGGAACAGTAAGGCTTTGTAGTTGCACAAGAGTATGCAGATGGCTGCATGAGAAAATGGTATGTTCTGAAGTTTCTATGCTTTAGTAGAATGGCATAAATTTTATTAGTTTGCACCATTTTCCCATCTTTCCAATTCTTGATTGCGGAGTGACAAGTTGCCTTTTAACTTTTTGGATCATAAATGGGAAGACATGAATTGACAGGGACAGATTGGGGATGAGCAAAGGTTGATTGGTTGTTTACAGGACTGCTTTGTATCAGTGGCATTTGGTGGGGGTGACATAGAGAGTGGCCTTGCATATGGTCTGATATCAGTCCGTTGCTGCAACCTAAGTGAACATACATACGAACATACGAATTAGGAGCAGGAGTAGGCCACTCAGTCCCTCGAGCCTGCTCTGCCATTCAACAAGATCATGGCTGATCTGATTGTAACCTCAGCTCCACATTCCTTTAATAACCTTGCATAAGCAAGGGCCACACTGGCATCCTGGGCAACAACGTGAGAAACTACTACGGCAATGCCTTCATCACCTTCTTCTTTCCTCATCCTCATCCTCCTCATCATCATCCAAATCAGCCACATCATCATCATTATCCAAATCATCATCATCATCATCATCCAAATCATAATCATCTAAACCATTCAAATCGGACCTAAGCCTTTTTCCTCCTGCAGGTCCAAATCTCGAAGCTGTGGAATGTTATGCACAGCACATCATAATCATAACCCTGGTTGGTACTTACTGAAGGGCGCCTCTGGATCTGAAGAGGCACCTGAAGTGCATCATCAGCATTGTCATGCACAGAAGAAGCCGTGATAAAATAAACAATGAAATGGAAGAATTATGAATTTTAAAAGTCAACTGTTAAACAAATCCACAAGAACATGGACACTAGTACCACAGTCAAAATGGAGTAGTGGTCATGTGACCCCCCTCTTGTACAGGAAATCAACAAACCCCTCTACAAGAATGGAACTCATTAACCTCATTTGAAATAGCTCTGGGGAGAATGCCTTTGAAATTGAAAAGAGCATTCTTGCATATTAATAACTCTTATCGACAAGGATGAACTAACAAAGGATTCTGTAGACAGATGGACTCACAGCCTAAACCTGGTAGTAGCTGATTTAAACAACTGTGTTGTCTACCTGGATGACCTGTTAGTTTACAGTGATACATGGAAAGACCACCTGAATCATCGAAGGGAACTTCTCCAAGGTTTACATAGAGCCCACTTAGTGGCCAATCCAGCAAAGAACGAGTTCGCTAAAGCTGAAGTAACCTATTTAGATGACATCGTAGGCCACGGTCGAGTGTTGCCAAGGACAGCAAAAGTGCAGGCCCTGGTAGATTTCCTCATTCTCAAAACGAAGAGAGAAATAATACTGTTCCTGGGAATGTGTGGGTTTTACTGAACATTTGTTCCAAATTTCAGCACCACAGATGCCCCTTTAACTGACTTGTTGAAGAAAAATGTAAAAGTGATGTGGTCAGAGCGGTGCCAGCTCGCTTTCGAAAAGTTGAAGGCAATCTTGACAAATGACCCAGTATTGACAGCTCCAAATTTCAACAAGCCCTTTCAAATGGCTATTGATGCCAGTGATGTCAGAATGGAGGCCGTCCTAGAAAGGCCAATTGGCTATTTTTCCAAAAAATTAAACAAACATTAAAAAACAATTCCACCATAGAAAATGCTCTGACTCACCCTTCGACATTTCAAAGTCTATGGCAATAACAGACATTGATAAATTCAAATTTACAATGACCACTGCCCCCTAACATTCATGGAAAAATTCAAATTAATAATTCTAGACTGTTGCGATGGAGTTTGCTCCTCTAGCCATTCAACCTGAAAATTGTACATATAGCTGGAACAAACATTATAGCAGATGTCTTTCCCAGAGTGTAAAACATTGTACAACCAATAGGTCTGTACAGAATTCATGACTGGAAGCCTGAGGAACACATGAGATGAATGTGTGCTCTCCTATCTCTTACTTTACTTCTTTCTGAGAGAAAACAAAAATAATAACAAAAAAATTGAATACCAAGGAATTTCATTTTTCCCTTTTGTGTGGAGGTGTCATGCATGGAAGGAACCGTGATGAAATAAACAATGAAATGGCAGAATTATGAATTTAAAAAGTCAACTGTTCAATAAAACCACAGGCGGCACAGTGGCGCAGTGGTTAGCACTGCAGCCTCACAGCTCCAGGGACCCGGGTTCGATTCCGGATACTGCCTGTGTGGAGTTTGCAAGTTCTCCCTGTGTCTGCGTGGGTTTTCTCCGGGTGCTCTGGTTTCCTCCCACAAGCCAAAAGACTTGCAGGTTGACAGGTAAATTGGCCATTATAAATTGTCACTAGTATAGGTAGGTGGTAGGGAAATATAGGGACAGGTGGGGATGTTTGGTAGGAATATAGGATTAGTATAAATGGGTGGTTGATGTTCGGCACAGACTCGGTGGGCCGAAGGGCCTGTTTCAGTGCTGTATCTCTAATCTAATCTAATCTTGGACACTTGTACCACAGTCAAAATGGAGTAGTGGTCATGTGACCCTGCCTGTACTGGAAATCAACAAACCCCTCTACAAGAATGGAACTCATTAACCTCGTTTGAAATAGTTCTGGAGAGAACCCCTTTGAAATTGAAAAGTGAATTATTGCATATTAATAACTCTTATCGACATGAATGAACTAACAAAGGATTCTGTAGACAGATGGACACACAGCCCAAACCAAAATTGAATAGGTGTGGAATAGCATCATGTTAACAGAATATTTCCCATTCAGACATCACTCAATAGCCATGGTCTCTACATCCTGGACCACTGTCTGGTCACACCAGGAGAGCAGGCCATGTGTCTCCTAATAGAAACTCTAAAGTGATGAATTTTTTACCTGAAAAAAGTAACCCTTTGGAGACAGAGGGGCAGATCAAGCCAACATCTTCAGAAAGCAGTCCAGCCAGAGGCTGTGAAACAGATCCACTCAAACTAGGAAGAATCCCTGCTGCTAATTCTACACTTCAACTTGCTGCAGCAGAGAACTTAAAGTGACCACCACCTCCAGTCTGAAGTCTTAACTACCAGAAATGTACAGCACCTCAACAAGATCAAGGCTACAAACACCTGTGTCTGCACCTTTAAAAGAGACTGTCCCTGAGAAGATTCAACAGGTTTACTGTAAAACATAAACACTTAACTCACTTTGAACTTTAAACTACCTATCCTTTTTCTCTTTATTTACCTATTCTTGTGTCTGTGTTGAGAGTGAATGTGTGCATAGGTGAGGTTGCGACCATTTTGGGAATTGTGTAAAAATCAATAGTTTTTTTAACCTACCAGAAAACTTGTTATTTGTCTGTTTATTTGACCCAAAAGACACTCGGGCTAAAGCAACATTTTAACAAAACACGATTGTGGTCAATTGGGAGGTGAACAGTGGGAATAACCCATACCCCTTTCCACCTGTCCAAAACAAATTGGGGGCTTGAAGCCAAGATTTTTGAACAATCAGATTAAACAAGAGAGTTGGAAAGGGAGGACATTTGATCTCTAAAGCTGTGGAAAATTGAACAAACAGGTTTTCTCATATCATTCTTTTCTTCTCTATGGTGTGAGAAACAAAAACACATGACCACATTTAATGCTGAGGAGTTTTTTTTATTCTTTCCTGGAATGTGGGCATTGCTAGCAAGGTCAGCATTTGTTGTCCACCCCTAATTGCCCTCGACAACTGAGTGGCTTGCTAGGCCATTTCAGAGGGCAGTTAAGAGTCAACTGCATTGCTGTGGGTCTGGAGTCACATGTCGGTCAGACCAGGTAAGAATGGCCGATTTCCTTCCCTAAAGAGCATTACTGAACTGGATGGGTTTTTACAACAATCGATGATAGTAATGATGCCATGAAACTGAGACTAACTTTCAATTCCAGATTTTTATTCATTAATTGAATTAATTATTTAATTGAATTTAAATCCCATCAGCTGCCATGGTGTGATTTGATTCCATGTCCCCAGGGCATTAGCCTGGTCCTCTGGATTACTAGTTCAGTGATAATTATCACTACACCACTGTCTCCCCTTGAGTTTGTAGAGCAGGGAGGCATAACCCATGATAACTTAAATCAATTAAGTATTGAAGATTTAAAAGCTATAGCTGCTGAGGTGGATGTTACTTTCAAACAAAAAAACAAACAAACCTGAAATAGTGAAGAATTTAGCTAGCCATTTTAATCTTGCCCTGAACCAGAAGAAACAGGCATGGAACCTAAACTGGATAAAATTACACTAGCTAAGATTCAAGTGGAAAGGGACCTTGCTATGCAGAAATTGGAATTACAAAAGGAAAAAGAGGAACGAGAGTTTCAGCTTCAAAAAGAGAGGAACCAGAGTTTCAGTGAAAAGAGAGGAAATACAATTGCAGAGGAGAAAAAGGAAAGAGAGGAGGAGGCGAAGATGGTTGAGTTAGAAAGGCTGCAAGCACAAGATGAGAATGACATCATCCATTCAAACTTTACCGCAAATTTGGAGCAAAACTTTGATGTATTGAGACACTCACAGTTAGTGCCAAAATTTATTGAGGAGGGTTGAGTCCTATTTTATCTCCACTGAGAAAATAGCTAACAGGCTAAACTGGCTGAAAGAATATTGGACCCTTCTCTTACAAAGTGAATTGGTGGGTAGAGCGCGTGAAGCTCAGTCCATGTTATCAGCGGAAAGCTCCCTCAATTATGAACAGATAAAAACTGCAATATTAAATGCATACAAGTTAGTTCCTGAAGCCTATTGGCAACAGTTTTGCGATGCAAAGAAAAGACTTGCCCAAACCTTCATCAGATTTGAAAGAATTGGGCGGCACAGTGGCGCAGTGGTTAGCACCACAGCCTCACAGCTCCAGCGACCCGGGTTCCATTCTGGGTACTGCCTGTGTGGAGTTTGCAAGTTCTCCCTGTGTCTGCGTGGGTTTCCTCCGGGTGCTCCAGTTTCCTCCCACAGCCAAAAGACTTGCAGGTTGATAGGTAAATTGGCCATTATAAATTGCCCCTAGTATAGGTAGGTGGTAGGGGAATATAGGGACAGGTGAGGATGTGGTAGGAATATGGGATTAGTGTAGGATTAGTATAAATGGGTGGTTAATGGTCGGCACAGACTCGGTGGGCCGAAGAGCCTGTTTCAGTGCTGTATATCTAAATCTAAATCTAAACATATGGCTTTCGATCGCTGGATCTGATCTCTTAAGTCAGAACTCTCATATGAAATTTGAGAGAAGTGATTTTACTAGAAAAATTTAAAAATAGCATTCCCCTTAACATATTCATACTAACATATTCAGACTCTTATTGAAGAACAAAGAATTACAAGTGTAAGAGAAGCAGATGTGATGATTATCAGCTTACTCATAAATCCTTTTTTCAGGGAAAACCTTTCCATAATAATCTGCAGAGGTCCAGGCAGGTCAGAAAGTGGGATAATGATAAAAGATGGGATGCTAGTTAAAAGGGAACCAAAAGTGAGAATGCAAGGAGCCCTCAACTAGTAAAGAAAGAAGATGTGGAGGGCAGGACTGCTTTCCACAGACCTGTGTGTTCCCAATGCAGCAAAGCAGGGCATGTAAAAGCCGACTCCTGGAAGTTAAAAGGGAAACCCATAAATTTTGTAGGCGTTCATAAAGATAGCCTAGAAAAAGATGCCCAAGCAAGCAGGCAGCATGGCAGACAAGCCACAGCAAAAGACCCCTCAAACAATACCACCCTAGATGTGGCAGAAACAGAAAAGATCCCTGAAGGTTATCAGGATTTTGTTTCAAAGGGAAAGGTGTCCCCATACCTCTCTGAGACAGGCAAATCCGCTGTCCTGTTCGAGATACAGGGGACACTCAATCCTTAATGCGACATAAAGGCATAACCTTTTCACCAGAGAGCTCACTCAAGGCAAAGGTTCTGGTAAGAGGCATTAAAGGATACATGTCGGTGCCCTTGTGTCGGGTTATTGAGTCCACCTGCCGTATGACCTCATGTCTGGACAGTAGGGATTGTTCATAGTCTACCTGTGGCTGGAATAGATTTGCCGCTGGGCAATGATTTGGCCAGAGGTAAGGTGGTAGCAGCTCCAGTGGTCTTAGACCAGCTAAGTGAGGCCAGGGAGACAGAACAAATACTGGAGGAAGTCCTTGGAATCCTTCCTGTCTGTGTAGTGACCCAGTCCATGGCTAAGCAAGCTGAGCCAGTAATTCAGCCAGATGATCCCAAGATCTGGCTGACTGAAACATTTTTTGGAAATTTATAGGAGGTTTACAACGGATTCTCCTTAATTGAAGCCCAGCAGACAGATTCTGATTTAATAAGGATAGGGCTGATAGTCTATTCTGAGGCAGAGGCAGAGAAACTGCCTGAGTGCTACACTTTTAAAAATGAAATCCTGATGATAAAATGGAGATCTCCACAGTGACCTGCACAGGAGGAATGGGCAGCAGTTCACCAAACTGTAGTTCCTCCTAAATATCAGAGGGAAATTTTGAGGATTGCCATGAAATCCCTATGGCTGGGTAGGTGGATATCAGAAAGACCCAGGCCTGGAAAAGCCGACACTTTTACTGATCACAAATCTACAAAGATGTGGTTAACTTTTGCAAGACCCGCCATACACACCAGGTTGTTGGGAAACCACAACCCACAACCAAACCGGCTCCACTGATGCCCATTCCTACTTTTGAGGTACCTATCAGTTGCGTTCTAATGGATTGCATGGGACCCCTACTGAAAACTAGTACACGTTATCAATACCTTTTAACCATCATGGATATAGCCACCAGATTCCCAGAAGCCATACCCTTAAGAAAAATTACTGCCAAAGCTGTAGTTGAGGGACTAACCCAATTTTACACACGATATGGCTTGCCCAGAGAAATTCAGTCTGATCAAGGTATTAATTTCATGCCCCAAACATTCCAAGAAGTAGTGCACAGCTTTGGTATTGACCAGCTAAAGTCTTCAGCATACCACCCACAGTCTCACGGGACTCTGGAACCAGACCATCAAACCCTGAAAACCACGATCAGGGGATATTGCTGTGATTACTCCCATGACTGGGATAAAGGAATAGCTTACTTGCTGTTTGCTACCAAAGGCTCACCAAATGAATTCACAGGTTTCAGTCCATTTGAATTAGTTTTTGGACATGAGGTGAGTGGACGCCGAATTAAAGAAGAATTTCTGGATCAAAGAGAAGAAACCTACTAAATTACGTGTCCACCTTTCATGAGAGACCTTTTTAAAGCCTGTGCTGCAGCAAAAGAACATCAAAAAGCAGCTCAACAAAACATGACAGGGAATGAAGACAAAAGTGCTGCAGCCTGAGAATTCAAACCAGGGAATCAGGTTCTAGTACTGTTGCCATTGCAAGGCAAAAAAAAAGCCAAATTCAGTGGCCCAAACAGTATAGGAAGAAAAGGTGAATGGTGTGACTTGCTTGATTAACATCCCAGATTGGAGTAAAAAGCAAGACTGTGCCACATCAACATGGTAAAACAATACCACAGCTGAGAACCAGATAGACCAATAAGTGTATGGCAAACAGTAAGTGCAGTAGAGGAAGACAGCCATAGTGAAAAGAACCAAGTGAGGAAGAGAACCCAGAAAACTCGCAAATTGAACCCTCCATCATAAAATTGGAAAATACAGAAATATTAAGGAGAGGAGATGCTATCTCTCTGACCAGCAGAAACAGAACCTAGCAACATTGCCAAGGGAATTTGAGGAAATTTGCAGGGACAAATCGGACCATACATCCTTAACAATACATGATATAGATGTGGGAGAGTCCTCACCAATAAAACAACACTCTTACAGACTGAGCCCTGACAAATTGTCTCAGGCCCACAAATCAAATAGATGCTGGACAATGATTTAATTGAACCCAGCCAAAGCAGCTGGAGCTTCCCTATTGTATTGGTACCCAAACCTAATGGATCAACCAGACTTTGCATTAATTACCGCAAAATTAATACAGCAACCTGAGCAGACTCATATCCAATCTCCCGCATTGAGGACTGCATTGACTGAGTGGACTACATTAGTAAAACTGACCTATTGAAAGGATATTGGCAAGTCCCCATAATCACGCAAGCAAAAGAAATTTCAGCATTTGTCACCCCCGATGGCTTATACCAATGCAAAGTAATGCCATTTGGTTCAAAGAGTGACCCAGCAAATTTCCAAAGACTCATGAACCAGGTAATAGCTGATTTAAACAACTGTATTGTCTACCTGGATGACCTGTTAGTTTACAGTGATACATGGAAAGACCACCTGAATCATCGAAGGGATCTTCTCAAAGGTTTACATAGAGCCCACTTAGAGGCCAATCTAGCAAAGAGCGACATTGCTAAAGCTAAAGTAACTTATTTAGATGACATCGTAGGCCACAGTCGGGTGTTGCCAAGGAGAGCAAAAGTGCAGGCCCTGGTAGATTTCCTCATTCTCAAAACAAAGAGGGAAATAATACTGTTCCTGGGAATGTGTGGGTTTTACTGAACATTTGTTTCAAATTTCAGCACCACAGATGCCCCTTTAACTGACTTGTTGAAGAAAAGTGTAAATGTGATGTGGGAAAGCTCGCTTTCGAAAAGTTGACGGCAATCTTAACAAATGACCCAATATTGACAGCTCCAAATTTCAACAAGCCCTTTCAAATGGCTATTGATGCCAGTGATGTCAGAATGGAAGCCGTCCTAGAAAGGCCAATTGGCTATTTTTCCAAAAAAGTAAACAAACATTATAAAACAATTCCACCATAGAAAAAGACTCGCTCTTCGACATTTCAAAGTCTATGGCAATAACGGACATTGAGAAATTCTAATTTACAATGACCACTGCCCCCTAACATTCATGGAAAAATTCAAAATAATAATTCTAGACTGTTGTGATGGAGTTTGCTCCTCTCGCCATTCAACCTGAAAATTGTACATACAGCTGAAACGAACAGATGCCTTTCCCAGATTGTAAAACATGTACAACCAATAGGTCTGTACAGAATTCATGACTGGTGCTTGAGGAACACATGAGATGAATGTGTGCTCTCCTATCTCTTACTTTACTTCTTTCTGAGAGAAAACAAAAATAATGACAAAAAAATTAAATACCAAGGAATTTCATTTTTCCCTTTTGTGGGGAGGTGCCATGCATGAAAGGAGCCGTGACAAAATAAACAATGAAATGGAAGAATTACAAATTTTAAAAGTCAACTGTAAAATAAAACCACAGGAACATGGACACATACAAGTCAAAATGGAATAGCAGTCATATGACCCTGCCTGTACTGGAAATCAACAAACTCGTCAACAAGAATGGAATTCGTTAACCTCGCCTGAATTGTTTTGGAGAGAACCCCTTTGAAACTGAAAAGAGTACTATTGCATACTAAGTATATGAGAGCAGTTTAGAATTCAGCAAAGGAGGACCAAGGGATTGATTAAGAAGGGGAAAATAGAGTATGAGAGCAAGCTTGCGGGCACATAAAAACTGACTGTAAAACTGACTTCTATAGGTATGTGAAGAGAAAAAGATTGGTGAAGACAAATGTAGGTCCCTTACAGTCAGAAACAGGGGAATTTATTATGGGGAATAAAGAAATGGCTGACCAACTAAATGCCTACTTTGGTTCTGTCTTCACAAAGGAGGACACAAATATCATACCAGAAATGTTGGGGAACACAGGGCTTGGTGAGATAGAGGAATTGAAAGAAATCAGTATTAGTAGAGAAATGGTGTTGGGGAAATTGATGGGATTGAAGGCCAATGAATCCCCAGACCCAGAATACTTAAGGAAGTGACCCTAGAAATAGTGGATGCATTGGTGGTCATCTTCCAAGATTCTACAGACTCTGGAACAGTTCCTACAGTTTGGAGGGTAGCTAATGTAACCCCACTATTTAAAAAGGGAGGTAGAGAGAAAGCAGGGAATTTTCGACCAGTCAGCCTGTTGGTAGTGGGGAAAATTCTAGAGTCCATTATCAAAGATTTTATAACAGAGCACTTAGAGAACAGTGGTAGAATCGTGCAGAGTCAGCATGGATTTATGAAAGGGAAATCATGCTTGACAAATCTACCAGAATTCTTCAAGGATGTAACTAGTAGAGTTGATGAGGGGGAGCCAGTGGATGTAGTTTATTTGGACTTTCAGAGGCTTTCGACAAAGTCCCACATAAGAGATTAGCATGTAAAATTAAAGCGCATGGGATTGGGGTAGTGTATTACGATGGATAGAAAATTGGTTGGCGGACAGGAAACAAAGAGTAGGGATAAATAGGTCTTTTTACAAATGGTAGGCAGTGACTAGTGCGGTACCTCAGGGATCGGTGCTAGGACCCCAGCTATTCACAATATACATTAATGATTTAGATGAGGGAACTAAATGTAATTTCTCCAAATTTGCAGATGACACAAAACTGGGTGGGACTTCCGGCCTATATAAAAAATCTGGAATTAAAAAAAGCTAGTCTAATCATGGCCATGAAACCATTGTTGATTGTTGTAAAAACCCATTTGGTTCACAAATGTCCTTTAGGGAGGGAAATCTGCTGTCCTTACCTGGTCTGGCCTACATGTGCTTCCAGACCCACAGCAATGTGGTTGACTGTTACATGCCCTCTGAAATGGCCTTGCAAGCCACTCAGTTGTATCTAACTTCTACGAAGTCAATAAAAAGGAATGAAACCGGATGGACCACCCGGCATCGACCTAGGCACCGGAAACGACAACGGCAAACCCAGTCCTGTCGACCCTGCAAAGTCCTCCTTACTAACATCTGGGGGCTTGTGCCAAAGTTGGGAGAGCTGTTCCACAGACTAGACAAGCAACAGCGTGACATAATCATACATATGGAATCATACCTGACAGACAATGTCCCAGACACTGCCATCCTGCTTTCAGTCTCCCTCCTCTCTTTAATAGGGGTGTCACATTAGCGGTTTTCCAATCCGCTGGTACCCTACTGGAATCCAGTGAGTTTTGGTATATTATGACCAATTCCTCCACTATCTCTGCAGCCACTTCTTTTAAAACCCTTGGATGCAGGCCATCAGGTCCGAGCGACTTGTCTGCCTTTAGTCCCATCAGTTTGTCCAGCACCTTTTCTCTCGTGATAGAGATTGTTACAAGTTCCTCCCTCCCATTTACACCTTGCTCATCTATTATCGTCGGGATGCTTATTGTGTCCTCCACTGTGAAGAACGATGCAAAATATTGGTTTAAATGATCTGTCATTTCCCTGTTCCCAGTTATTAATTCCCCAATCTCAACCTCTAAGGGTCCCACACTTACTTTAGCTACTCTCTTCCTTTTTATATACCCGTAGAAGCTCTTACTGTTTGTTTTTATATTTCTTGCCAATTTACTCTCATAATCAATATTCTCCCTCTTAATTAGTTTTTTGGTCATCAGCTGCTGGTTTCTAAAAAATTCCCAATCCTCTGGCCTACCACTAGCTTTTGCTGATTTGTACACCTTTGTTTTGGATTTGATACTCTCCTTAACTTCCTTTGTTATCCATGGGTGGTTCATCGATCTCATTGAGTCCTTCCTTCTGACCAGAATAAATGTTTGCTGAGTGTTATGAAATATCTGCTTAAAAGTTTGCCACTGATCCTCTACTGACTTTCCCTGTTGTCTATTTTCCCAGCCCACTTTAGACAATGCTTTCTTCATACCTCTGTAATTGCCCTTGTTTAAGTTGAAGCCCTTGGTTAAGTTGAAGACATTGTTTAAGTTGAAGACACTGGTTTGAGACCCGAGTTGCTCACCCTTAAACTGAATTTGAAATTCTACCATGTTATGATCGCTTCCCCCTAGAGGATACTTAACGACAAGATCTCTTATTAATCCTACCTCATTACACATTACCAAATCTAAAATAGCCTGTTCCCGGGTAGGTTCTGCAATGTATTGTTCAAAGAAACAATCCCTGATGCACTCTACAAATTTGTCTTCCATGCTACCCTTGCCAATTTGATTTGTCCAGTCTATATGCAGATTAAAATCACCCATGATAATTGCAATGCCCTTCTTACATGCCTCCATTATTTCCTGATTAATATTTTGTCCTACAGAGAGGCAACTCCTCGGGGGCCTATAGACCACTCCCACCCATGATTTCTTTCCCTTGCTATTCCTTATTTCCACCCAAATTGATTCTACCTCCAAATGTATTATACCTATATCGTTATTCACAACTGCACTGATCCTTTCCCATATTAATAAAGCTACCCTACCTCCTTTTCCTTTCTGCCTATTCTTCCAGAACGTCGTATATCCTTGAACATTGAGTTTCCAGTCCTGGTCATCCTGTTACCACGTCTCTGTGATAGCTGTCAAATCATATTCATTTGTTTCTATCTGTGCCATCAGTTCATCTGTCTTGTTACAAATGCTACGTGCATTCAGATAAAGAGCCTTAAGCTTTGACTTTTTACCATTTTTATCGACTGTGATTCTAATTTCTGCTGTACTCTTGGGTATGAGTTAAACATGAGTTAAAAACGGAAGTTGTTGGGTTGGAGCCGGCTTCCTGATGTACTCACATTTTTGTTGATTTTAGCCATGCACTCAAACCCATGTGCTCCTTGAGTCTAAAATTCCCTCACCATATCTCTGGTTGCCACTCTGCAGGCCTCTGGAGCTTTTATGTGTTCATAAATTGTATGAATTTTATCTCTGTCGTGCTGTCTTCTGTGATGCATTGGAAGCCTGGTGCCTTTTTGCTGGAGTGCAATGTGCCAGCAACCACATCTGGCATGACCAACACGGAGTGCATCTTGAGAAGGGTGCCCATGCAGATGTCCCCAGCATGCGCCAAAACCTTAGAAGGAAGGCTACCCTGACATCACTTCCCTACTGACTGATGTGATGCCAGAATGCTTAATTTGGACCATACAGGTTCAGGTAATGAATTTGCGTGTCACTCTATAGTTAAGCACTGAGCTGTGAAATAGGCCTTGCACTAACATTACTTAAAGTACTAGCTAGGCACCCAATATTTCTAGTAAGGTAATTTTGAAGAACTTCTGCTACTGCAAAGTGTCAGGAAGTGTTTTTGGATGTGCAGCATTAAGTTCCTGGATTTGCTAGAGCGTGGCAGGGAGGGCAGAGGATTAAATAACCAGTCCACATAAATGTTGTAACAGTTATCGAGGCAGCATTGGCGATGTCACTAGGTCTGCAGCACAATATGGAGATTGAGCAGAGGTGTGGACTTGGACCTGGACTTCTCCAAGCTCCTTGACTCCTATAGAGTGGTGATGCTAGGGACTTTAATTACCCAAATATCAATTGGTATAATTTTAGAGTAAAGGATAGGATGGGGCGGAATTTCTTAAATGTGTTCAGAACTTCCTTGATCAGTATGTTCTCAGCCCAACTAGAAAGGAGGCATTTCTGGATCTGGTGCTGGGAAATAAAGTGGGCCAAATGGTCCAAGTGTCTGTTGGGGAGCACATGGATAAAAGTGATTATCGTACGATAAGGTTTGGACTAGTAATGTCGAAAAGCAAGGAACGAAATAAGGTAGAATGTATTGATTGGAAGAGGACTAATTTCAATGCGATGAGAGTGGATCTAGCCAGGGTAGAATGAACCAAAGACTGACAGGAAGAGCCGTATCGGGACAATGGGTTAAGAAGGAGATGCTTCAGGTACAGGCTAGGAACATTCCAACAAGGGTGAAAGGTAGGGGAACTAAGAACAGGGCTCCTTAGGTGACGAGGGAGATAGAGATTATAATGAAACAAAAAAAGAGGGTGTATGATGCATGTCAGGTGAACTCATCAAGTGAGAACCAGGCTATATACAGTAAGTTGAGAAGGGAGGTGAAAAGGAAAATTAGACTGGCAAAGAGGGAATATGAGAAAAGAATGGCAGTCAACATAAAAGGGAACCCAAAGATTTCTACTGGCATGTAAATAGTAAGTGGGTAGTAAGAGGTGGAGTGGGGCCTATTAGGGACAAAGAGGGCAATATATGCTTAGAGGCGCAGGGCAAGGCTAATGAGTACTTAATGAGTACTTTGTATCAGTGTTCACTAAGGAAATGGAATCTGAAAATATCAGAAGCGGAGAGAGTAGAAGCAATGGATGGGATATAAATTGAGATGGGGAGGTACTAAAAAGCCTAGTTATGCTTAGGGTAGATAAGTCACCTGGTCCAGATGGCTTGCATCCCAGGTTGCTAAAGGAAGTTGGGATGAAGATAACATAAGGGCGTGCCATAATCTTCCATGGATATGGGGGAGGTGCCATAGTATTGGGGAGTGGCAAACATAACACCCTTATTCAAGAAAGGATGTAAGGACAATCCTAGCTACTGTAGACCAGTTAGTTTAACATCAGTGCTGGGTAAGATTTTAGAAACAATAATCAGGGAAAATCTCAACAGGCACTTGGAGAGGTTCGAGTTAATTAAGGATAGCCAGTACTGATTTGTAAAGACAGATCATACTTGACTAATCTAATTGAATTTTTTGATGAAGTAATAGAGAAGGCTGATGAAGGAAATGTGGTGGATGTTGTCTATATGGATTTTAAGAAAGCGTTTGATAAAGTATCACATAAAAGACTGTCTAACAAAATTGAGGCTCATGGAATAGGAGGATCAGTGTCCAACTAGATAAAAAATTGGCTTAAGGACTGAAAACAGAGAGTCATCGTAAATGGTTGTTGTTCAGACTGGCGGATCGTAGACAGTGGTGTTCCCCAAGGGTCAGCACTGGGACCACTGCTTTTTTTGCTAATATATAAATGACTTGGATCTTGGAATACAGAGTGGAATCTCAAAATTTGCTGATGACACCAAACTTGGAGGTGTGGTCAACAGTGAGGATGACATGAACTGCCTGCAACAGTACATACATAGATACGCTAGCAGAATGGGCAGAGAGGTGGGAAATGGAATTTAATACTTACAAGTGTGAGGTGATGCATTTTGGCAGAAAGGATAGAGTGAAGCAATATATATTTAATGGCACAGTTCTACTGTGTGAGCAGCAGAGAGACCTGGGGCTGCATCTGCATCAATCTTTGAAGGTGGCAGGACAAATTGAGAGAGTGGTTAGTAAAGCATATGAGATCTTGGGCCTCATAAATAGAGGCATTGAGTACAAAGGCAGGGAAGTTATGATGAACCTTTATAAAGCTCTGGTTAGGCCCTAACTGGAGTATTGCATCCATTTCTTGTCACCACACTTCGCAAGGATGTGAGGGTCCTTGAGAGGGTACAGAGGAGATTTACCAGAATGGTTCCAGGGGTGTGTGATTATAGTTACAAGGTTAGGTTGGAAAAGCTGGGATTGTTCTCCTTAGAACAAAGGAGATTGAGGGGAGATTTAATAGAGATGTACAAGATTATGTCAGACTTAGATAAGTTAGACAAGGAAAAACTTCCCATTAACGAATGGTACAAAGACCAGAGGAAGTAGTTTGAAAGTTTTGGGCAAGAAGTGCAGGGAGAATATGAGGGAGAACATTTTTACGCAGTGGGTGGTACTGGCATGGAACTCGCTGCCCACAGGGTGGTGGAATCAGAGACAATCAATGACTTCAAGAGGAAATTGGATGCCCACTTGAAGGAAATAGACTGCAGGGCTATGGGGATTGAGACTGACTGGATAGCTCTGTGGAGAGCCAGCGTGGACACAATGGACCGGATGGCCTCCTTCTCTGCCATAAATGACTCTATGACAATGACAGAAAGCTGTCTGGTAGGTTAGCCAATACATACCTCATTTCTGTGTGCATGCCCGTCAGCACTCTCCTGTATGCTGCCCCATCAAGGCCCTCATCAGAGTCCTCTGCAGCAGAATTTGTCTGCAAAATCACCCTCCAATGAGCTGGCAAATAAACCATGCTTTACCTCTGTAATAATAAAAGCAAAATACTGCAGATGCTGGAAATTTGAAATAAAAACAAGAAATGCTGGACATACTCAGCAGGTCTGGCAGCATCTGTGGACAGAGAAGCAGAGTTAACGTTTCAGGTCAGTGACCCTTCATCAGTCACTGACCTGAAATGTTAACTCTGCTTCTCTCTCCACAGATGCTGCCAGACCTGCTGAGTATTTCCAGCATTTCTCATCCTTTACCTCTAACCTGACTGCAGCACACTGATGCCCAGTGACTCACCATGTGCTAATCCCAATTCTATACTAGCCTGCAAGGTAAGTGCAGTACCAGTATCTGAGCTGGTGGCTGTGAGTGTCTGATCAAGTGATGGGGTCTATTTATCAGTGTTGTACTGTTGCGCTGTCTCTTCTTCCTTGGGCACTGTGGCTGGGCAGGGGCCAGATCTTGGGTGCCTTGGAGAAGGAAATCAGAAGGTGAAGGTTAGTGAGAGAGAAAGGGGCTGCGGTGGGAAGCAGGAGCTCCATGGTCACACTATCAGCAGCTTCCTCAACATGCCAGATAGCTGGATGAGAGTGTGCTTGGAGTTTAGAAGGGGCATAAGGCAGGGACATGTTTTCAGTAATGCCAGATGCCATGGACTCTGTTGCATCCGGCCCCATAATTCTTAGAGCCATCTCCTCTGTAGGGTTCAGGAGATGCAAGTGTCCTTATCTCTGAAGGTTCTGCTCTGCTCCCATCTATTGTGTGCAACCTTGTCTTGCAAGAGAGAAGTCAGAATGTCAGTGATTGTGTCGTACTGTGTTTAGGTGATGTGCCTTCCACAGCTGAACAGCTGGAGGTATGTGCAGGCAGGGAAAGGTGGGCGTGAGGCTTGCAAGTTTGGTGAGTGTGTGGGGATGAAGTGGTATCTGAATGTTAGGCGTGAGTCCTGTGTGCCAGAGAGTGCTGATGGATGAGTGATGGGTGCATAGTGCATGAAGCAGCGAGAGAGCCTGGTGGGGTGGTGGATAGGAGATGTCACATGAAATCGATTCATTGACCTTAACCACCTGCGTGAGGTTATTCGATTTCTTGTGACTCTGCTGACAGGTACTCAGGTCCAGATGCCAGGAGTTAATCTCCCTGGCCACCTGCTCCCACTCCCTTGAGGGCTTCCTGACCCCTCTGGAACTATGGCGATTCCTCTCCTGCCCACTAGCACCATGAATGTCTTCGGTGCTGCATCTGCTGCCTTGGAACAATCTTTCTGCCCTGGTATTCCATTTTCCATGTTTTAAATTGCAGCATTAATATTCAGTGCAGCTTCCTTTTAAGAGAGTAGACTACCTTCAAGAAGAGCAGGCTGGCTGCACCATGTACTATTAGCATAATGCTAATACTGAGCGCAGAAGCAGCTGGTAACATGACGAGGTAGCCAGCAGCCTTACACCTCAAACAAAACAATGAGGTGGGTGCCCCACATTTAGATGCTTCCCACCTCCAAGGGAACCAGACCCCATGCCCAAAAACAGTCCCTAAAAGTCCCTAAAATAGCCTCACCGATTTCTTAATTTCTTCAAGTTTCTAAAGGGTATCTCACAATCTTTGTAAGATCTATTTCAGGGGGAATTTCTGGCCAAAATTTAACTCATCTTCATCTTGTGATGAAGTCACAGGCATCAGTGGTGCCCACGACACTTGCAGTTTACAGTATTCAACATTACTAACTCCATTACTCAGCAAGCACCAGCACAGGTACGACAAGTCTGGGGATGTCAGTTTGAGAGGGATAGATTGATGATTCATGAAGTACAAATGGGTAGGAGGAAGGGGTGAAGGCACAGGATGAGCAGGAAGCTACTAACCATGGGCCAACCATGAGGTGCAGAACTCATGGGGCTTGCATTTTGAAGAAGGACGATATTTAAGTACCATTGTGCTCTTTGTTCATTGGAAGCCATGGCAAGCACCCTGCAAGGCCTTGAGATGCTTGTGGAGGATTCCACTCCTGGGCCTGTCTACTTTGCATTACCATCCAACAGAACTGCAGTGAAACACAGAGCCAACTCCATCTGCTGAGGAGCCCATAGTCACAGAGGTTTTAGGCCTAGTGAGTGATAGTGTTTCATATGAATACTCACTCAGCTGTCACAGAGGCTTTAGTTTTCAAGAAGTTGCATGGTTTGTTTCAACATGATGAAGAATTAATATAAGATGCTTTAAGGTGATTTGTTGTGTGTTTAACAATGATTCCAGTAGCTGCATGGGCTTTAACTCATCTGAGCATTACTGTCATTTGTACTTGTTATAGAAAATGTAAAGAGCTGTGGCTGAGAGGGTAGCCAATATTTTCCAACAGCCATCTTTGCACCTTTCTTTCTTCATCAAATAATTCAGGTACTGTAGATTACAATCAAATAGTGGTGTTATGACGGTTGCCCGAGAAGTCGACATTCAATTGCATGATCATGCTTTGGCAATCACAGCTGACTGCACATTTATGGAGTGGAAGCCTTTGCAGTTCATGAATGGCATGCAATTGCTTGCAGGGATCCAAGGTGCCACACAGTGACAGCAATGATGTCCTGATTTTCAGGGAATCTGCCAATTGAAAAATAATTGCACAGTCCTCTTATTCTGTTATCATTTGCCACGGGGAAAATTAATTGTCTAGTGAGCAATGTCTCAGGCTTGATACATTTTTGAACTGCAGATTGGCTGATATTGCTGATGTTTCCTGTAGCAGTTTAGAATGAGCTGGATGCATAAAAGTTCAGAGTTGCAGTGACCTTGATGGTCACAGACAGTGCAATACCTGTTGCAGAGGTTGGCTGCTTGTCAGATTCTGTAGTACTTTACAACTGTAGTACTTCCCCAAGTGAAAAAAAAAGCTGCAGTTTTTCTGACATTTCAAAATAGATGTTTCTCTGCCTTTAGTTACAGTTCTGTAAGTAATACAGAAGAGACCAATTTGCTTCTTGTTTACCTCACACCCTCCTTTAATTCTCTTCTCCCATCAGACAAACATAGAAGAATCTACATTGGAACACCTGTTTTCAAATCATAATTGCAGCAAGTAAACATCTGTCAGTTAAAATTATTCACTAAACTAATATTAACAAACAGCACAAAGCTAAAGAAAATGACACTTTTTTTCAAAACACAGCAGGTAAAATGCTGATTACCTTGACCCCAGAACTTTCCTGCCCTAACTACCTGTTATATACAAACAAATTCAGTACTAAGTATACTCTTGGGAAGAAACATTGCAAATTACGTGTGTGTGCAAATATGCATCAATTAAAATAGAATTATAAATTAAAATAGAGCTCCTACCTGTTTTGGCGTGAGATGCTTAGTCTTAATGCCGAATCTAAAGTCTCTGTATAGTGCCGAATGGGTAGAGAGCTGGTGATATTTGATCGCTGATAAATTTTTGCAAGTCCCAGCACCTAATTCACACAGGTTATAAGTAAACTTAACTTTTAATCTTTTGGTAGTACAGAACTTGAGAATTACTGAAAATAGAGAATTGTTGTTGAAGCTTTTCATCTTGCACTCATCAGGACAATATGTAAGAATAACCAATGTAAGGGAAAACAACAACTTGTACTGCATGAGAAGAGAGTGCTGATTGGTTGGCAAGTGAACTCTGATTGGTAGAGGTGTTGCTTACTTTGTTCAGCTGAAACAGGCACCATGTGTTTACATGTTGTTTTTGTCTGCAAAGAGCAAGGCCCTGTGTATTAATATAGCTGTGTAGCTTCTAGTAGGTGCAAATGCACCATACTGCGAACCCTACTGACAATCTTAAATTGGTTACCAGCGTAATTCTGAGCACACAGCGGATTATTTAGCAAATGTTGTCCAATTGCGGAATCAAATCTAATGTATTACACTGCGTTTTGAGTTTTGCAAGCACGGGCTGGTTGGGTATGGCCTGTACTTTGCTGGTTGCGAACAGTGGAAGGGACATGTTGTGAACAAAATAAGTGACAGCCATTCGCTGGTTCATTCCTCAGGGCAATGCCTTGACCAATCAGAGTCAAGCTGCCTGGTTTAAATTTCAAACAAAGCTTGGTAGTTAACTGTCAGTCACCGTAAACTAGTGCATTCTCCATGGCAACACCTCTACCAATTAGAGTTCACTTGCCAACCAATCAGCACTCTCTTCTCATGCAGTAAAGTTGTTGTTTTCCCTTACATTGGTCATTCTTGCATATTGTCCTGATAAGTGCAAGACAAAAAGCTTCAACAACATGTCTCTATTTTCAGCAATTTTAATCTTTTGAGTTTCTTGACATGACATAATTTATTGACTTGTATTAGAATTGCAAGCATGATTGAATTCCTATTTCAAACCTGAAAAATGTAATCGTCAAGTAAGACCAAGGAAAAGTCAGACAAACATAGGGATGTGTAATAAATGAAACTAAAAAATAATTCATTGGTTTAGCAATTTCACAACAAGAAAAACAGAACAAATTCGATTTACCATTTAAATTCCAGTTATGAATGAATTTACACATTGACTCAAAACGGCTGCCTAACCTAATTTCACACAAAAAGTAGCAACATTTTCAAAGTCACTGTTGGAATGAAAATGTTCTGATATTTTAAACTTATTGATAATGAAGAATGAGTACATTACAAGCAAAGAAACAATTGAAATCTTTTTAATAACTGTTGCTGAATAACAAAATTGGCACACCCATGCAGATTATCTATATGCTTTTCAGTTGTTATTTTATGTCACAAATATGTGCATTTAATTTGTAAAGCTATTTCTTATAAAGGAACTTAGCCTCATTTTTTAATTTCTTAAGTTTTTCATTCATATGTCCTGCAGACTCTCAACAAGTTTCAGAAATAAAGACCAATAAATTCAACCAAAATGTTTTGCACTTTTCTATTGGCATCAATTGAGTTCACTGTAATATTAAGTACTTGGTTGCCCCCACCATGTTTCCTAAAACTATAATTCAAAATAATAATACCTTTACTTCACCTGGTTCCATTCTTATCTACCTAATCGTAGCCAGAGTATTGTTGTGGAGTTTGCAAGTTCTCCCTGTGTTTGCGTGGGTTTCCTCCGGGTACTCCGGTTTCCTCCCACATGCCAAAGACTTGCAGGTTGATAGGTAAATTGGCCATTATAAATTGCCCCTAGTATAGGTAGGTGGGAGGGAAATATATAGGGACAGGTGGGGATGTGATAGGAATATGGGATTAGTGTAGGATTAGTATAAATGGGTGGTTGATGGTCGGCACAGACTCGGTGGGCCGAAGGGCCTGTTTCAGTGCTGTATCTCTAAACTAAACATTACCTGCAATGGCTTCTCTTCCTGCTCCCACACCACTACCTCTGGTTTCCCTCAAATATCCATCCTTGGCTCCTTCCTATTTCTCATCTCATGCTGCCTCTCAGTGACATCATCTGAAAGCACAACATTAGTTTACACATCTATGCTGACTACACCCAGCTCGACCTCATCACCACCTCTGTGGACCCCTCCAATGTTGCTAAATTATTAGACTGCTTATCTGACATCCAGTACTGGATGAGTAGAAATTTCCTCCAATTAAATACTGGGAAGGCTGAAGCTATTGTTTTTGGTCCCCTCTCCAAACTCCATTCCTTGGCTACCAGTTCTATCTGTCTCCCTAGCACTTGTCTGAGACTAAACCAGACTGTTCACAACCTTGGTGTCATATTTGACCCCAAGATGAACTTCCGAACACATATTTGCACCATCACTAAGACTGCCTATTTCTATCTGCTTAACATCGCCCATCTTCTTCCCTGTCTCAGCTAATCTGCTGCTGAAATCCTCATTTATGCCTTTACAACCTCTAAACTTGACTATTTTAACGCACTCCTGGCTGGTGTCCCACATTCTACCCTCTGTAAACTTCCAAAACTCTGCTGCCTGTGTCCTAACTCACCCCAAGTCCTGTTCACCTATCACCCCTGTGCTTGCTGTCCTACATTGGTGCCTGGTCCCTCCACATCTAAATAATCTCCTCTAGCCCCACAACCTTCCAAGATATCTGCGCTCATCTAATTCAGGCCTCTTGAGCATCCCCGATTTTAATTGCTCCACCACTGGTGGCCACGCCTTCAGCTGCCAAGGTCCTAAGCTCTGGAATTCCCTCCATACACCTCTCTGCCTCTCCACCTCATTTTCCTTCTTTAAGACACTCCTTATACCTACCTCTTTGACCAAGCCTTTGGTCATCTGACCTAATACCTTCTTATATGGCTCGGTGTCATATTTTGCTTTATAATTATAATGCTCCTGTGAAACATCCCTGGATGTTTTATTACATTAAAGGTGCAATATAAGTATAAATTGTTGTTCACTTCTGCTTTATTAAAATATGGTGAAATAGGGAACTTATGAAATGAGAAAAAAATGCAAAAGAAAATGGGGTGAAATTCAACTATTGTGGTATTGCAAAAAAGACGATGGCAAATCAGCAACCCCTTTCACACCTTTCTTTTCAACTGACTTCAAAATTAGGTGGGGTAAAGTGGGTTGCCAATTAGCTATTACCTGTTTTGACTTCCATGGAAGTAGAGTTTCATCTCCAACAAAGCTGCAAATTTATCAAAATTGCAGCAGAAAGCATGGCTGCTTATTAATTGCAAAGACCAATTTTATATTGAGCATTTGTATTTAGAGTCATGGGGTGGAATTTTATGAGTGACAAGGCATTCCTGACATCGGGACCAGAAGTTGTCAGAACTTCTGGTCTCGTCACACTTCCCTTTCCCATGCAATTTTGTATGTAAATTAGCCATGCGGCGACAGGCACGGGGAACATGTGGGATCATACGGCAAGGGTGGCCTCTCATTGGTGGAATCTGCCGTCACTACCCTAAGCACCATGATCGCCACGGATATAAAACATTCCGTGCTTGCAGCCTCAAGGATCAGTGGCCTTCCTTTCATGTAAGTATCTTCAGACTAACTTAACTTGAAGCTTTTACTTAAATCAAAATGTTTTTGCCTCCCTTATTTTGTGAAAGTGACCACCAACTTCATATAATTTATTTTACTTGCAGCCAAAGTGAATCACATGGCAGCCAGCAGGCAGCCACCCCACGGTTCAGTGATGCCTCCCTGCAGGTTCTCCTCCAGGCCGTCAGGGAAAGGCAGGACATCCTCTTCCCTGCAGATGGAGTATAAAGACCCTCTCGCCTCACCAAGGCGGCCTGAATGGAGGTAGCAGAGGAGGTCTCATACCGTGGGGTCACTCGTAGAACATGGGTGCAGTGCCACATGCACATCAATGACTTGCTCAGATTGGCGAGGGCAAGTGGTCCTGTTGAAGCTGCTCCATTGATTTCTTCCCTGCCTCAGTGTCTTTAAGGCAGACGGTATGCAAGGAATGCAGGGGAATGTGTGAGCAGCCTTGGTGACATTCACTAAATGATGTTGTGCCAGGATAAAGATTGACATTGTTTATGTGATTGGATGTGCCGTGCAAAAGCCACTGCAGAATGAGTGATGTTGATGCATGTATAAAATGGTTGTGATGCATCATTCGCCATGTCATTAAGTCTGCACTGTCTGCTGCAAGATAAACGAAGCCACAACCAGTGTGAGCATGCTAAAATGGGAGGAGGGGCCCCTGACATAAGGCTACTGACCATGGCTGAGGAGATGGAGTCGGGGATCCTGAGAGAGGAGGGAGGCAAAGCAAGTGGACACCGACAGGACAGACCCACCAGAGGTGGCGGCGGCACAGTGATATACTGTCAGGAGGGAGTTGCCCTGGGAGTCCTCAACGTTGACGCCAGATGTCATTGTCTTATGGCATCAGGTCAAACATGGGCATGGAAACTTCCTGCTGATTACCAACTACCACCAACCACCCCACCTCAGCTGATGAATCAGTACTCCTCCATGTTGAACACCACTTGGAGGAAACACTGAAGGTGGCAGGGGCACAGAATGCACTCTGGGTGGGAGACTTCAATGTCCATTACCAAGAGTGGTTCAGTAGCAGCAGTACTGACTGAGCCCTAAGGGACATAACTGCTAGATTGCGTCTGTGGCAGGTGGTGAGGGAGCCAACAAGAGGGAAAAAGCTACTTGACCTTGTCCTCACCAATCTACTTGTCGCAGATGCATCTGTCCATGACAGTATTGGTAGGAGTGACCACTGTACAGTCCTTGTGGACACAAAGTTCTGTCTTCACACTGAGGGTACCCATCATCGTGTTATGTGGCACTACCACTGTGTTAAATGGGGTAGATTTTGAACAGATCTAGCAACTCAAAACTGGGCATCTATGAGGCACTGTGGGCCAACAGCAGCAGCAGAATTGCATTCAGCCACAATCTGTAACCGCATGGCCCCAGCATATCCACCACTCTATTATTATTATGAAGACAGGGGATCAACCCTGGTTCAATGAAGAGTGCAGGAGGACATGCCAGGAGCAGCCCCAGGCATACCTCAAAATGAGGTGTGAACTTGGTGAAGCTACAACAGAGGACTAATTGCATGCCAAACAGCATAAGCAGCATGTGATAGACAGGGCTAAGCGATCCCACAAACAACGGATCAGATCTAAGCTCTGCAGTCCTGCCACATCCAGTTGTGAATGGTGGGGGACAATTAAACAACTGATAGGAGGAGGAGGCTCCAGAAATATCCCCATCCTCAATGATGGGGGAGCCCAGCACATCAGTGCAAAAGATAAGGCTGAAGCATTTGCAACAATCTTCAGCCAGAAGTGCCGAGTGGATGATCGATCTCGGCCTCCTCCTGAGGTGCCCAGCATCACAGATGCCAGTTTTCAGCCAATTCGATTCACTCCGCGTGATATCAAGAAATGGCTAAAGGCACTGGATTCTGCAAGGGTTATGGGCCTTGATGACATTCCAGCAATAGTACTGAAGACCTGTGCTCCAGAACTTGCCATGCCCATAGCCAAGCTGTTTCAGTACAGCTACAACACTGGCATCTACCCAACAATGTGGAAAATTGCCCAGGTATGTCTTGTACACAAAAAGCAGGACAAATCCAACTCTACCAATTACTGTCCCATCAGTTTACTCTCGATCATCAGCAAAGTGATGGAAGGGGTCATTGACAGTGCTATCAAGCAGCACTTGCTCACTGATGATCAGTTTGGGTTCTGCCAGGGCCACTCAACTCCTGACCTCATTACAACCTTGGTACAAACATGGACAAAAGAGCTGAACTCCAGAGGTGAGGTGAGAGTGACTGCCCTTGACATTAAGACAGCATTTGACCGACTATGGCATCAAGGAGCTCTAGCAAAACTGGAATCAGTAGGAATCAGGGGAAAAACTCTCCACTGGTTGGCATCATACCTAGCACAAAGGAAGATGGTTGTGGGTGTTGGCGGTCAATCATCACAGTCCCAGGACATTTCTGCAGGGGTTCCTCAGGGTACTGTCCTAGGCCCAACCATCTTCAGCTGCTTCATCAATGATCTTCGCTCCTCACGTCCTGACTCCCCAATGCCTGTCCACTATCTACAAGGTACTAGCCAGGAGTGTGATGGAATACTCTCCACTTACGTGGATGGGTGCAGCTCCAACAACACTCAAGAAGCATGACACCATGCAGGACAAAGCAGCCCGCTTGATTGGCATCCCATCCACCACCTTCAACATTCATTACCTCCACCACCGACACACAATGGCAGCAGTGTGTACCATCTACAAGATGCACTGCAGCAACTCACCAAGGCTCCTTTCACAGCACCTTTCAAACCGGCGACTTGTACCACCTAGAAGGACAAGGGCAGCAGATGCATGGGAACACCATCACCTGCAAGTTCCTCTCCAAGCCACACATCATCCTCACTTGGAACTATATCGCCATTCCTTAACTGTCACTGGGTCACAATCCTGGAACTCCCTTCCTAACAGCACTGTGGGTGTACCTACACCCCAAGGACTGCAACATTTCAAGAATGCAGATCACCACCACCTTCTCAAGGGCAATTAGGGATGGGCAATAAATGCTGGCCTGGCCAGAGACACCCACATCCCGTGAACGACTAAATGTTAAAAAAATGAATGCAAAGCTGTAATCCACCACCGCACTGGGGAAACCCTGGAATGCCGCAAACCCGCTGGTGACATATTTTCTCTAAAATATCCCACTGTCGGTAATCCGAACAAACACCTCCTGCCTAATTATATCACCCCACACAGTACAAATCCCAACGCGGTGGAAAGCATAAAATTCCCCCCATTGAATCATTTGTGGCATAGGAAGAGGTCAATCGGCCCATTGAGTCCATGCTGGCTCTCAAAGGAGCAATCCAGTAATTCCCATTCCCCACTTAATCCTCGTAGCCCTGCAAGTTTATTTCCTTCATGTGGCCATCCAATTTCCTTTTAACATAACGGATTGCCTCTGCTTCCACCACCCTTGTGGGCAGAGATTTCCAGGTCATTACCACTCATTGCTTAAAAAAGTTCTTCCTCACCTTCCCCCTGCATCATTTGCCCAACACCTTCAATCTGTGTCCCTGAGTCCTTGTACCATCAGTTAATGAGAACAGTTTCTGTTTGTCTAACGTATCTAAGCCTGTCTTAATCTTGTACACCTCTATCAAATCTCCCCTTAATCATCTTTGCTCCAGGGAGAATAATCCAAGTTTTTCCATACTAACCTGGTAACTAAAATCTCACATCCCTGGAACCATTCTGGCAAATCTTCTTTGCATTCTCTCAAGGACCCTCACATATTGAAGAAAGATTGGTGACTGGCACTGGACGCAATACTCCAGGTGGGACCTAACTGCTTTGGGGCGGCACAGTGGCGCAGTGGTTAGCACCGCAGCCTCACAGCTCCACAACCCGGGTTCAATTCTGGGTACTGTCTGTGCGGAGTTTGCAAGTTCTCCCTGTGACCGCGTGGGTTTCGCCAGGTGCTCTGGTTTCCTCCCACAGCCAAAGACTTGCAGGTTGATAGGTAAATTGGCCATTATAAATTGCCCCCAGTATAGGTAGGTGGTAGGGGAATTGTGGGGATGTGGTAAGAATATGGGATTAATGTAGGATTAGTATCAATGGGTGGTTGATGGTCAGCACAGACTTGGTGGGCCGAAGGGCCTGTTTCAGTGCTGTATCTCTAAATAAATAAATAACCAGAGCTTCATAAATAAATAAATAACCAGTCCTCAGTACCTTGCTCTATGGCAGCGAGGCCTGGACAACGTATGTCAGCCAAGAGCGACGTCTCAATTCATTCCATCTTCGCTGCCTCCGGAGAATACTTGGCATCAGGACCGTATCTCCAACACAGAAGTCCTCGAGGCGGCCAACATCCCCAGCTTGTACACACTACTGAGTCAGCGGCACTTGAGATGGCTTGGCCATGTGAGCCGCATGGAAGATGGCAGGATCCCCAAAGACACATTGTACAGTGAGCTCGCCACTGGTATCAGACCCACCGGCCGTCCATGTCTCCGCTTTAAAGACGTCTGAAAACGTGACATGAAATCCTGTGACATTGATCACAAGTCGTGGGAGTCAGTTGCCAGCGTTCGCCAGAGCTGGCGGGCAGCCATAAAGACGGGGCTAAAATGTGGCGAGTCAAAGAGACTTAATAGTTGGCAGGAAAAAAGACAGAGGCGCAAGGGGAGAGCCAACTGTGCAACAGCGCCGGCAAACAAATTTCTCTGCAGCACCTGTGGAAGAGCCTGTCACTCTAGAATTGGCCTTTCTAGCCACTCCAGGCGCTGCTTCACAAACCACTGACCACCTCCAGGCGCGTATCCATTGTCTCTCGAGATAAGGAGGCCAAAGAAGAAGATAAAGGTTCAGCATAACTTCCCTGCTTTTGTACTCAATGCCACTATTTATGAAGCCCAAGGATCCTATACACTTTGCAAACCATTCTCTCAACTCCCTGCCTCTGCCACCTTCAAAGAATGATGCACATGCACCCCCAGGTTTGTATTTTCCTCCACACTCTCTAGAACTGTGCCATTAATTCTATATTGCTTCACCCTATCCCTTCTTACAAAATGCATCACCTCATACTTGTCTGTATTAAATTCCATCTGCCATTTATCTGCCCATTCTGCTCACCTATATATGTCCTGTTGCAGGCAGTTCATATCATCCTCACTGTTCACCACTCCTCCAAATTTTGTATTTTCGGCAAATGTTTTGAAATTCTACTCTGTAGTCCAGGATCCAAGTCATTTATATGTAGCAAAAAAAAGCTGTGGTCCTAGCACTGACCCTTGAGGAACACCACTATCTAACATCCTCCAGTCTGAAAAACATCCATTTACCATGACTCGCTATTTCCTGTCTTTATGACAAATTATATCCAATTGGACACTGCACTCCTATTCCATGAGCCTCAATTTTGTTAACCAGCATTTCATGTGGTACTTTATCAAATGTTTTTATAAAATCCAGATAGACAACACCCACAATGTTCTCTTCATCACCTTCTCTGATATGTCAGCAAAAAATTCAATTAGATTAGTCAAGCATGATCTGCCTTTTACAAATCCATGCTGGCTATCCTTAATGAACTTAAACCTCACCAAGTGTCTGTTGAATTTTTCCCTGATTATTGTTCCTAAGTTGTGTACCCATCATAACCTCTGCATCACCAACTCGTTCTTTCACACTAAACCCTGTCACCAGGTTTCATGGAGGCACCCAAGATCGCGTCGTTGGCACCAGCTAGACCTCATTGTCACAAGGCGAGCCGCCTTAAACAGTGTTCAAATCACACGCAGCTTCCACAGTGCGGACTGCGACACCGACCACTCCCTGGTGTGCAGCAAGGTTAGATTCAGACCAAAGAAGTTGCATCATTCCAAGCAGAAGGGCCACCTGCGCATCAACACGGGCAGAATTTCTCACCCACAGCTGTTACAAAAATTTCTAAATTCACTTGTAACAGCCCTTCAAAACACTCCCACAGGGGATGCTGAGACCAAGTGGGCCCACATCAGAGACGCCATCTATGAGTCAGCTTTGACCACCTACGGCAAAAGTGCGAAGAGAAATGCAGACTGGTTTCAGTCTCATTTTGAAGAGCTGGAACCTGTCATAGCCGCTAAGCGCATTGCACTGTTGAACTACAAGAAAGCCCCCAGCGAGTTACCTTCCGCAGCACTTAAAGCAGCCAGAAGCACTGCACAAAGAACAGCCAGGCACTGCGCAAACGACTACTGGCAACAGCTATGCAGTCATATTCAGCTGGCCTCAGACACCGGAAACATCAGAGGAATGTATGATGGCATGAAGAGAGCTCTTGGGCCAACCAACAAGAAGATCGCCCCCCTCAAATCTAAATCAGGGGACATAATCACTGACCAACACAAACAAATGGATCGCTGGGTTGAGCACTACCTAGAACTGTACTCCAGGGAGAATGCTGTCACTGAGACTGCCCTCCATGCAGCCCAGCCTCTACCAGTCATGGATGAGCTAGACATACAGCCAACCATAGCGGAACTCAGTGATGCCATTGATTCTCTATCCAGCGGAAAAGCCCCTGGGAATAACAGCATTACCCCTGAAATAATCAAGAGTGCCAAGCCTGCTATACTCTCAGCACTACATGAATTGCTATGCCTGTGCTGGGACGAGGGAACAGTATCCCAGGACATGCGCGATGCCAATATCATCACCCTCTATAAAAACAAAGGTGACCGCGGTGACTGCAACAACTACCGTGGAATCTCCCTGCTCAGCATAGTGGGGAAAGTCTTTGCTCGAGTCGCTCTGAACAGGCTCCAGAAGCTGGCCGAGCGCGTCTTCCCTGAGGCACAGTGTGGCTTTCGTGCAGAGAGATCGACCGTTGACATGCTGTTCTCCCTTCGTCAGATACAGGAGAAATGCCGTGAACAACAGATGCCCCTCTTCATTGCTTTCATTGATCTCACCAAAGCCTTTGACCTCATCAGCAAACGTGGTCTCTTCAGACTACTAGAAAAGATCGGATGCCCACCAAAGCTACTAAGTATCATCACCTCATTCCATGACAATATGAAAGGCACAATTCAACATGGTGGCTCCTCATCAGAGCCCCTTCCTATCCTGTGTGGCGTGAAACAGGGCTGTGTTCTCGCACCGAAACTTTTTGGGATTTTCTTCTCCCTGCTGCTTTCACATGCGTTTATGTCCTCTGAAGAAGGGATTTTCCTCCACACAAGATCAGGGGGCAGGTTGTTCAACCTTGCCCATCTAAGAGCGAAGTCCAAAGTACGGAAAGTCCTCATCAGGGAATTCCTCTTTGCTGACGATGCTGCTTTAACATCTCACACTGAAGAGTGCCTGCAGAGTCTCATCGACAGGTTTGCGGCTGCCTGCAATGAATTTGGCCTCACCATCAGCCTCAAGAAAAGGAACATCATGGGGCAGGACATCAGAAATGCTCCATCCATCAATATTGGCGACCACGCTCTGGAAGTGGTTCAAGAGTTCACCTACCTAGGCTCAACTATCACC
The DNA here is from genome assembly GCF_036365525.1 of Heterodontus francisci. Classification (NCBI taxonomy): domain Eukaryota; kingdom Metazoa; phylum Chordata; class Chondrichthyes; order Heterodontiformes; family Heterodontidae; genus Heterodontus; species Heterodontus francisci. The sequence goes on along the minus strand of NC_090381.1, from coordinate 58,051,196 downwards.
AGTAACCTGTCTCTAGATGCAGAAATCAACAAGCGCATGGGTAAGGCTTCCACTGCTATGTCCAGACTGGCCAAGAGAGTGTGGGAAAATGGCGCACTGACACGGAACACAAAAGTCCGAGTGTATCAGGCCTGTGTCCTCAGTACCTTGCTCTATGGCAGCGAGGCCTGGACAACGTATGCCAGCCAAGAGCGACGTCTCAATTCATTCCATCTTTGCTGCCTCCGGAGAATACTTGGCATCAGGTGGCAGGACCGTATCTCCAACACAGAAGTCCTCGAGGCGGCCAACATCCCCAGCTTGTACACACTACTGAGTCAGCGGCGCTTGAGATGGCTTGGCCATGTGAGCCGCATGGAAGATGGCAGGATCCCCTGTACATTGACACATTGTACAGCGAGCTCGCCACTGGTATCAGACCCACCGGCCGTCCAGGTCTCCGCTTTAAAGACGTCTGCAAACGCGACATGAAAACCTGTGACATTGATCACAAGTCGTGGGAGTCAGTTGCCAGCGTTCGCCAGAGCTGGCGGGCAGCCATAAAGACAGGGCTAAAATGTGGCGAGTCAAAGAGACTTCATAGTTGGCAGGAAAAAAGACAGAGGCGCAAGGGGAGAGCCAACTGTGCAACAGCCCCGACAAACAAATTTCTCTGCAGCACCTGTGGAAGAGCCTGTCACTCTAGAATTGGCCTTTATAGCCACTCCAGGCGCTGCTTCACAAACCACTGACCACCTCCAGGCACTTACCCATTGTCTCTCGAGATAAGGAGGCCCAAAAGAAAGAATTGTTCCTAAAACTTTACCCACCACTGATGTTAAACTAACCAGCCTATAATTGCTAGGACTGTCCTTCCACCCTTTCTTAAATAAGGATGCCACATTTGCTACTATCCAGTACTTCGGGCAGCTCCCCCGTATCCAGGGACGATTTGAAGATTATTCCGTTATCTCCACCCCCACTTCCTTTAGCAACCTGGGATACTAGGATACAAGCCATCTGGACCAGGTGATTTATCTACCCTAAGCATAGCCAGCCTTTTCAGCACCTTCCCCCTCTCAATTTTTACCCTATCCATTACCTCTATTATCTCCCCTCTACCAATATTTTGTCAGATTCCTCTTCCTTAGTAAACACCGATACAGAGTACTCATTAAGTATTCTAGCATTGCACTGTGCCTGTCCGTATATATTACACTCTTTGTCATTAATAGGTCCCACTCCACCTCTTAATATTTACATCCCCGGTACAAGATTTTAAGGTTTCCTTTGACTGCCATTCTATTCTCATAGACCCCCTTTGCCAGTCTGATTTTCCACTTCACTTCCCCTCTCAACTTATTGTATTTGGCCTGGTTCTTGCTTGATGAATTCACCTGACATGCATCATACTCTCTTTTTTGTTTCATCATAATCTCTGTCTGCCTTATCACCCAAGGAGCTCTGTTTTTGTTTCCCCTACTTTTCACCCTTGTTGGAATGTTCTTAGCCTGTACCTGATGTAAAGTGATCACAGTATGCAAAAAATAAAACTGCCATCACAAAAGCTTGGAATTCGCTGATATCAAATTGTTCAACCAGTTTTGGGGGCATTGTGTATATCTGAAATTTCAAAATGAAAAAGCCTATGCTGCAGATTGTCAGAGAAAGAATGTATGGTTTATTTAATGTGGCACATAAGAAGTTCGGATTTCCTGTGATACATAAACTTGGCCTGAAAATGATATGTTAATCGAGTATGGCAGTCAAGAGAGTAAATACAAAAGACCAGGAAGAGGCCATTCTGGATCGCTGCTAAAGTCGACATTCCAAAATTTCTACCTCCCTTACTTGCAACAGCAGCACACACCTAAAAATCTAATTCCTATGTGTATCAATTTATTTAGGGTCAGGTTTGCCCTGTTTTAAGATCTTAATTTGCACTAATGTTGAACTATTTAGATGATTTAAGTTTCAGGTTAAAACTAATTTCAACCGAGTAGGACTTACTTCTGTTTGTTGCACTTCCCGTGAATGTGACAATGAGAATGCAGAAACAAACAGAAGAATTATAAAAAATTAGAACAATTTTAAAAGACTGGTGCATTTGTTGTCAACAAAATGGAGGACAAGTAACATGACACATACCAACTCTTACTCTAGAATCCACATCCATGCCGACTGGAACTAAAAGCAATTAACCCGTTTGCATAGAAATAAGACAGATTATCACACAAAGATGTGAGCTATCGACAAAACGAATGAAAACAAAGACATTCCTAGGCTCTATGGGCCAGATTTTGTTCTCATCCGGACAGCGGGTTTCATGGGGGGGGGGGGGTGGGCAGTGGTGGTAGCGCCAGAAATTCGGGGCAGAATCGCCCGCCACTGAACCTGCCACCGGGAATACCGGTTCTGATTCTCCCAGAAACGGGATAGGCTGAGGATGGCCTTCCTGCTGAGAGGCCAGGAGAACAAATGTACCCCACCGGCACCCCCGCCCCCTCGACTGAACACCAGCCCTTCATCTCCCCTCGACAGGGCCTTGCGGATTGGCCCCGCGGATTGGCCCCGGCGATCCAGCCTTACCTACCTCTTGTCCAGGGCTTCACCGTTGGGCTTGGGTCCGAGGCTTCTGCAGTGCCGGCAGTGGCCGCTGCTCCCAGTGGCACTGCCAATACTGCGGAGTTGCCAGTCTTGTGATTGGCTGCAGTTCTTGGGGCATGATCCCTGTCACTATTAAGTGTTTAAAGGAATGGAGATCCCACCCCCAAGAGCTTCCGGGGATCCCGCCTCCTTAAACTTTGACCTAAAAGACCGGCGGATCGCTCCGGGCGATTGAAAAAAATGCAGCAGCGGGGTTCTCCCCGCCTTTTCAACCTGGCACCTCCAGCCCTATGTGGCGGGGAGAGCATATTATTGGGTGGGAAGATGGCTAGGACTGGGTGGGGGGTGGGGGGACTCCACCATCTTCCCACCTCCGCCAAAATTAAGTCCTGGGTGGGAAGACCTGTGAATGACCTTCCTGACCGGTGCCAATTGAGGCCCTTAATTGGGTAATTAATGCCCAGTCAAGGGCCTCATCCCACTGCTGGGAAGCATGGCAGGAAAAACCCTGCGGGCTGCTTGCCAGCTCCAGTGGGGGGGGAATCCCTTGTTAAAAGGCACAGTGCCTGAACAAGGGACCCTGCATCGTGAAAGGGGGCCCTGCTGAGAGCCACCCTCCTGCCCTCGCTACCAATCCCCCTATACCTGCTCCCCCTGACTCCCACCCCGAGAGACCCATCCTGCCTTGATCTACCTGTGGCCTGGGTTCAGTGCCACTCCTGGTCTTGGGCGGGTGCTTCACCAGCAGCAGCCACCGCCTCTGTAATGGCGCTCCTCAGATAAAGAGCTGCCGGCCTCTGATTGGCCGGCAGCTCTCAGAAGGTGGGAATTCAGTCACTGGGGTCCTTGATCCCATGGAAGGCCTGCCGCTTAAGTTGGCCAGCCTCCCACAGAACAGGCAACACAGGGCTCTTGGCATTGCTTTTTCTAGATGTCGAGACCCCTGCCACCTGGATAAAATCCCGGTCGACATCTCCAGCTACCCTTCACCACAATAGAGTGTGAACAACCCACATATTATCATAATGGGGCCATCAAAAGCAATTATACAGCCCATCAGGAACTGAAACCTAAAGTCACATGGGCAAAACGAACACTTAATGAGTTTACCTTTAAAGTAATTGTTTTGAAGAACACAAGAGTCTTTCCAGTTCAGTCATCGTCATCAACATCAGTCTGGACTCTCAAACCATAGTCAACATCAAAAGCTATCTTGAATTACCTCATAATGCCAAGAGACAGTGAGAGAGACCAGTTCCAGCTAATATTTGAACCCTGCTGAGACAAGTTGAAAGCCAACTTTAGCAGAGAAAAGAGAGTGCCTTTGAAACAATTCCTCCACTTGTGAAAGCTGAACTAAGAACATCAGCATCGTCTTTAAACTGATGCGAACAGCCAGAAGTGTTCAGCAACCCAGCAAATACAAGCCAACCAGCAAATTGGCCTACAACTTTAAAACTCACGTTCTGGGAAGATCCCGCAGGTTTTCCTGAAACAACAGACTTTTACACCTTGAACTCTTAACATCTCTTACCTTTACCTTCGATCTATTTTCTCTTGAGTGTTCTTATGAGAGTGAATACATGCGTGGGTGGTGTTGTGAACATTTCGGGTGATGAATATTGTTCAATAAATATTTAATCTCCTGTTTGTAAAACCTATGAAAAAACCTGTCACTGTCTGTTCATATGGCAACCAAAACACAAGGACAGAAAAACGAATTTAAACAAAACACTGTCTGTGGTCAGTTGGGAGGTGAACAATGGAAACTAACCATGCCATCACCCACCTGAACATAACTATTGGTGGCGCGTTTGGGATTTTTGCAACATCAGATTAAATGAGAGATTTGAAAACGGGAGGGAAATTGACCTCTAAAACTGTGGGAAATTAAACAAACATGTTTTCTTGCATTCTTCCTTTTTCTCCATGGTGCTATAAACATAAGACATAGCTGCACTTAATGCTAAGGAGTTTGTAGAGCAGGGAGACATATTCCATGACAAATTAAATCAATTAAATATTGAAGATTTTAAAACCCTAGCTGCCCAGGTAGGAGTCACGTTCAAGCAAAAGACAAAGAAACCTGAAATAATGAAGAGTTTAGCTAGCCATTTTAATCTTGCCCCTGAACCAGAAGCAAGCAAGCATGGAATCTCAGTCTGAAAAAATAGCCCTAGCTAGAACGCAGTTGAAAAGAGTGGAGATGCAGTTTCAGAAGGAAAACAAGTAGAGATGAAGATGCAGCTGAAAAGAGAAGAAATACAATTGAAGAGGGAAAGGGAAGAGAGGCATCAGCGAAAAAGGTTAAGTTAGAAAAGCTGCAAGCACAAGGTGAGAATGCCGCCAATGATTTAAACAGTATTCCCAATTCAGATCAATTCTAAATACATATGAGTTAGTGGCTGAAGCCTATCAACAGAAATTCAGAAACGCGAGGAAAAGACCTGCTCAGACTTTCATTGTACTTGAAAGAATTAAACATATGGCTTTCGATTGCTGGATACAATCTCTCAAGCTAGAACCCTATGAAAATTTAAAAATAACATCCCAGTTAATATAAGAACCCATATTGAGGAACAGAGAATTACAAGTGTGAGAGAGGGCGGCACAGTGGCGCAGTGGTTAGCACCGCAGCCTCACAGCTCCAGGGACCCGGGTTCGATTCCGGGTACTGCCTGTGTGGAGTTTGCAAGTTCTCCCTGTGTCTGTGTGGGTTTTCTCCGGGTGCTCCGGTTTCCTCCCACAAGCCAAAAGACTTGCAGGTTGATAGGTAAATTGGCCATTATAAATTGTCACTAGTATAGGTAGGTGGTAGGGAAATATAGGGACAGGTGGGGATGTTTGGTAGGAATATGGGATTAGTGTAGGATTAGTATAAATGGGTGGTTGATGTTCGGCACAGACTCGGTGGGCCGAAGGGCCTGTTTCAGTGCTGTATCTCTAATCTAATCTAAGCTACAGCCATGGCAGATGACTGTGAGCTTACTCATAAGAAAAGACAGATAATGGGAAAGTGATAAAAGATGGGGATTTAGCAAACTGTTCTTCCCTCCAAAATGAACTACCTCACAATTACCTGTGTTGAAATTCATTTGCCAATTATTTGCCCATTCTGCAAGTTCATTAATGTCCTCCTGTAATTTGTTGCAGTGCTCCTCAGTATTGACTGCCCCCACCCCCTGCCCCCGCAATTTGGTGTCATCCGTAAATTTAGAAACTGTTTTTTTGATTCCAAAGTCCAAGTTGTAAATTGTGAATATCAGTGGTTCCAGAACTGATCCTTGTGGAACACCACTTCCTACATTCTGGCACTCTGAATAACTACCCTTTACTCTCACTTTCTGCTTTTTGACTTGAAGCCAGCTAGCAATCCATTCTGCCACTTGTCCCCTGATTCCACATTCTTTGACCTTGATTTAAATATATGAACAGGAATCTGGTAGGATCAGAGTCATGTGTGGTGTATGTGGATCTGGACTTGCCTGGAATCACATACCGTGTGACCTGAATACTTATGTATGAAATGTACAAAGGTTGCATTTCTTGTGCAGAAGGCTGCACAACTTGAAAGTCAACAGAATCCACCTTGCAACATTTGGGATGGAGGCAGCTGAAAATGATGTTCCAGAGGGTTGCTAGGAGTAGAAAGTCTGGTAAGGAAGACTGGGAAACTCTCAGCAGACAGGGTTGGAAGCTACAGGTGAGGGAAGAAAGGGAATCATCTCTGGAACTGGATTTGTCCAATAGGCATACCTGTTTAAGTATTGGTGATATGGACAAAAAGGATCACAAAGAGGAGAATAACCATAAGCAACCATGTGGCACTGAGGAGAAACTGGTTACCCATAGGGAGAAACAGCACAGGGAGTAAGAACAGGTGAGTGGTGACTGTGGGTGTTGATATTCCGGGAATAGATAGCTTCTTTTCTAGACGTGATCCAGAATCTCAAATGATATCTTGCTTCTCAGGTGTCAGTGTTCAGGACATCATGGAGTGAATGCAAAGGTTTTGGAAAGGAAGGCCATGGACGCAGAGGTCATTATTTATGTGGGAACCAATGACATAGATAGAAATCTTTTCGAAATTCTGTCAAGGAATTTCAAGCAGTTAAATTCTAGATTAAGAACCAGAACCTTCAGGATTGTAGTAATCTCGGGATTAATCTCAGTGTCACACATTCGACCAGACAGGGAGAAAAACATTAGCATTGTCAAAGTGTTGTTGGAAATATGGTGTAGTAGAGGCAGAAGTTTCAGATTTCTGGGAGACTGGAGCCATATTTAGTGCCATTGAAGGCTGCACAGGCAGGATGGCCTTTCCCTAAAGCAGAAAGGCACCCATGTCCTGACAAAAAAGGTTTAAATTGGACAGTGGGGAATGATTTAAAGTATTTAGGGGGATGGCAGGGGAAAATCCACACAATGGGGTAAAAATTGGTAATCACCCGTCTTTCTGATGAATACTGGTTCATTGACTTCAATAGAAACAGGCAAAACAGGTGGCTCATCAGTTACCATCTGCCCAGTGGGAAATGTGTCATTTTACATTCAAAAGTCTTACAAATTTGCCAAAATAAAAGAAGTTTGCCTCTTGAAACAAAAGAAAAATATTAATCAACTTTTAACCTATTTTGGATCAAAAGGAGCCCAGTTGTGCAGTCTAGATGATATCAATCATCCTGATTACTTTTGCAGTGGACTACTGCAGGCTCTAATCTGTTTACAATGCTTTTTAATCATTATAAACTGCTGATAAAGTCAAGAAGTATATCAACACAGATATGTCTTGCTTGCTTGGCCAGCAATTTTGAACAGCTCAACGAAGCAGTTTTATCAGCTGCTTGATACTATTACAGAAAGAAGCATCTTAAACTTATTCTTATGAAGAATGTAATGACTGTTTCCCATTTTGATAAAAGAAAAGCCAGTTGCCAGTTTTGCATACTATTCTGTGGCATGCAGATCTGCTTAGGGTAGATGGCAGCAAAGTGGTAACGTAACTGGATTAGTAATCCCAAGGCCTGGACTAATGCTTCAGAGACATTGGGGGGAATTTTATTCTGTCTGCCACAACGGATTTGGTGGCATACTGGTGATATAATTGGGCAGGATGGGTTTTTTTGGATTTCCAATTGTGGGATATTTTAGAGGAATTAAGTCAGCAGTGGGGTTGTGGCATTTTCGAGTTCCCTCAGCATGGTGGCGGACTGCAGTTTTGCATTCATTTAAATAACATGAATATCATTACCCTATGGGACTCGGCAACAATGGTCAGCTCGATGTGTGGACGTTCAAAGTTAAGAGCCGGAATGTCGATAGTACTGGGAGTAGGGACAGGGAGAAGGGATGGCATGAATGCATTGATGATTACACTGTGCACAGTAATGGGGGGAGGCTCAATGGTAATGGAGGGAAGGGTAACAGTAACATTGGGTGGGTCAAGGGTGATTAATTCAAGCTGGAAGGTTGCAGGAGGAGGTTGGAAGGCAGGGAGACTTGTCCTGAATTCACATGCACCATTTTCTCCAACGATAATGGAAATCACGTGGACACTCAAGGAGAGCAAGGAGAGTGGGAGGAGGAAAATCACAGTGGGTGTGTCTTCTACCTGGCTGCAATTTGAAGGCAAATATGAAGGAGCTGTTGTTGCTCGATGTTTCAGCTCACTAGCAACAGAGGGCTGAATCGGCCGCTCTGCTTATTTATTGTTCAGAAATGCCACAATAACATGGGTCTCATATACCCATTTTATCTAGTACCAGAGGAAGAAGAGCAAAGTGAGAGGTTAAGGAAGGCTATTTTCCCTCAACTCATGATGCCAGAGTGCCAGCAATAGGCAGAAGAGGAAGGTGAGGATGCTTTGAGTGATAACATCAAGGACCGGCCTTATCGAAGATGGCCACTGGCATATCATCGCATCCACAGGACAAGGACAAATTACCTTCAAATGTTAGAGCAGCAATGCCAGAGATGCCCAAGGATATCACATGAAATGGTCACAGAAATTTGTAGGATCCTGCAGCACGACCCGCAGTTGCTCGGCTTCAGTGTGAATCCCATGCCAGTTGCCCTCAAGGTGCATGCTGCACTCAATTTTTTCTCCAGTGGCTCCATCTACATATGTGGCATCTCACAGTTTGCGACCCACGGGTGCATCAAAGAGGTGACCAATGCCCTTTTTCGACATGCCAATGAGTTAATCTACTTACCTGTAGATGAGGACAGGCAGCCAGCATGGTCTGCGGCCTTTGGCACCATTGCTGTGTTCCCTACAGTGCAAGGGGTGATCGACTGTACTCATATGGTCATTAGAGCTCCCTGGGACCAGCCTGCTGTCTTTGTGAATCACAAAGGCTTCCACTCTTCAAGGCTGGTTTGCAACCACAGGAGAAGATTCATGCGTGTTTTCACATGTTTCCCCGAGAGCTATCATGACTCCTACATTTTGAGGAACTTCCAGCTGCCAGCAGTTTTTAAGGAACCAGCCGAAGTAGACGGATGGATCCTGGGTGACAAGGGTTACCCCCTTTGTACATGGTTGATGACAGTACGTCATCCCCAAATCGCTGCTGAAGAGAGGTATAATGTCGCTCACCCATCCACCAGAGCCATCAATTCCATTGCCTTGACCAGTCTGGAGGGGCTCTACCATACGCACCACAGAGGATGTCATGAATAATCGTTGTCTGCTGTGCCTTGCACAACCTTGCAATTAGACACGGCAACATTCTGCAGGTGGAGGAATGGAAGGAACACCAGTCCTCCTCAGGATGACTATGAAGAAGGTGAGCAGGAGAACAAGATTGACAACGATGCCATCATCGATATGAGGGCCATGGAGAGACATGGAAGGGACATTAGGGAAAACCTCATTTATGCACATTTCAACCAATAATAAGCCACATCAAGGAACGTTGGGAGGAGAAACATAACAATTCCTCAGAAATTCCTTTTTGCATGAGGTCTTATTCATCTGCAATCTTAACGAAGTGTGACTATAAGAGCTGGTAAGATGGATACAGAACTGGCTCGGTCACAGAAGAAAGAGGGTAACAGTGGATGGGTTTTTGTCTGAATGGAGGGATGTGACCAGTGGTGTTCCGCAGGGATCAGTGCTGGGACCTTTGCTGTTTGAAGTATATATAAATGATTTGGAGGAAAATGTAGCTGGTCTGATTAGTAAGTTTGCGGACGACACAAAGGTTGGTGGAGTTGTGGATAATGATGAGGATTGTCAGAGGATACAGCAGGATATAGATCGGTTGGAGACTTGGGCGGAGAAATGGCAGATGGAGTTTAATCCGGAAAAATGTGAGGTAATGCATTTTGGAAGGTCTAATGCAGGTGGGAGGTATACAGTAAATGGCAGAACCCTTAGGAGTATTGACAGGCAGAGAGATCTGGGCGTACAGGTCCACAGGTCACTGAAAGTGACAATGCAGGTGGATAAGGTAGTCAAGAAGGCATTCGGCATGCTTGCCTTCATCGGTCGGGGCATAGAGTATAAAAATTGGCAAGTCATGTTGCAGCTGTACAGAACCTTAGTTAGGCCACACTTAGAATATTGCGTGCAATTCTGGTCGCCACACTACCAGAAGGACGAGGAGGCTTTGGAGAGGGTACAGAGGAGGTTTACCAGGATGTTGCCTGGTCTGGAGGGCATTAGCTATGAGGAGAGGTTGGAAAAACTCGGATTGTTATCACTGGAACGACGGAGGTGGAGGGGCGACATGATAGAGGTTTACAAAGTTATGAGTGGCATGGACAGAGTGGATAGTCAGAAGCTTTTTCCCAGGGTGGAAGAGTCAGTTACTAGGGGACATAGGTTTAAGGTGCGAGGGGCAAAGTTTAGAGGGGATGTGCGAGGCAAGTTTTTTACACAGAGGGTGGTGAGTGCCTGGAACTTGCTGCCAGGTAAGGTGGTGGAAGCAGATACGATAGCGACGTTTAAGAGACATCTTGACAAATATATGAATAGGAAGGAAATAGAGGGATATGGGCCCCGGAAGTGCAGAAGGTGTTAGTTTCGGCAGGCATCAAGATCGGCGCAGGCTTGGAGGGCCGAATGGCCTGTTCCTGTGCTGTACTGTTCTTTGTTCTTTGTACACTTTCATGTGATTGCCATTTGAAATCATCTGTGGGCTAAGATGCATGCAACAACACACCACTGCAAGCAGCGTTAAGTAATGACTGTTGAAGACAAAAGTAAGGCATGACAGTATTGGAAAAAGTTATTAATCATCGATAGGAAAAAAGCCATCATTGAAGAGTGAAGCCTCAAATTCCAATGGGATATGGACACTGGACATTTCCTGAGATGCTTTGCAAACGTCATTGTATTCCTGCCATAGGCCTCCAAACAAAATTGTATCGATCTGTAACCAAGCTAAATATTACTGAAAGTGGATCAAATTTTGCATGAAATAAAAATGTATTGATAAATCTTTTGTACAGCACCCATGCCACCTATGTGATCAAAATTCTTTCAATTTCCTTTTTCTACCACTACGTCTAGGCATTACCCCAACATTAGCAGCGCAGGTGGAGGCAGTCTGCTCAGTGCTCTGTCCTGTTGCTGTGGATGACCGTGCCGGGCGTCCTCTGGAGCAACAGGGCCTGATGGCTCCATCCTACTGGGGGTCTGCAGCAATGGTGCTCAAGTATCTCTCGTGTGCTCGGCTGCTGGAGGTAAGGGGGAGAATGTCGGGGGTGGGGGGAGGACAAGACGCCACTTACCCTGGGAATGTCCTGAAAGGTAGGCCCCTGGGTAGCTGGCATTCTCTCCTCTTCCATCTCTGTGCACGATGGTACCCGCCTGTCTCCCTGAGGGGAAGGAATGGAGGGAAGTCCAGGTTCCTCGTCCCCCTCTCATTTAGACCCTTCTGCATGGAGCCAACAGCAACAATGATGAATTGCAGGTCAGATCGCATATGGCTCGAGTGCTCAACCAGACTCACCATGGAGCTCATCAGACTCTCGGCTGAGTAAGCCATACGCTCAAATGCCTGGGACATGGCAGATGTCATGGCTTTCATGGACTCCGCCATGTAAAACCACACATGACCTCAGGCATCTCTGACATATTTTCCACATGGCTTTGCTTAACATCCAGCAGACTTCTCATAGCTACAGAGAGAGGATCATCATGAGTGTGGGGCTGAGCAGGCGCCTGGTCCTCAGCAGTCCTCCGATTATTAGGAGACACGGCTGGCACATGCTCCCTCAGCTGCTGGGACGTGTCTGTGGCGTACCCACAAGATTGTGACCCAAATTCTAATCTTAAGTCCACTGCGGACCTTGTGGATGTATCTGCGCTGGCGGAAGAGGAAGAAGAGGCAGGTGATGGTGCACCCTCTGGGGCATCGACTTCTTCATCCTGCACGGAGGATGATTCTTGGGCCACGCAGCTTCCAGACGCCCGAGAGCAGCACCTGCAGTGGAGACACAAAACAGATGCACTTTAAGCATGTGCTTCATATGTGTTCATACAATCTCCTTCAGTTTTCACATATAGCTGCAAGAGCAGAGATGACACTTGGCTCCTGCCTTGCCATCTCCACTCGCCTTGCCTTCCTCCTCTTTCGCTATCACTGACACCTCCTCCTCAGCTGTGATCAGCAGCCTTATGTCAGGGACCCCTTCTTCCATCTTAGCACACTCATGTTGGTTGTGGCTTCATTTATCCTGCAGCAGACAGTGCAGATATAATGACATGGAAAATTATGCATCACAACCATTGCATACATGCATCAACAGCACTTGTTCTGTATTGGCTTTCGCATGACACATCCAATCACATAAACAATGCCAATCTTCATCATGGCGCAGCATCATTTAATGAATGGCACCAAGGCTGCATTCCTTGAGTACCCTCTGCCGTAAAGACACGCAGCCATGGAATAAATCAATGGAGCACATGCCCTTGCCGATCTGAGCAAGTCATTGATGTGCTTGTGGCACTGCACCCATATTCTACGAGTGACCCCATGGTTCGAGACCTCCTCTGCTACCTCCATCCAGGCTGCCTTGGTGAGGTGGGAGGGTCTTCTGACTCCATCTGCAAGGAAGAGGACCTGCTGCCTTTCCTTGACAGCCTGGAGGAGAACTTGCAGGGAGGCATCACTGAACCGTGGGGTGGGACGCTGCCTGCTGGCTACCATGTGATTCACTTTGGCTGTAGGGAAAATAAGTGATGTGAAGTTGGTGGTGACTTTCACAAAATAAGGGAGGCAAAAACATTTTGATTTAAGTAAAAGCTTCAATTTAAGTTAGTCTGAAGATACTTACAAGAAAGGAAGGCTGCTGATCCTCGAGGCTGCAAGCACAGAATGTTTTATATCTGTGGTGATCATGGTATTTAAGATAGTGATGGCGGATTCCACCGATGAAAAGCCACTCCGCCACATGATCCCACATGACCCCCGTGCCAGTCACCACATGGCAAATTTAAATACAAAATTGTGTGGGAAATGGGATTTGCGGCGGAAGTGGGAGTTACAACAACTTCCGGTCACGCCATCGGGAATGCTGTGCCACTCATAAGATTCAACTCATGAGTTCAAATCCATGGCAGCTGAAGGGGGAATTTAAATTCAGTAAATCTGGAGTAAAATGCTAGTCTCATTATGATCATGAAACTACCTGATTGTTTCAAATGCCCATTTGGGTCACTAATGGTCTTCAGGGAAGGAAATCTGCCATCCTATCTGGTCTGCCCTACATGTGACTCCAGATCCACAGCAATGGGGTTGACTCTTAACTGCCCTCTACAAAAGCCCTGGTAAGCCACTCAGTTGTAGGTGGCTCACCATCACCTGCTCAAGGGCAATTAAGGATGGACAATAAATGCTGGCCTTGTCAGCAACACTCACTTCCCAAGAACAAATCATGGAATGGTTACAGCACAAAAGGAGGCCATTCAGCCTGTTGTGTCTGTGTCAGCTCTCTTCAAGAGCCACTCTCCTGCCTTTTCCCCATAACCGTGCAATTTTTTTCTCTTGAAATAATCATCCTTTTGAAAGCCATGATTGAATCTGCATCCATCACACTCTTGGGCAGTGCATTCCTGGTCCTAACCACTCACTACATAAAAAAAAGTTTTTCCTCATATCACCATAGCTTCTTCTGCCAATCACCTTAAATCAACGTTCTCTGGTTCTTGATCCTTCTGCCAGTGAGAACAGTTTCTCCCTATTTACTCTGTTCAGACCCTTCATCATTTTGAACACCTCTATAAATTCCCCTCTTAATCTTCTCTTCTCCAAGGACAACAGCCCCAGCCTCTCCAATCTATCCACACAACTGAAGTTCCTCATCTCTGAACCATTCTTGTGAATCTTCTTGGCACCCTCTAATGCTGTTACATCCTTCCTAAAGTGTGATGCCCAGAACTGGACACAATACTCCAGCTGAGGCCAACCCAGTTTTTTATGGAGTTTTATCATAACTTTGATTTGGTACTCTAAGCCCCTCTTTATAAAGCCCAGAATCACATATGTTGTATTAACCGCTTTACCGCTTTCTCAACCTGCCCTGTCACCTTCAATGATCTGTACACATATACCCCCAGGTCCCTCTGCTACTGCATCCCCTTTAGAATTGTACCCTTTATTTTATATTGCCTCTCCTCGTTCTTCTTACCAAAATGAATCACTTCACACTTCTCTACATTAAATTTCATCTTCCACTTCACGGCCCATCCCACCAGCCTATGTCCTCTTGAAGTCTATCACTATCCACCTCACAGTTCACAATACTTCCACATTTTGTAAAAAAATCTCTAATCATTTTCCTGTATAAGCCATTTCAACCATTTATCCATCCCACGTTTTCCATTTAAAACATTTTACAGGTGATTTTTTTTCCATATGTGTATGTGTCTGTGTGAGAGCCTGTCTTATGTATTTACCTCCCCTTTCCTTTGTTCTATTTCTTTTTAAGTTTCAAAGATTGCAACCAGTCTCTGTTTTTAAAAAAAATAACGAACTCGCTGGCACTGCCTGACATGCCAATATCCTATCTCTTCACATCATTCACAAACAAGAAATCCTAGATATTGGAAATCTGAAACAAAACCAGAAAATACAGGAAACACACGTCAGATCAGTCAATATCTGCAGGGAGCGCAGATCAGTTAACATTTCAGGTGTAGACTTCATTGGAACTGGAAGAAATTACAGAAGAAGAGGATTTAGAAAGAAACAGGAGAAAAGGGAAACGGGCAAGGAATACGCACGCCACAATCACGAGAAGAAACAGAATTACTTATAAATGTTTAAACGGAAAACGGCTTAAATGACTGCAAATACTTATAAGAAAATCTGTCCTGGTTGGGGAATGGTTTTATAAATGTGGATCAAATTGCATATTCCAATTTCTTGAGATAAAAGCAGGTATCACACTGTTCTGAGATTCATACATTATGTAAATCTGCAATTACGTAGGGATTTCATTCACCGCCCCCGCCTCTCCACCCCCACGCAGTTCTGAACCTGCCAGAGCTTGAGGGTCGGTAGGAGCGCGACCTAGTTCTCTTTCACGATGTCTAGAATGAACCAGCAATGTTACACTACTACAAAGAATAGACTATGCATGTTAGTAATACTCGGAGCTGCTGTGCCAGTGAAGTCTCAAACACAGCCTACTGCACCAACTGACAGTTCTATTCTTTGTCACTTCATACCAGCCCTTTCAGAGTTAGGACTGTCAAAATGGGTTACCGTTGGGATGAAAACTCATGTCAGTTGGTAAGTGGACTGTGACTGTGAGCAACTAATTCATTTCACATTCTTAGCAGCTGGTCATGGAAGTGGGGATATGGTGGTAAACCATTTAGGGGATGAAATCCCTCTTGTTGGTAAGTCCGAGTGGAAAGCCACATGTATTTAAAGTAGCATCGGTAAAATTAGCAGTGGTATAAATTCAACTCCACAGTGTGCTTTTTAAATGACAATCAGCAACCGTTGTTGGTGCTAGATACAGGTCATCGGATCATTGTGACCTGTGCCCGATTGCTTACTTTCAACAAAGGGAATGCATGCTTTGTTACTTAGCAACGTGCAAATGCTGTCAGTGGCGTTATTCATTAAAAAAAAACCTTGCTGATGATGGCAAGCACTGCCTTTTAAAACTGTTGAGCTTGGGAAAGACCTTTTTAAGCTGATCCATAAGCATCTTATACCTATAAAGGAAATATCTGCATTTTCAGAGTGCAACCTTGCAATCTCCTCACCGGCGTAGAATTGCTAAGCCGGCACAATCGTCGGCATTTAATAATTACAAATAAAATGATTACACATCATTTCTTTTCACAATATTCTGTCATCAGTTCCAGATAAACACCTAATCCAAGCTCAGAACTTGAATTTACAGAACCACTTCACAATGTCTCCCATTGTACAAAATGTCTGATTCAAGCAGACAGACTAAATACAAAATCCTGATTCGGGCATCAAATATTCATAAGTTATCAAGTTTTCAATGTGCAGCACATGAAATGCAGTTTGGTATACTTCACTTGACAATAGCAGCACAATTTAGAAATAGGAATCTTCTCATGTTTGTCTTAATGTGAATTTTTGAAAGGGGTTTGTTTGTGTTTCGAGTTGAATGTTTGAATGAATGACCAAATGACTCACAGCACACATAATTACTGTTTTTATCGCCAGTTTGTAGAAATCCTGATCTAGCACTAAACTAATTGAAGAGCTAATTATGAATTTTTCAGGATTTAATTGTTTCCATTTTGAAGCAGTCAGCCCGAAGACAGTGGTGGGAGATTTCTTACCAGCTGTAATGGTGAAATTATATCTGTTTCCAGAAATGATGCCATTCTTTGATTTCCAACATGGCTCTTGGGCAGTCAGCTCTCGAGGAAGCTCTTCACTGTTCACATTTATTCGTGGCCATTTGTTGCCATCCTAGGAGCATTTAGTAACCATTCTTAACTTTGCTACCTCTGGTGTCCAGTATGGAAAAACAATCAAGTTTCAAATATGTTGGAGTCCATAATAATAGAGGCAGGATCTGAGTTGGGGTTGGGGGTGATTGGGGTAATAATCGTGGGGCGTATGAGAATGTCCAGTTTCGAAAGGGGTGCTTTATGTTGGCACATGATGTGATTTCGCCTCAGGGCCAATGCAAAGATAGAATTAGAAGGCGT
Source organism: Heterodontus francisci (assembly GCF_036365525.1). Classification (NCBI taxonomy): domain Eukaryota; kingdom Metazoa; phylum Chordata; class Chondrichthyes; order Heterodontiformes; family Heterodontidae; genus Heterodontus; species Heterodontus francisci. The sequence continues at coordinate 58,034,446 of NC_090381.1, read as the reverse complement.
TGGAAGCATTTTAAGAGAGGAAAAAGATTCACACATGGGGCTGGATTTCGTCCTCCCCCAGGCACTGGGTTCCATGGCTGGGGGGGGCCTGAAGATGGCTCCGGATGAGGCCCACCCTGGACCTTGACGCCGTGAGGGCCTGGCCCGATTCTCCCGGCAGCGGCGAGGCTCTGTGGCAGCCCCTCCACCGCTGGGTGATGGGACCTCAATTAAAATATTCAAATCAATAAAATGAATACATTTAAATAGACTTACCTGCGATCTTGAGGGCCCGCTGCAATCTTCGGTGAGGTGGCCGGCACTCCCGCACCTTCAAATCACTGTCCGGGGAAACGCAGCGCCACACTGGTGGGGAGGGGGGAGGAGGTAAGATTTTCAGGGTGGGGGGGGGGGGGGGGATGAGATCAAATAAAGGTAATGAGTGTAGGGTGTGCTGGGAGGGGGTGGCCTTTAAACTTTGTGTAATCTGGGGAGGGAAAGGTCAGATGTAAAAGATGTGTTTTTTTGGGGGGGGATAGGGCAAATAGTTAATGTAATTGTTATTGGGGGGTGAGTGGGAAAAGAGTGTTAGAAATTTATTTATTTAATTTGGGGGGGTTACTTGTTTAAAAATTTATATGTGGTGGCAGGGCTAGCTGCCCTTTAAAAATAGTGCCAGTGCCTGTGCACAGGCAGCTGATGCCATTGCTCGTGACGGACAGCCTGCCCCCTCCATATGATTGGGGGGGATGGGCCACCCCGGCCATTTAAATGAGCCGCCGCGCGGGAGATTGTGGCGGCTCTTTGGCTTGTGGCCCACATGGGCGGGCCACCATTTTTTGAGCTGCCGGCGAGCTCTTAAAATCCAGCCCATGGAGTCAGACTGCACCCTGCTTCAATGGGACATCGCTTGATGTACTGCTGAGTGCAGTAAGGACCAGGAAGGAGGTACCATTTCCAAGCAATTGGAAGAAGAAACCTCCTGCTATGATCAAGAAGTTGTGATTAGAGGTTGAGGAGGAAATCATCAGCAGCAGTATAGAACCCTGTATCTGGAACCAATGCAGGTTGCGGTTTAATGACATAAATAGACCAGGAAAGGTGGCCATAGTTACAGATTTACCTAAGTGCTGTCATGTTCCATTACCACCAGCCCCATGCCCCCCTCTCTGTCTTGTACTCCATCATATCACTCCTCAGAGCCACTTAAGTTTCAGCAGCACCTATTGTCCCTTTCTATGCACCTTTTTCTATCCACCATGGCAACTCATCCCAATCCTTAAGCAATGTGATCCCACCTCAGTCAGCCCTTCTGATTCTCAGCATATGTCCTCAAATGGATGCCAGTGGCATTTTGATGCATCACAAAATGCATTACATCTTTTGGATTTACACATGCCTTACAGACACTCAGAGGTCTGTCGTGGCCCATTGCAGCAGAAGTGAGCCCAAAATATAAAGGAGAAGGAGACAACTGGATGTGGTCCGCAACAGATTGTGCAGTGGACGACTGCAGAGAATGAAGGCATGGAGATAAGCAGTATATAAAATGTCCCGAACCATTTGGAGATGGCGAGACTGGACTTCAATGCTGCATAGAGTCATAGAGTTATACAGCACAGAAACAGGCCTTTTGGCTCATCATATCTGTGCTGGCCATCAAACACCTATCTATTCTAATCACATTTTCCAGCAATAGAGTTTCCAGCATAGTGACAGCATTGCATATCGCCAAACCTCATCTCATGCAATTGATTTGATTTCAGGACTAAAAGAAATATAAGAGGCGGCACAGTGGCGCAGTGGTTAACACCGCAGCCTCACAGCACCAGTGACCCGGGTTCAATTCTGGGTACTTACTGCCTGTGTGGAGTTTGCAAGTTTTCCCTGTGACCATGTGGGTTTTTGCCGGGTGCTCCGGTTTCCTCCCACAGCCAGAGACTTGCAGGTTGATAGGTAAACTGGCCATTACAAATTGCTCCTAGTATAGGTAGGTGGTAGGGGAATTGAGGGAAGGTGGGGATGTGAGAGGGTAATGGGATTAATGTAGGATTAGTATAAATGGGTGGTTGATGGTCAGCACAGACTCAGTGGGCCAAAGGGCCTGTTTCAGTGCTGTATCTCTAAATAAATAAAATAACCTGAATCATAGTGATTGCCAACATTTTTACATTCTGAATACTAAATCGTATCCATCTCATTTCTCCTCACATGAACAGCAACCTGTGACCTTTCTGTGACATTTTCTCAGAGAAGATGATTCCTTCTGAGGGTGCACCATCACAGGATACATGCTTACCAGGCACAAGGACAGATACAAGCACCTCGGTGGGTCCTGCTTGACAGTTAGGTGGGGAGTCACCTGATGAATTACAGTTCACAGGTGAGCGTGAATAGAGAGTGGTGGTAGGCACAATTGTAGGCAGTCCCTCGGAGGGTAAAGACCTCTAAGTTCTGTTCAGCTGGATAGAAATACCGAACCACAAGGCCAACAATGAAAAGGAAAATGTGAGAGGGTCAGCAGCAAATGTGCGAGGCAGAATTGTCCATAATAGGGAGGAATTCAGCTCAGACATTTGTGGATTGATATAACAGGCTGTTGCAAGGATGTCTTCCATAGATAGTGTGACCTCCTCCGTGGAACTTCAATCGCACAGTCGAATCAGTCCCTACAAGCTCTGACCACAGCCATGATTACTCTGCATGCCAACGATTTCACCACCTTAAGACAGATGACATATTTATCACTGAACTGCTGCAGCTGCTCTCCTGCAGAGAGATGGGAATGATGAGGCTCTGTCCCAGGAGAGGGATAATGGCAAAAGGGGACACGGAAGTGGATACTCCACACGAAGGACTGAATTTTATTCTCCCGCCGCCGGGAGCAGCATGGTGGACCACATGTGCAGGCCACCCGCTGCCATGCCACAGCAATCTTGAGCCCGGCGGTTCATTTAAATATGCAGGGAGGTGCGCACCCCGCCCCCCCATCCCCACCATCACTTGCTGGGGGTGGGTTCTGCGACGCTGGCAATGGTTCAGCTGTCTCTGCACAGGCGCTGGTGCCATTTTTAAAGGACACCCACCCCCTCCCCCTCCCCCCCAACTACACTGAAAATAAAATGTTTGGCCCGTTCCCCCCACCAATACAGTGATATTGCAGAATTGACCCCATTTCGCCACCCCCGTACTCCACTAAAAATTCTCTGATTCTCCCCTTCCCTACCTTGGTGGTGTCAGCTTTCCCTGGATGGGAAAGTGAAGGCACGTGAGTGCTGCCCATCACGCTGAAGATCCGGAACTGCAGGTAGGATTGCTGCGGAGTAGATATTAATTAATGCAAACAGGTAATTTAAGTATGTAAAGTTGGGTCCCATCACAGAGCTTCCCCACTGCCGGGAAAATCGTGCCTGGCAATATCGGCATTGGGCTCTGTGGCAGGCCGATGCCGCTGCGATCTTCCGGCACCCCCTCCCCAGCCGCACCCGCCATGGAGCCTGATGTCAGGTGCGCAACAAAATTCAGCCCTAAGTGCTCCCATGTCTCACCAATTGCAACCCTGCCTCAGCCAGTACCCAGCATGCTGCTTCTTCTCCTGATGACCAAGTCTGGCGCAGGTGCAGATGGAGTATTCTTTGGCAGATCACCACTACCTTCTCAAAAGCAATTAAGTATGGGCAATAAAATCTGGCCATGCCAGCGACACCCACATCCTGTGAATGAATAAAAACATGCTACCTGATGGACCTAGTACCACTCATTATCTGTGGCTGCGAATGTCACCACCAGCCTCAGCTTCTTTGCCTCTGGTTTCTTCCAGGGCATATCAGAGACTTATCAAGAGTTTCACATCTGCTACACATAAATGCATAAGGCAGGTGATGGATAGAAATACCCCAAGAATACTTGAAAATCAAGAGGTAAAAGGAAGTGAAGAACTTAAAACAATCACAATCACTCGGGAAAAGGTACTGGGAAAATTATCAGAACTAAAGGCTGACAAGTCCCCTGGACCTGTTGGCTTGCCTCCTAGGGTCTTGAAGGCAGTGGCTGCAGAGATAGTAGATGCATTGGTTGTGATCTTCCAAGATTCCTTAGATTCTGGAAAGGTGCCAGCAGATTGGAAACCTCGTAAATGTAACACCTCTGTTCAAGAAAGGAGGGAGACAGAAAGCAGGAAACTATAGTTAGCCTAATATCTGTCAGAGGGAAAGTGCTAGAATCCATTATTATGGAGATAATAGCAGGACATTTAGAAAATCATAATGCACTCAGGTAGAGCCAACATGGTTTTGTGAAAGGAAAATTGCGTTTGACTAATTTATTAGAGATCTTTGAGGAAGTAACAAGCAAGGTGGATAAAGGGCAACACATAGCTCTGGTGGAATTGGATTTCCACAAGGCATTCGATAAGATGCCACATCAAAGGTTACTACACAAAATAACAGCACATGGTGTAGGGGGTAACATTAACATGGATAGAGGACTGGCTAGCTAACAGCAAGCAGAGATTAGGGATAAATGGGTCATCCTCAGGTTGGCAAGCTGTTACTAATGGGAGTGCCACAGGGATCAGTGCTGGGGCCTCCACTATTTACAATCTATATCAATGACTTGGATGAAGGGACTGAATGTATGGTAGCTAAATTTGCTGATGACATAAAGATAGGTAGGAAAGTAAGCTGTCAAGAGGACCTAAAGAGTCTGCAAAAGGATTTAGATTGGTTAGGTGAGTGGAAAAATGTTAACTTGGCCACTTTGGCAGGAAGAACAGAAAAGCAGTATATTATTTGAATGGAGAGACACAGCAGAACTCTACGGTACAGAGGGATCTGGGTGAACTGGTACACAAATCTCAATAAGTTAGTGTGCAGGTACAACAAGTGATTAGGAAGGCAAATGGAATGTTGGTGTCTATCGCAAGGGAAATCAAGTATAAAAGTAGGGAAGTGTTGCTGCAGTTATACAGTGCCTTAGTTAGACTGCATCTGGAGTACTGTGTACAGTTTTGGTCTCCTTACTTAAGAAAGGATAAAATTTCATTGGAAGCTGTTCAGAGAAGGTTCACTCAACTGATTCCTGAGATGAACGGGTTATCTTGTGAGGAAAGGTTGAGAAGGTTGGGTCTATACCCATTAGAGTTTAGAAGAATGAGAGATGATCTTATTGAAACATATAAGATCCTGAGGGAACTTGACAGGATGAATGCCGAGAGGATGTTTCCCCTTGTGGGGGAGTCTAGGACTAGGGGACACAGTTAACAAATTAGGGATCTCCATTTAAGACAGAGATGAGGAGAATTTGTTTCTCTGAGTGGGTCATTCGTCTGGGGAATTCTCTTCCCCAGAGAGCAGTGGAGGTTGGATCATTGAATCTATTCAAGGCGGAGTTAGATAGTATTTTGATCAATAGGGGAGTCAAGGGTTATGGGGGGCAGACAGGAAAGTGGAGTTGAGGCCACAATCAGATCAGCCATGACCGAGCCACTCTTGGTGATGAACATTGAAGCTCCCCACCCAGAGTATAATCTGTGCCCTTGCTATCCTGAGTGGTTCTTCTAAGTGGTGTTCAACATGGAGGAGCACTGATTAATCAGCTAGGTAAGGCGGTAGATGGTAGTCAGCAGGAGGTTTCCTTGCCCGTGTTTGGTCTAATGCCATGAGACTTCATGGGGTCCGGAGTGTTGAGGACTCCCAGCACCACTCCCTCCCAACTGTATCCACTGTGCTGCCACCTCTGGTGGATGGTGATGGAGGACACTGTGACATTGTCTGTAAGGTATGATTCAGTGAGTATGACTACGTCAGGCTGTTGCTTGATTAGTCTGGGACAGTTCTCCAAATTTTGGCATTTGTACTCAGATGTTAGTGAGGTCAGTTGTGGTACTACCAAGCTGCTCTTACTGATAGTGTCCGCCATGGTTCAGTTGGTAGCACTCTTACTTCTGAGCCAGAAGGTTGTGGGAAAAGTTTCACTCCTAGACTTGAGCATAAAAATCAAGGCTGATATTACAGTACAGTACTGAGGGAGTGCTGCACTGTCAGAGATGCAGTTTTTCAGATGAGACATTAAACAGAGTCCCCGTCTACTCTCTCAGGTGGATGTAAAAGAACCCTTGGCATTATCTCAAAGAAGAGCAGGGGAGTCATCCCCAGTGTCTTGGCCAATATTTATCCATCAAACAGCATCACAAAAACAGATTATCTGATCATTACCACATTGCTGTTTGTGGGAATTTGCTCTGTGTAAAGTGACTGCTGTGTTTACTACATTGCAATAGTGATTTTATTTTTTATTCATTCATGGGATGTGGGCGTTGCTGGCTAGGCCACTATTTATTGCCCATCCCTAATTGCCCTTGAAAAGGTGATGGTGAGCTGCCTTCTTGAACCGCTGCAGTCCACGTGGGGTAGGTATACCCACAGTGCTATTAGGAAGGGAGTTCCAGGATTTTGACCCAGCGACAGTGAAGGAACGGCGATATAGTTCCAAATCAGGATGGTGTGTGACTTGGAGGGGAACTTGCAGGTGGTGATGTTCCCATGCATTTGCTGCCCTTGTCCTTCTAGTTGGTAGAGGTCGTAGGTTTGGAAGGTGCTGTCGAAGGGGCCTTGGTGCGTTGCTGCAGTGCATCTTGTAGATGGTACATACTGCTGCCACTGTGCGTCGGTGGTGGAGGGAGTGAATGTTTGAGTTTGGGATGCTAATCAAGCGGGCTGCTTTGCCCTGGATGGTGTCGAGCTTCTTGTGTGTTGTTGGAACTGCACCTATCCAGGCAAGTGGAGAGTATTCCATCACACTCCTGACTTATGCCTTGTAGATGGTGGACAGGCTTTGAGGAGTCAGGGGATGAGTTACTAACCGCAGGATTCCGAGCCTCTAACCTGCTCTTCCAGCCATGGTACTTACATGGCTACTCCAGTTCAGTTTCTGGTCAATGGTAGCCCCTAGGATGCTGATAGTGGGGGATTCAGTGATGGTAATGCCATTGAATGTCAAGGTGAGATGGTTAGATTCTCTCTCTTTGGAGATGGTCATTGCCTGGCACATGTGTGGTGCGAATGTTACTTGCCACTTATCAGCCCAAGCCTGGATGTTGTCCCGGTCTTGCTGCATTTCTACACAACTGCTTCAGTATCTGAGGGGTTGCAAATGGTGCTGAACATTGTGCAATCATCAGCGACCATCCCCACTTCTGACCTTATGATTGAAGGAAGGTCATTGATGAAGCAGCTGAAGATAGTTGGGCCTTGAGATATTACCTTGAGGAGCTCCTGCAGTGATGTCCTGGAGCTCAGATGATTGACCTCCAACAACCTCAAACATCTTCCTTTGCGTTAGGTATGACTCAACCAGCGAAGAGTTTGCCCCCTGATTCCCATTGACTCCAGTTTTGCTAGGGCTCCTTGATGCCATACACGGTCAAATGCTGCCTTGATGTCAAGGGCAGTCACTCTCACCTCACCTCTTCTGTCTATGTTTGAACCAAGGCTGTGATGTGGTCAGAAGCTGAGTGGCCCTGGCAGAACCCTAACTGAGCGTCACTGAACAGGTTATTGCTCAGCAAGTGCTGCTTGATGGCACTGTTGATGACACCTTCCATCACTTTACTGATGATTGAGAGTAGACTGATGGGACGGTAATTGGTCATGTTGGACTTGTCCTACTTTTTGTGTACAGGACATACCTGGGCAATTTTCCACATTGCTGGGTAGATGCCAGTGTTGTATCTGTACTGGAACAGCTTGGCTAGAGGCACAGCAAGTTCTGGAGCACAGGTCTTCAGTACTATTGCCGGAATATTGTCAGGGCCCATAGCCTTTGCAGTATCCAGTGCCTTCAGTCGTTTCTTGATATCATGCGGGGTGAATCGAATTGGCTGAAGTCTGACATTCGTGATGCTGGGGACTTCAGGAGGAGGCCGAGATGGATCATCAACTTGGCGCTTCTGGCTGAAGATTGTTGTAAATGCTTCTGCCTTATCTTTCGCACTAATGTGCTGGACTCCTCCATCATTGAGGATAGGGATATTTGTGGAGCCACCTCCTCCAGTTAGTTGTTTAATTGTCCACCACCATTCATGGCTGGATGTGGCAGGACTGCAGAGCTTAGATCGGATCCGTTGGTTATGGGATCACTTGGCTCTGTCTATTGCATGCTGCTTACGCAGTTTGGCACGCAAGTCGTCCTCTGTTGTAGCTTCACCAGGTTGACACCTCATTTTGAGGTATGCCTGGTGCTGCTCCTGGCATGACCTCCTGCACTCTTCATTCAACCAGGGTTGGTCTCCTGGCTTGATGGTAATGGTTGAGTGGGGGATATGCCGGGCCATGAGGTTACAGATTGTGGTTGGGTACAATTCTGCTGCTGCTGCACTATAACAAAAAAAACTTCATTGGCTGTAAAGCGCTTTGAGACTTCTGGTGGTTGTGGAAGGCAGAAGAACACAAGAAAAACGAGTAGGAGTAGACCATATGGTCCATTGAGCCTGGTCTGCCTTTAATACGATCATGGCTGATCTTAGGCTTCAACTCCTCAAAAGTGCTATATAAATACAAGTCTTTTTTTTATAGACATTGAAGTCCCCCACCCAGAGGACATTCTGTGCCCTTGCTAACCTCAGTGCTTCTTCCAAGTGATGTTCAACATGGAAACATTGATTCATCAGCTGAGGGAGGGCGGTAAGTGGTCATCAGCAAGTTTCTTTGCCCATGGTTGACCTGATGCCATGAGACTTCAGGGGGTGTACAGTCAATGTTGAGGGCCACTGCCTCCTAACTGCATCATTGTGCCACCATCTCTGGTGGATCTGCCTTGGCAGTGGGACAGGACATAGCTAGGAATGGTAATTGAGCGGTATGAGATATTGGCTGAAATGTATGATTCTGTGAATATGACTGTCAGACTATTGCTCGACTAATCTGTGGGACAGATCTCCTAATTTTGGCAGAAGTCCCCAGATGTTAGTGAGGAGGACTTTACAGAATTGATGGGGCAGGGTGTGCCTTACTTCTATCTGAACCCAATGACTAAGTTGCTGCCTGGTGGCCATGCCAAAATCTCATTAACAATGGCTCATTTACATGTTCTAGTTACAGACCCACCTCTCCAGAGCATGTTGCTTGGAGGTCCTGATATCTCCAACAGTTAAGTTGGAAACAGGCACATTTACCTCTTGTTGGGGTCAATTTTGGAAAACTAGACAAATTAACCCACCTCCCGACCCTCTTCTGCCTGTCATGGGGTTGTTAAATTGTCTGCCGTAAAATCATAGGTGTTTGAAAACAGAGGCAATTGTACTACTGTGTTACTGTGACCATCCAGTTATAAACATTGGTTCATTCGTGACAGCTCATGGGAAAGGACTTTCTCAACTATGGGTTTGATATCACCTTAAACATCTGTAGAATGCAGGTTTGAACTTTTCTTTATTTAAACTAAACAGTGAAAACACTGAAGGCGTTTCTGCAATTGCTAGTATATTTCTGAGCAATTAGCCAGTTTTTGTTCCTTTAGTAATATTTTTTTCTATTTATTTTTTTTGCTGCTCTTCTAAAACTCATGTCATGGCCCATACTCCTGGTTGACAGCTCAAACAGCCAACCTGTCCATCAGCTCTGATGAAAGGTCATTGGTCTGAAATGTTAACTCTGTTTCTCTCTCCACAGATGCTGCCAGACCTGCTGAGTATTTCTCGCATTTTCTGTTTTCATTTCAGATTTTCGGCATCTGCAATATTTTGCTTTTGAACCTATTTTAAAACCTGTGTTATGCCAGTCAGCAACTTGCAGATGCAGTGCATAAGTTGGGATGGCCGTATGGAGGCAGGATATTTTTATGGCAACAGTAAGAAATAATGTTTTAGTTGACACAAAAAGATAAAAAAAGATGATTTTCAAATTGTTCCTCCAGTATTTTGAATATAAAGAATGTAAACTGGGATGTGTCTTTGCAGATAAGCAAAGGTAATAGAAATGCCAGAATAATGATCATGAGGGATTTCAGTTATTTAGACACTGACTGTGATATAAGCAGTGTAAATCTACAACAGGGTGCTCGTTCTGAGAGGAAAGGCAGGATTGTATCCTAAAACAGCTAGTGAAGTCAGAAGCTATTCTGGACACGATCTTCAAAATAAGCCAAGTACAGAAATCAAGGCTGAAGCTCACAGTATCTGTGACCTAGCGACTCACCAGATTTGAAATACTCATGGGGTATGTGTAAATAGCACTAATACAAAGAGATGGCAATTCAAAAAAGCAGACTTTGATAGAATACAAAATGAGATAAAGAACATTAACTGGAACTTAAGAAGGTATGTGAATAATCGGGAACATAACTTAAAAACCTGGAAATTAGGGGTGTATAGGAAATTCAGGTATAACCCATTCACACAAACCCATAATATCAAGCTCATAAACTATTTCATTAAATTTTTAATCTTTTGTTTAAATAGGAAGGTAACAACATGCATTTACTGGGTCTTTAAGGTAATTCAAATCTGTACTTGGGAAGTCTATTCTTGGGTCTGATGTAGTTATCAAATTGCTTTTAGTAGAGCAGAGTTCCACATGGAATAGTAATAAGGCCAGACCATTAAACTAAATAACATAATAACTAGATGGAGGAGAAGTTGAACAGCCCCCAAAAGTGGGCGTGGAGATCACGATGCAAGATTACTCCACACCCGATCAAAGCAATGCAGGCAGCAGAGAAATTTTGTGCTAATTAAACTGATAGCGGCAAGCAGCCTAGTGCTGAATGTACTGTGCAGTGACTGCACATATCAGCAGGGAGCCCCAAGTTCAAGTGAGGCTAGCACTACTTAAAGTATACAGAAATGGTGCAACAAGCCAGAGAGTGTTCCACAAGGTTCTTCGATGGAACACTGGAGGCCTTGGTGCAGGAAGCCTAAGCCCAAGCATCTTCAGCTGCTTCATCATTGACCTTCCCTCCATCATCAGGTCAGAAGTGGGTTGTTCGCTGATGATTGCACAGTGTTCAGTCCCATTCGCAACTCTTCAGATAATGAAGCAGCCCGAGCCCACATGCAGCAAGACCTGGATAACATTCAGGCTTGGGCTGATAGGTGGCAAGTAACTTACGTGCCAGGTAATGACCATCTCCAACAAAAGAGAATCTAACCATTTCCCTGATATTCAATGGCATTACCATCACAGAATCCCCCAGTATCAACAACCATTGACCAGAAACTTAACTGGACCAGCCATATAAATGCTATGGCCACAAGAGCAGGCCAGAGGCTGGGAACTCTGCAGCAAGTAACTCTCCTCCTGATTCCCCAAAGCCTTTCCACCATCTACAAGGCACAGGTCAGGAGTGTGAAGGAATATTCTCCACTTGCCTGAATGAGTGCAGCTCCAACAACACTTAAGAAGCTCGACACTATCCAGGATAAAGCAGCCTGCCCGATCGGCACCCATCCACCACTGTAAACATTCACTCCGCTACCGCTGCACAGTGGAAGCAGTGTGTACCATCTACAAGATGCACTGCAGCAACTTGCCAAGGCTCCTTTGACAGCACCTTCCAAACCCATGACCTTTACCATGTAGAAGAACAAGGGCAGCAGGCACAGGGGAACACCACCATCTGCAATTTTCCCTCCAAGTTGCACTCCATCTTTACTTGGAAATATATTGCCGTTCCTTCACTGTTGCTGGGTCAAAATCCTGTAGATGTACCTACACAACAGAGATTGTAGCAGTTCAAGGCGATGGCTCACTATCACCTTCTCAAGGGCAATTAAGGATGGGCAATAAATCATTGAATCAATAGAATCATAGAATGGTTACAACACAGAAGGAGGCCATTCAGTCTGTCATGTCCAGGCCACTGTCTGTAATAGCAACTCAGCCAGTCCCCCTCCCCGTCTTTTCCCCATAGCCCTACAAATTTTTTTCTCTTCAGATAATTATCCAATAGCTTTTTGAAAGCCACGATTGAATCTGCTTCCACCAAATTCTTAGGCAGTGCATCCCTGATCCTTATCATTTGCTGCACAAAAACATTTTTCCTAATTTCACCTTTGGTTCCTTTGCTAATCACCTTAAATCAATGTCCTGTGGCTCTTGGCCCTACTGCCAATCGGAACAGTTTCTCCCTATTCTCTCTGTCTTCACCTCTCATGATTTTGAGCACCTCTATCAAATCTCCTCTTCTCCAAGGAAAGTGGTCCAGCTTCTCCAATCTATCCTCTTAACTGAAGTTCTTCATCCCTGAAACCATTATTGTAAATCCTTTCTGCACCCTCTCTAATGCCTTGACATCCTTCCTAAACTATGGTGCCCAGAATGGACACAATACTCCAGTTGAGGTCAAACCAGTATTTTATAATAGTTCACTGTAACCTCCTTGTTTTTGTACTCTATGCCTCTATTTATAAATCCAGGATCCTGTATGCCTTCTTAACGCTTTCTCAACCTGCTCCACCACATTCAATGATCTATGCACATATACTCCCAGGTCCCTCTGGCTCCTCTTTAGAATTGTATCCTTTAATTTATATTGCCTCTCCTTCTTCTACCTCCCAAAATGTATCACTTTACACTTCTCTGCATTAAATTTCATGTGGCACTTCTCTAGCCAGCCTATCTATGTCCAGCCTATCTATGTCCTCTTGAAGTTTATCACTATCCACCCCACAGTTCAAAATACTTCCAACTTTTGTGTCATCTGCAAATTATGAAATTGTGCCCTGCACACCCAAGTCTAGATAATTAATATTGATCAAGAAAAGCAGTAGTCCCAATACTGATTCCTAGGGAACCCCACTATATACTATCCTCCAGTCTGAAAAACAACCATTCACCACTACTTTTTGTTTCCTGTCATTTAGCCCACTTTGTATCCATGCCACCACCTGTTATTCCATGGTCATCTGCTCGTTGTTGTTTTCTGTAGCAGCATGGCTCTCCTTATGAGTGCTGGCCACAAGGTTGGGTTGTGGACAGGAGCTATCAGCCAGCTGTAGTGCAAATAGTTTTTGTCATCCAGCAGCTACCCTCTGCTTTGATGTGGTGGCTGAAAGATTGAGGGAACAGGGGACTGGCATAGAATGGAATGCATCATGACTGTTGCCAGGGTAGCAGGCATTCAAAAACATGATGTGCTGAGCACGGTCACACACTAATTGCACATTGAGTGAATGGTAACCTTTGCGGTTACATTGAGTTGCAGCGCTTGCAAAGCCTGTGTGCAGTCAATGGCTTGCACCATGAGGATGCTCGCTATCTTGACAAAACGATGTGTGCGTTTTCCTGCTCTTCTCTTTTCAGAGTGAAGACAATGAAATCTCCTCTCCTGCCATACAAAGCCTCTGTCACCTCCCAGATGCAGCAACCAATGCCTTTGCATGTGCAGCACCACTCCCAGACATCTTCATCAACTTTAAGCAACTCCTCCAAATACCCAGTACTTCCACAAACTCAAGCAGAGCCAGTAGAATGTAATAAGCAAGTTGGATGATGATGCCTTTCAATAGCACTTGTGGGGGTCCTGTGTGCTGCTGAATTCATGTTCAGCTGTGCACTAATGGGTCACTAACTAGATCAGCGAGGTCCAAAATGGCAGCTCCGGTGTCAAATTAGCATTACTGATGTCATGATCTGCCTACGCTGTATGCTTCTGTCACGCACATGTAATGCCTGCACTAATGCCTTCACCAAGACAGCACTCAGCACATGCTGTACCAGAGGTAGCTGGAAATGGCACAGATGCCATTTTGCTTCAAAACCTGTACCCATAGTGCCAAAACTACTGGTGCTACAGAGTCGAATTTTGCAGCCAAAATGTTTCTGGAGGGAGAAGGATTGGAGGGCTGATGAGAAGACAGAAAGGTGAAATTGTCATCAGCTATAAGGGGTCAAGCTGCCTTTGTTCAAAAAATTTCAGATGAGTTTAATGCCTTGTAATTGTGCTGCATTAAAATGATCTTAAGACCACTTAGCATGTTCCTATAATTTTCTTCTGTCTTCTTAACAAAGGCATTGGAATTTGATACAAGCATATCAAAGTATTTATAAATAATGTTGAACAGCATAATCTCCAGCTTTGTAGCCCTAAGGGCGGCACAGTGGCGCAGTGGTTAGCACCGCAGCCTCACAGCTCCAGGGACCCGGGTTCGATTCCGGGTACTGCCTGTGTGGAGTTTGCAAGTTCTCCCTGTGTCCGCGTGGGTTTTCCCCGGGTGCTCTGGTTTCCTCCCACAGCCAAAGACTTGCAGGTGATAGGTAAATTGGCTGTTTTAAATTGCCCTTAGTGTAGGTAGGTGATAGGGAATATGGGATTACTGTAGGGTTGCTATAAATGGGTGGTTGTTGGTCGGCCCAGACTCGGTGGGCCGAAGGGCCTGTTTCAGTGCTGTATCTCTAAATAAAAAATAAATAAAAAGTACCCTCTGGTGGCTTCCAGTTCTTCCTCTGTCCCTCTAGTGGAAGCATCTAGCTTGGTGCCTCCTCTGCTAGCATAGCTGAGAGGATAGGTCCATATTATGAAGAACTAAAAGTGAAAACCAGCTAACTAGCATTCCCTTGCACAACATGTTAGAGATCAAATGTACTACTCCACCATGCCATTTGATAGTGCAAAAATTTCAATAAGTTTAAAATATACCTTGCATGGTCAAAGCAATTCTGTTGATCTAGAGAGAGGCTTATTTTTCTAGCAATGAATATGCAGTTATCTATCGGTTGGGGGAAAAAAGACAGGTCAACAAATGCATGGGGGCAATAGAAACTTTTCCTGAAAATATAAATGTGTGGCTATGAATCAAATTGACTTATAGTATATATTTAAATGATAACTATGAACGCCACTTGTTTGTCTGCTCTGAAAATATGAAACTTAATATAAAAATCATATTGGACTGGAACATCCACTATAAAAACCACTAGCTATAACAATTAGAACACTGAGAAGAGAGTAATCTTCTGCATTATAAATGATGTTACAGACAGCATTCTGTTTGCAAATCTGAAATTGTCAGCTAGCACAGTAGCTCTAAATGACTAACACAAAACTTTTAAGTGCATTGAGATATTGCCAATTGTATTGTATTGAACTGGCTGAGCTAGTGTGTTGTGATAGCTCAGCATTTGTATACTGCCTCTCTGCTGCCCTCTCTGTTAGGGAGGTGTAAATAAAAAGTTCCCACAATGGCTGCTTACAGGAAAACTCATTTTAGACTTATTCAGTGAATACGCAACAGAAAGATAGTGAAAAGGATTGGATTGATTTTTTATTTTTTTACATTCATTGGAGAGATTCCAGTCTGAAGAAAATTTTGACACACTTTTTGGAACTTCCAAAGTCAATTTTGAGGAAGTTTGGATGATTTTAAAGATGGCTCCAGTTGCGACTGGAATGTAATTGAAAAAAAAATGGTACTGAAGACATATTTTGGGACAATGGGGGAATTCAATTGTAACAAAGAGAACTGGTGTAATTATGAATAAAAGTTGGCTGCAAGCTAATTATGACCGACCACTCAAGACAAAGCCCCCAATCAAAATATATGATTTTGACTGCGGTGGGAGAAATGTACTATTGATTCAGTCCCATCCCTCCACAGATCACCTAACATATATCACTTTAAACTTTCCAAATTAAAGAAAACCACAGCTAAATTGACCATCTATTGACCCCCGAATGAGGCCAGCCAAACCAGGTGTCTTTAGATCAAATTACTTATTTAATTAGAAAAAGTAAATTCTTAAACACTACTAAGATATAACATTTAACATTTAAAAGAGAAAAAAACAGTGCCCTTGCAGGTTTACACTCCTGACAAAGTGGAATCTTCCAATGTGGAACAGTTCAAGGTTGCTTGAAGTCCTCACAGCCATCCAATGGGAGAAAAAAATGTTCTTCAACAGTAGAACAGTCCATAGTCTACTTTCAACAGCTGAAGTGATGCTCTTCTTCCATTTCCAGCGATGAATTCAGCAATTACAGTTAAGTAGTTAAAGTAATTGGTTATTTTCTTTCAAGAAATTAAAAGACTTGAAGCTTCTTTAAAATTTTGAGAGAGTGTAATAAATAGGGTTTAAATAAACTGAGGGAGAGCTCTCCTATTTCTTTCAGTATATGCCATCAGACAGTCTGTGTCTGTGTATCTGTGTCAGAACAGTCTGTTTTCAACTAAAAACCAGTTCAAAATGTAACTGTAACATTGTATATCTGGTCCTTGTTCTCCGAATGGCTGTTGCCGGGTAACCAGGATGCATTCTTTGAAGCTGGTTGGTTCCCTCTCCATACGGTTGTATCCTACGGTAACCAGAATGCAACTTCTTGGTAACTCCTTAGGCTTGCTGGTTCTTAAATCAGCATTGTTCATTTTACAGCCTTAAAGGCACACTGCATACTTCCCAGAAAAAAAAACTACAGGATCGTAACATCAGGATAAAGTGAATATTTTCCTCACCATGATGGGGCCAGATGCTTTTGAGATGATATTGAACCATAGGACCCTTTGAACTATTCTGAAATTAATGAGATTCTGGACTCATATGGCACAACTAAGAATGAAATTTCACTCTGTGTTGCATTTCATAGAAGGAAGCAGTTGCCAAGTGAGTCTATTGCAGACGATATTCTTGAATTAAAGAAACTCTCTCATCACTGTGGTTATGGCATAAACTTAGAAGTCAACCTTAGAGACATGTTCATTGGATGTCTAAGGGACAGTAAAATCTAGGCCAAGCTTTTGAGTAAAGGCAATAAGCTGATGTGGAAGGAGGCCTGGTGTTGAGGCCACAGCCATGGAAATGACAGGAAGAGATAGTTGCAAGGAAGTTCTTTTCCTGAGCCAGCAGGGGAGGTCCACTGGATTTCAGCAGGAACCAGGCAGCCAAGTTCACAGACTCAGAGTCAGAAATTTAGATGCTATCATGGCCATGGTAGCCAACAACCATCTAAATGCTCCCATTTCCAGTCAAAGTGTTATGCTTGTGGGAACGACAGTCATATCCAGACAGCATGCAGGAAATGGTAAAATAAAAGCAAAATACTGCGGATGCTGGAAATCTGAAACAAAAACAAGAAATGCTGGAATCACTCAGCAGGTCTGGGCAGCATCTGTGGAAAGAGAAGCAGAGTTAACGTTTCGGGTCAGTGACCCTTCTTCGGAACTGACCCGAAACGTTAACTCTGCTTCTCTTTCCACAGATGCTGCCAGACCTGCTGAGTGATTCCAGCATTTCTTGTTTTTGTTGCAGGAAACGGTAATGCTCCAGGTCTTGGTAAAGCTCCAGGTTGCAGTAATGCACCAGTTCAAAATAGCGGTAGACCTAAAGCTAGTTCAGGAGCCTGGAAGTCCTCGAATGCGTACATGTTAGATATGGAAACAGAAGCTGATGTTATTGAGCAGGAAGATCAAGAGTTTTACTCAGCCAGAGAGTAAGAAAACAGCACATGGAAGATGACAGTAAAAGGGCTGAAGATATAATTTGAGCACCCACAGTAAAAATTAAAGTCCGAGATTCACAAATTACTTTCATTATTGATACAGCTGCAGCAATGTCTGTTATCTGGGAAGGAAAGTACAAGAAGTCCCTAAGTCACATTCCCTTATGAAAAGCAATAACAGTATTCCAGTGTTAGGTGTATCATTGTATTCCACCCTATTACTTGATATTGGTAGTAACAGGAAGGAACAAATTCTCCCTGATGGGAAGAAATTGTCTTAAGAAAATACAGTTAAACTGGGCTGAGTTATTTACAGTAGGGATCAGTAAAAGTACATCTGACATTGAGGAAGTGCTAAGAGTGCACAAAGTGGTCTTTGAGCAAGGAGGACCAAATTGTAAAATTAGGCATCACAAGGCCAAAGTCAAGATAAAGGACAATGTACAGTCAATATTTTGCAAAGCTAGGCCAAAGCCTTATGCACAGTTAGAATCAGTAAGTAAAGAGCTAGATAGATTAGAAAGAACAGGGCAAGTAAAAAGGTGAAGAGCAGTGAATGGGCCACACCTATTGTGGTAATTCAAAAAGCAGATGAGTCCATTCGGATTTTTGTTGATTATAAACAAAAGGTAAGTAAGGTGATTGAAAATGATACTTACCCACTGCCTACCAGTGATGATTTGTTTTCCAATCTAGCAAATGAGAAGATGTTCAGTAAGATAGATCTGTCAAATGCATATTTGCAATTAGAATTAGAGCAAGGAATTGCTTACCATCCATACACACAAAGGGTAGTACCAGCATGAAAGGTTACCATTTAGGGTGTCTGCTGCTCCTGCGGTGTTCCAGAGCATCATGGATCAGGTACTAAGTGAGATGAAAGGAGTGTGCTGATTCTTGGATGACTTTGTCAGGGAGAAATCTTGTCAGACAAATTTGATTGAATTTTTGAGGAGGTGACTAGATGTGTAGATGAGGGTAAAGCAGGTAATGTAGTCTACATGGACTTCAGTAAGGCTTTTGATAAGGTCCCGCATGGGAGATTGGTTAGAAAGCTAAGAGCCCATGGGATCCAGGGCAATTTGATAAATGGATCCAAAATTGGCTTCAGGGCAGGAGGCAGAGGGTGATGGTCGAGGGTTGTTTTTGCGAGTGGAAGCCTGTGACCAGTGGTGTACCACAGGGATCTATGCTGGGACCCTTGCTGTTTGTAGTGTACATTAATGATTTAGATGTGAATAGAGAAGGTATGATCAGTAAGTTCGCAGATGACACGAAATTGATGGTGTCGTAAATAGTGAGGAGGAAAGCCTTAGATTACAGGACGATATAGATGGGCTGGTAAGATGGGCGGAGCAGTGTCAAATGGAATTTAATCCTGAGAAGGGTGAGGTGATGTATTTTGGGAGGACTAACAAGGCAAGGGAATATACAATGGATGGTAGGACCCTAGGAAGTACAGAGGGTCAGAGGGACCTTGGTGTACTTGTTCATAGATCACTGAAGGCAGCAGCACAGGTCGGTAAGGTGGTTAGGAAGGCATATGGGATACTTGCCTTTATTAGCCGAGGCATAGAATAGAAGAGCAGGGAGGTTATGATGGAGCTGTATAAAACACTAGTTAGGCCACAGCTGGAGTACTGTGTACAGTTCTGGTCACCACCCTATATGAAGGATGTGATTGCACTGGAGAGGATGCCGAGGAGATTCACCAGGATGTTGTCTGGGCTGGAGCATTTCAGCTCTGAAGAGAGACTGGATAGGCTAGGGTTGTTTTACTTAGAGCAGAGAAGGCTGAGGGGGGACCTGATTGAGGTATACAAAATTATGAAGGGCATTGATAGGATAGATAGGAAGAAACTTTTTCCCTTAGCGGAGGGGTCAATATCCAGGGGGCATAGATTTAAGGTAAGGGGCAAAAAGTTTAGAGGATATTTGAGGAAACATTTTTGCACCCAGAGGGTGGTTGGAATCTGGAACACACTGCCTGAAGGGGTAATAGAGGCAGGAACCCTCACAACATTTCAGAAGTATTTAGATGAGCAGTTGAAATGCCATAGTATACGAGGCAACGGGCCAAGTGCTGGAAATTGGGATTAGAATAGATCGGTGTTTGATGGCTGACACAGACACGATGGGCCGAAGGGCCTGTTTCTGTGCTGTATAACTCTATGACTCTATGACATTTTAATTAGTAGTAAGACAGAGAGAGAGTACATTGTAAGGTTGAACAAAGTCTTAGATCGACTGCAAGCGTATGGCATCAAAGCTAATAAGAGCAAGTGTTTCTTCATAGTGTCAAGTACAACATACTTCGGTTACCGAATAGATAATAAAGGTATCCAGCCAATGCAGGAGAAGGTTGAGGGGATTTTTGAAAGCAAAGACACCAGAGAACAAAGATGAACTTAGAATATTCAAAGAAATTGTTGTGTGTTATTCTAAGAGCAACTTCATCAAAAGCACACAGGGACAGTCTGTATTAAAGCAGAAGCTATTTTTGGTATCCAAAGGTAGATAGAGTTATTGAAGAGTTGTGAAGTGTGCCTCAAAATGAGAAATGATCCATGCAAGGTTCATTCCGTGATCAAACACAAGAAAACCGTGGAAACAAGTACATGTTGATTTCTTTTAAGTGGAAGGTAAAGATTATTTTGTTTTGGTCACTAGCTATAGCAAGTGGATAAATGTTGAGTCGATTCCCAACACCACAAGTCCCAAAATGTATGGAGTTTTGAGAAGTTGGTTTGCAATTTATGGGGTGCCAGAAGTGTTGGTGTCAGATAATAGCCAACAGTTTATGTCAGAAGAGTTTGAAATATTTCTGAGTAATAATGCAGTCAAACACAATCCAATACCACCAGAGCACCCAGCATCAAATGGTGCTGCAGAAAAAAGTTGACAAATTGTGAGGAGGTCTTTGCAGAAGTATTTGCTCGGTGACAAGTTAGGCTGTAATTTCCATGTTTCTCTTCGACACACGCTAAACAATTTTCTATTCTCTTACAGAATAACCCCACAGTCTACAACAGGTCGCTCACCTTATGAGTTAGTGTTTAAACATGCTCCTAGGATAAGGTTCAGTTTGCTTATGCCTGATGCCCATAGCAAAGCAAGACAGAGTGAAGGTGAAATAGAAACAAGAAATGCTGGAAATACTCAGCAAGTCTGGCAGCATCTGTGGAGAGAGAATCAGAGTTAGCGTTTCATCAGAGTGAAGGTGAGTCATGATACTTGAGGAGTTATGACAGTGCTTCTGTATTTTTTTTAAGTCTTTTTGATGACTCATGTACTTTAGAATTATAGACATTGTTTTATTTGGGAAAACTGAAAAGGATTCCAGGGATGTTTTTTTCACTGAGGTTATTGAAAGGATGCTGAGAGCTCTCAGTTTGTAAACAACCCTTACTGGAAATCACCTGACTTTAGATAAATATCCAGCAGGGGATATTTGACTTGGGGAAGATGTTTACAGAGAAGTGACAGGTCAAGATTTATAGGGGTCAGAAGGCTTGACTCTTGAGATATTGTTCTGGTTTCACTATGGACAGTGTGTTGGCAGTTGGAGAAAACCAGCCAAGAGAGCAATCACCATCAGCACCCTCTTCCATCTCTTTCAGAAATAGAGAAACTATTGCTGCATTTCTCCTGAAAAGCCTGCCAGAAACCCCTGCTGCCACATTTCACCTGAAAAGCCTGCCAAACTCCAACGTCGCCTGAAAAGAACTATTCTAGAAAGATCCCAGTGACAGCCATCTACGCATATTTGGGACGCCAAACCAAAAAAGGGGTAACTGACATCTTTCCATATCTTCTCTTTTTTCTTCAAGAATTAGCAATTATTTTCCCAAAGTATTTTTTGTCTTTTGCTTATAACAGAGCTCTAAAAAGAAAATCTCTATTTTTTTCAGTTAACCTGTGTGTGTTTGTGTGTGTGTGTGTGTGTGTGTGTGTGTGTGAGAGAGAGAGGGGCTAAGGTAAAATGGAGCTTACATATTTCACTCTGTGTATTAATGATTTGCTTCGTTACTGGTTATGTCTTGTTTTATCTTTTGGGCCTCCTTATCTCGAGAGACAATGGATACGCGCCTGGAGGTGGTCAGTGGTTTGTGAAGCAGCGCCTGGAGTGGCTATAAAGGCCAATTCTGGAGTGACAGGCTCTTCCACAGGTGCTGCAGAGAAATTTGTTTGTTGGGGCTGTTGCACAGTTGGCTCTCCCCTTGCGCCTCTGTCTTTTTTCCTGCCAACTACTAAGTCTCTTCGACTCGCCACAATTTAGCCCTGTCTTTATGGCTGCCCGCCAGCTCTGGCGAATGCTGGCAACTGACTCCCACGACTTGTGATCAATGTCACACGATTTCATGTCGCGTTTGCAGACGTCTTTATAACGGAGACATGGACGGCCGGTGGGTCTGATACCAGTGGCGAGCTCGCTGTACAATGTGTCTTTGGGGATCCTGCCATCTTCCATGCGGCTCACATGGCCAAGCCATCTCAAGCGCCGCTGACTCAGTAGTGTGTATAAGCTGGGGATGTTGGCCGCTTCAAGGACTTCTGTGTTGGAGATATAGTCCTGCCACCTGATGCCAAGTATTCTCCGAAGGCAGCGAAGATGGAATGAATTGAGACGTCGCTCTTGGCTGGCATACGTTGTCCAGGCCTCGCTGCCGTAGAGCAAGGTACTGAGGACACAGGCCTGATACACTCGGACTTTTGTGTTCCGTGTCAGTGCGCCATTTTCCCACACTCTCTTGGCCAGTCTGAACATAGCAGTGGAAGCCTTACCCATGCGCTTGTTGACTTCTGCATCTAGAGACAGGTTACTGGTGATAGTTGAGCCTAGGTAGGTGAACTCTTGAACCACTTCCAGAGCGTGGTCGCCAATATTGATGG